>NC_135660.1:13182059-13555046 GCF_964188315.1 Podarcis muralis
AACTTAAGTTTCCCTCCTCTGTCCTGGCTCAACCACTCTCCTGGAACACTCCTTTTCCAGGGCACAACTCAGCCCCCTGAGTTTCAGCTAAGCCAGGATGAAGGATTTGGGGCAGCATATCTCTGGTTGAGTCAGGGCTTGGGGATTTACGCTGGCTGAACCAGAGAACCACCACATCCTAAGATTCCTTCATTGCAGGGTTTTGGACTAGATGACCCTCAAATTTCTTCCAACTCTACAATTCTCTGATTCTATGAAATGTAAACCTTAAATAAGATTGCAAAGGGGGCTAAAACAGCCCACATTTGAAAAGCACGTAGACCAATATCTGTGGCTGGTTAAATATTTATTATTTAACTTCAACCACACCACACTGCCAAGGCCAGAAACATGGAAATTAGTCATGTAAAAAATGGCTTGAGAGCCATGTGCTGGAAATGTACATTTTGTGCACTTCATTTCATTTTATAGTCTCCAAGAACTATTACAATTTTAATAAACTTGTATCTGGGATTTGAAGCCAAACGCTTATGCTCAGAAGACACGAATTTATTAACTAGAAGACACCCAGAGTGGTAATAAAATGTATTCCCCAGCGGTCTGTTGCAAATGGGTTGTAAAAATTACATTTTATTAATCCAGCTGCAATTAAAGAACGCAGCTGTCTCATTTGCATCCCAATGCTCCTGCTTGCAGGAGGACAAATATTTTTCATTAATACGTATCTTGCTTGTGACCATTTTTCTCTGTCCACTCTCGATTCCCACCCCCAACTCTGCTCCTGCTCCTTAAGGTTTGCAAACCAAGATCTCTTCATATTGTGGGACTTGCACAGACACACACATACAAAAAATCAACCACCACCACCAAGAGATTCATCTATTGGACTCTGTGCTTTCCAAAATGAATGAAAACCGAAAGCATCTCTCCTTGGATGCACCTTTGGGCCATATGCACATGTATATAGCCTTCTGTGTGTGCATCCCTAGCTGGATGGGGAACCATGCAAACAAATCATGCAGCACGTGTGATTCCCCAACAGTGGGATTCAGACACATAGAAAACATCTTACAAAAAAAAGAGCCCACCGAGTGGGAAAGTGTCGGCAAATCACAGCCTCTTCCCCACTTCTCTTTCTCTGGCAATATCAATAACTTACTCAAACTCGTCTATGATTTAAGCTTATTTTCTTCAAATTACATGGAGATTGCTAGTTATGCACACAGATTGGGCCTCAAAATGTGCCTGCCTGCCTTTCCTTTCCTTTCCTTTCCTTTCCTTCCTACTATTTATACCTGCGTTAAACATTAAAACCACACGTACTTCTAAAAATGCAAGAGGCGGGAGGATGAGAACACAAACTAAGAAAAGCTGAAAAGCGTGGGCAAAGAATGAGGATTTCACCTGCTGCTGGAAAGATAAAAATCTTGGCACTTTGGTGTATTTGTGTGGGTTTCGCAGGTGTTCAGGTATGCAGAGACAATGCCGTCGTACTTTGTCACCCACCCACCACCCCAATGAGGCCAAAGATTTGTCTGCCAGCATTAGAAAGAAAAATCCATTTCCAATTTTATTTGCCCTGCTCCCTTTCTATTGCCTATTTTTTTGGGGAAAATTATTTTCACTGTTTTTTCTCAATTGTGATCTTCAATTTAAGTATTTTGTGTATGTTTCTGTTTAGATATGCACTGCATCATAGGTTTGGTAGTCTTAGGCCAAGATCCCAACCCCACTGACCTGGGGTTCAATGAGACTTCTGAGAAGATGAGATTGGGACTGCAGCTTTTGGTTTTACACACTTAAGCTGAGAATAGTATTATTTATGCATAGGATTGTGCTGTAAATGATGCAAAAGCACTGTGCTGTTGTATATGTTCTCACATTTGCACTGCGTCGGGATGTGAGGAGTAACTGGTGTTGTTGGCATAAAATAGCACTATTGCGGGACTGAACAAGATTGGCTGCCTGCTTTTAATAACAGTTCAGTATCACAAGAACCAGCATTGCTCTGATAGCGAATTTGCAAAATGCTTAATAAACATGCGACTGATTTCACTATAGATAGATTGTTGTTGTTGTTGTTTAGTCATTTAGTCATGTCCGACTCTTGGTGACGCCATGGACCAGAGCGCGCCAGGCACTCCTGTCTTCCACTGCCTCCCGCAGTTTGGTCAAACTCATGCTGGTAGCTTCGAGAACACTATCCAACCATCTCGTCCTCCGTCGTCCCCTTCTCCTTGTGCCCTCCACCTTTCCCAACATCAGGGTCTTTTCCAGGGATTCTTCTCTTCTCATGAGGTGGCCAAAGTATTGGAGCCTCAGCTTCAGGATCTGTCCTTCCAGTGAGCACTCAGGGCTGATTTCCTTAAGAATAGATAGGTTTGATCTTCTTGCAGTCCATGGGACTCTCAAGACTCTCCTCCAGCACCATAATTCAAAGCATCAATTCTTCGACATTCAGCCTTCTTTATGGTCCAGCTTTCACTTCTATACATCACTATTGGGAAAGCCATAGCTTTTACTATATGGACCTTTGTTGGCAAGGTGATGTCTTTTCTTTTTAAGATGATAGATAGATAGATAGATAGATAGATAGATAGATAGATAGATAGATGATAGATAGATAGATAGATAGATAGATAGATAGATAGATAGATGATAGATAGATAGATAGATATAGATGATAGATAGATGATAGATGATAGATGATAGATAGATTAGATAGATGATAGATAGATAAATTAGATGATAGATAGATAGATGATAGATAGATAGATAGATAGATGATAGATAGATAGATAGATAGATGATAGATAGATGATAGATAGATAGATGATAGATAGATAGATAGATGATAGATAGATAGATAGATAGATAGATAGATAGATAGATAGATAGATAGATGATAGATAGATGATAGATAGATAGAGATAGAGATTATAGATATAGATGTAGATGTAGATATGCAGCTTTTGATACAGCTTCCTGCAGTTTTAGTAGATCATTTTGTTTGGTGTAAGTGTACACTTTGATCCAAGTTGTATACTTAGGAAACCCTAAGGGAAATCGGATTAGATAGATGATAGATAGATAGATTAGATGATAGATAGATAGATAGATAGATAGATAGATAGATAGATAGATAGATAGATGATAGATAGATGATAGATAGATAGATAGATAGATAGATGATAGATAGATAGATAGATAGATAGATGATAGATAGATAGATAGATAGATAGATAGATGATAGATAGATGATAGATAGATGATAGATAGATGATAGATAGATAGAGATAGAGATTATAGATATAGATGTAGATGTAGATATGCAGCTTTTGATACAGCTTCCTGCAGTTTTAGTAGATCATTTTGTTTGGTGTAAGTGTACACTTTGATCCAAGTTGTATACTTAGGAAACCCTAAGGGAAATCGGACTTTCCACAATGACTCCATACATTGGGAATCAAACAAAGGATGGAACACAAAGTGTCATCTACTGCACTTGTATGCGGATGAGTTAATGTTCCTTCTACTTATTGTTCCAATCAACAAATGAATGGGAATTTCCAGGAAGAAGTCCCCGCTTCACTGCCCTAATGTAGGTTGCTACCTACATTGAGAATCACCAGCCTATGTTTACAGAATGGACTTATACTGTACTTCCCTGGCAGATTATTCACTTCATCTTTGCTCATTTCATGGCTGCTAATTAGGCTCTGGCTTCTTGCTGAGGAATGCATGCCTCTGCCCTCTCTTTGTGCATCTCTCGGGGTTTCTATGAAGGGTCTTTCCCCTGTCTCCTCTTTCCCTCCCTCTCCCGCTCTCCTGTTATTGCTGCCATGCCATCGCACACTCAAAGACAGGCACCAAAACTAGAATATCACCTTTCTGAATTAATTTGTTCTTCCAAGGCTCCAACCCCTTAATGAGGCTCTTTGGGAACTGGCAGCTTAAACATTAAAACAAAAAGGGGTGGGTGGGGGAAATGAAGCAAAGCAAAGCAAACAACATTAGCAAGAACCAGGAAGCTTCACTTGGAATCCTCTTTTTTGAAACCAAATCACTTTTTAAAATAAAAAACCCTGTATTTTTGAAGTTCTAGCTTTGTTTCAGAGCTAGTTGTGATGCATTCTTGTGTACTCATAAAATGGATGGGTCAGTGGCCTTGCTCTGAGGATGAATGGGTGGAGGAAGATAGTTACGGTGGAATTCAGGAAGGGAGTTATATTAATTAAAGTCAATTTACACATAGGAATAGAGATTCTTGTGAGTAGGTGAACGCTCCCCACATCTGCTTAAAAGCTTGGCGGGTGGGCAGGGAAACTGGTTGGGACAGCTCTACTGCTCCTGGACAGTCTTGAATTCCTTGTTACCAATGTTGGCCTTGTGAACTTTGGCCTTGCTCCTAGGCTGGGTTCATCCACGTCAACTCTCCACCTTGTAATTGCTCCTGGGCTGTATTGACCTGCTGTTGAGTCTGTACCACTAATCTGCTTTGATAAATATAGAATAATAGAATCAAGGGTGCAACCCCCTGCAATGTCGGAATCTCAGCAAAAGCATCCAGGACAGATGGCCATCCAACCTCTGCTTAAAAACCTCCATGGAAGGAGAGTCCAAAACCTCCTGAGGGAGACAGTTCCACAATCCAACAGCTCTTACTGCCAGAAAGTTTCTCCATATGTTTAGTCAGAATCTCCTTTCTCATAAATTGAAGCCATTGGTTTGAGTCCTACCCTCCAGGGCAGGAGAAAACAAGCTTGCTCCATCTCCCATGTGGCAGCTATCGTATCTCCTCTCAGTCTCCTCTTTTCCAGGCTTATTTACTTACAAGTAAGTGCACCTTACTTACCGGGACGCGGGTGGCGACCGGGACACGGGTGGCGCTGTGGGTAAAAGCCTCAGTGCCTAGGGCTTGCCGATCGAAAGGTCAGCGGTTCGAATCCCCGCGGCGGGGTGTGCTCCTGTTGCTCGGTCCCAGCGCCTGCCAACCTAGCAGTTCGAAAGCACCCTTGGGTGCAAGTAGATAAATAGGGACCGCTTACTGGCGGGAAGGTAAACGGCATTTCCGTGTGCTGCGCTGGCTCACCAGATGCAGCTTGTCATGCTGGCCACATGACCCGGAAGTGTCTCCGGACAGCGCTGGCCCCTGGCCTATAGAGTGAGATGGGCGCACAACCCTAGAGTCTGTCAAGACTGGCCCATACGGGCAGGGGTATCTTTACCTTTAAGTGCACCTTCTGCCATGTTTTGACTGGGAGGCCAGTGCTTTTGAGTGGCTGGAATATAGCCTTAAACACACAAACATATACATGTTCCTCTGACTTTTGTGAGGCTGGACTTTAGTATCTCTCTGCACATCTTTGTCTTTAGCTGTGCCACCTTTGTGTGGCCTTTGGAAGGTTCTCCATGGGGAAATGCACCCCTCGGGTTGAAAAAGCATCCTCCTCACGTGGAAGTACTGATTCCCTGCATTGTGGGGACTGATCAGCTCTATGGCCTCCAGCCCCCTCTAGTCTTGTGGGGCCATCACACAGCACAGCTTCTCCTAATCTCCCCGCACCTTCTGGAGTGGTCTAAACCACTGAGCCACTTGGGCTTGACAACCAGAAGGTTGGAAGTTTAAATCCACACAACGAGGTGAGCTCCTGTTGCTCTGTCCCAGATCCTGCCAACCCAGCAGTTCGAAAGCACGCCAGTACAAGTAGATAAATAGTTACCACTGTGGCAGGAAAGTAAACGGCGTTTCCTTGCGCTCTGGCTTCCGTCACAGTGTCCTGTTGCACCAGAAGCAGTTTAGTCATGCTGGCCACATGACCTGGAAAGCTGTCTGTAGACAAACGCAGGCCCCCTCGGCCTGAAAGTGAGATGAACGCCGCAAACCCATAGTTGCCTTTGACTGTACTTAACAGTCCAGGGGTTCTTTACCTTTAAAAAGGTAAAGATACCCCTGCCCGTACGGGCCAGTCATGTCCGACTCTGGGGTTGCGCGCCCATCTCGCTTAAGAGGCCGGGGGCCAGCGCTGTCCGGAGACACTTCCGGGTCACGTGGCCAGCGTGACGAAGCTGCTCTGGCGAGCCTGCACCAGCGCAGCACACGGAAACGCCGTTTACCTTCCTGCTATAAAGTGGTACCTATTTATCTACTTGCACTTAGGGGTGCTTTCGAACTGCTAGGTGGGCAGGAGCTGGGACCGAACCACGGGAGCTCACCCCGCTGTGGGGATTTGAACCGCCGACCATACGATCGGCAAGTCCTAGGCGCTGAGGTTTTACCCACAGCGCCACCTGCGTCCCCAGCCTTTACCTTTACCTATATCTATAAACTATAGCAAGGCAATGAGATGTTGCTTTCTGTGCTTGAGTTAATGTTTCAAATCACTGCCAGCAGTACCAGACTGTGGCTATGCCTCTGAGTTTATGGATGGTTCCTGGATCCAAGGAACCCTTATGCACATGGAGGTGGGGGAAAACCATACATGCCTTCTCTCTCTCTCTCTCTCTCTCTCTCTCACACACACACACACACACACACACACACACACACACACACACACCTATCTATAACAGGGTCTCCCCAGACCTGCCAGCTTCTGCTGTGCTGGTTCCCGCATTCAGATCTTACGCTCAGTGGCACTTCAAAGATCAGAGGCTTTCTTATTGACCCAAGGAAGGCCCACAGCATGCTGCTGCTAAACAGAGAAACCGGCACAGCCATGAATGACAGATATAAAGAGCTCAAGAGTATAAGCAAAGGGAAAACATTTGGATTGGATTTGACGGAGAGGAGAGGGGGGTGGGAAGCTGTGCCAGAATGCTAAAACCGGCTTCCCTGCTTGTGTTATGCTACAGGGTAAAGTGAGATGCTCATGGCTATGGCGCAGGTGCATTTCCTTGTGGGCAGCATGTCAGCGATAGGCGGAGCCAGAGACAAAAATTGGGTGGATCAACAACCGTAAATTTTACCTTTGTACAGTAGGTTAGTTTCTACAGCAACACACAAGCCTATCTGTCTTCCTTCCTGACTAGCAAGATGTATTGTGAGAGTTCAAGAATGCATCCAAGCCGGGCAAAAGAACCTCAAGGGTGGTGCAGAAGAGGACCACCGAGGAGTGTGGTAGTGGATTTAGAGGGTGTGCAGCCTGGAGAAAGTCCCAAGAATGATCTAGAGATGCATTTAGGACCCAGGCCTGATGTTCCTCACCCCTGAGGCCAATTGTGAGCGGCCAGTAGTGTGGCTCAATATACTTGCCCATTTTCCCAGGTCCAAGGTGGCTGAGCCTTGAATTGAACTTATTCAAAATTTGGAGCGACTGTGTGAATGTTTCTTGATATTAGAAATTTGGCACCCCTTTCCCGCACATATTCATTATGAATCATATTTGACAACCAAAATATTTAGTGATCATTTCTTTAATATGGCAAACAAGTAAATATGAGTCTGTCATTTTGTGATGTGGGTTAGTCATTTCATAACGGAATATTTTTCACAGAAAAGAGGCACACTCTAGCGTGACTACAACCATGTGAGCCATAGATGCCTAAACTGCCTAAACAGATGTGAAAAGTTATTGTTTCTTATATGTTGTGAACCTGTGTGAAAACAAGGCAGGTGATTGGTTCTGTATTTATTTATTTTTCTCGTTGAGGCTGTTATTAAGTGCTGCCCGGATGCACAATGTTATACAACTGCCCCCTTTATGCCAGGTCTTATTTTAACAGTTCATTAAACGCCAGGAAGAACAAAAGGTCATTCTTTAGAAAGATGTGGAGTGTGACAGAAGTCAAGTTGCGCTGCTTACAAGGCCAGGAAGGTAAACTGACCCATCTGAAGTTTAATTACAAGAGGAAGTGTTCTTTATTCGGAGATCTGAGCCTCTGACATCCACAGTTCACAAACTTGAACTGCAGTGTTTATTACCTACCAGCCAAGCTTGGCGTAGCTAAATAAATATGTTCCAAGGGACCTGGTGGGAATTGGAGGAGGATCCTAAATTATAGATAACTTGAGGAAAACAAGACCTTTCTAGCCTCAGGTTCTGTTTATAATTCTCCTTTTAGAGATGGCAAGTCATTCACCCATCTTCCTTCCTTGAACCAGCTAATTCACTTATGGGTTTCTTCCTCAACGCTAGTCAAGACAGGTGATCTAAGGCAAGATGAAACATTTTTGAATTTTCTATGCTTTAAAACAAACAAAAACTATGCTTTAAAAAAATCCTGCCATTAGAGAGTTTGGATTTGATAGAGTTTGGATTTGATATCCCGCCTTTCACTCCCTTTAAGGTTAACGGCGGCTAACATTCTCCTTTCCCTTCCTCCCCCACAACAAACACTCTGTGAGGTGAGTGAGGCTGAGAGACTTCACAGAAGTGTGACTGGCCCAAGGTCACCCAGCAGCTGCATGTGGAGGAGCGGAGACGCGAACCCGGTTCCCCAGATTACGAGACTACCGCTCTTAACCACTACACCACACTGGCTCTCGTGTAGTGATGGATGGATCCCCCCCTCCCCATTATATTTTATTAAATAAAAAAAAAAAATCACATATACATTCCAATCCATAATAGAGTTTTCTCTTTGGGGGTTCAACCTGCCATCCCATTTTCAATTGTGTTTTTTATTTCTCCCCTTTGCTGCACCCTATCTTATATCTTTTATATCATGACAATGATACAGTAATCTCTAATTCCTGCTGTTGCTCATAGTTTGTATCCTGCTCACGAATTCATCATACTATAGTGTTTCTTTAAATAGTCTGAAAAAGGCTTCCATTCTTCTGTGTCTGCAATTTTTACACTGGGAGGTCCAAAACAACTTAAGAAGAGTCCTGCTAAAAGGACTAAAGGTCCATCGAGTTCAGCATCTGTTTCTCAAAATGGGCAGCTATCAATTCCTTCTCCCAGGGAACTCTGGGAATAGTATGTCTGTGAGGGGAATATGGGTTTTGTAACAACTTTCAACACTCATAACAAACTATGCTCCCTAGGATTCTTGAGGGGAATGCATGAGTGTTAAAAGTGGCATGATGGAGCCCAAGTTAAAGCAACCTTGTTTGGGCAGGCGTTTTTGTAAGGCCTTGATTTCATAGTGAGGACCATGATATTGGTGAACACAGGCATTTATAGAAGTAAGACATTGCCCTTCTAGAGATGACATTGGATCATTTTATCACATCACCAGAAGCGTCTGTAGCTGAGGAAAAAGCCTACCATTTCTGAAGCTGTGCATTCATCCACTCGTTTACAAATATTATCTCTTAATAGAGTAATGCTTGATCATCAGAGAGGTAAAAATAAAAACAACTTTTTCCTTTTCAGGTTGCCAGTCCAAAGCAAACAACACACACACACACACACACACACACCAACCATGCTACTGACTGAAAGTGTGCAGCAGTAAAAGCATTAATAGAAAAGAGTTGCTAAACCCTGGTGTAAAAAATTGGATTAAAAAAAAAAGCATTATTCCATTTCTGTGCTTCTAGACAAGAATTCAGGCTTTATTCAGAATTGTTGGTTTTAAAGATGTGTGTGGGGTTTAAATTCAGACAGAACACAAAACCATGATTTAGTATTGTATGACTGTGTCATGGCGAGCCTCAGGCTTGCGTGCTCCTCTCTCCCTTTGCATGTAAGTGGAGGAAATCTGAAGCTTCTGGCCACAATTTGTAACAAATCCATAAGCTCTGTTCAGGCATTTAAAAGCATGCTATGGAAATTGCTTGGGTGGAGAGAGTGGGGATGATCTCACTTGTCCTGCAGCAACCATTGTACCACAGCCCCGAATGTGCAGGGAGCAGCTCTGAGGATGGCAAGATCCCCGCTTCTCAAGTTGTCTCTGCAACATGTGCAGAACTGTAGCTGCGATGTGACCGAAGGGGTGAAGTCAATGGACTCCCCTCTGGCTCATCCACCCCATCTCCATCATTTGTCTACAGAGTTGAAGTTTCCCACCCCAAAACAGGCAACTGTAGCTTGCATGGACCACTTTTCTGTGTTCCATCAACATGGAAAACTTTTGCTTTTTGCAAAAGATGCCTGGAAATTGATCTTCTCCTTTCAGGGAGGGAAGGGAAGTGTGCAAGGCTGAGGCTAACTGCGGCATGTTCTGGTAATGGGAAACCAGGGTCCAGAATTACCAGTCTCACCAGTGCACATAAACATTTGTTTCAAGATTCAAGGACTGGCAATAAGAAGGAGGGCCATTTTGGTTATGGCCCCTCATCTATGGTTTGCTTTCTCCAGCAAGACTCATCTGGCACCAATTTTACTGTATGTTCAGTGTCAAGTTAAAACTCTGCTCTGCTCTCAGACATTCCATGGCATGCAATGGGTTGTTTCTACTGAACATTAGTTCTTGATTTGTTTTTGGTTAATTGCCCGTATCAATTATAATTTTCTGGGGTGTGTTTTTAATGCCTATGGATTAATTGTTTTATTGTGCAGTTTTAAACTCTGTATGTTTGACATTTCTGTAAGTTGCCCTGGAAAATTCTTGAGCAGATGATTAAGAAGTGTGCATATTTATTTATTATGTATTACTATATTAAAGTGGTATAACAGTGCTTGAAATGTAAGGTGTGGTGGTGGCTTGACATAAGTCCTGAATATTGTATTGATGCAGGGAGAGTGTCTTCCCCCCTCAGAAATTGCTCTTTTTGCTTTGGACACAGAGTTACAACCAACTTTAGTTAGAGTAGGACTCAGTGAGATTAATGGGATTGATATCAGTATGGCGTGAGAGTCAACATTGTGTAGTGGTTAGAGTGTTGGACTGGTGCCTGAGAGACCAGAGTTCAAAGTTTTTTCTTTGTCCCTCTACTTTTCCCCAGGAAAACCCGCAGTTTAAGGCTGAATCAGCACAAATATCAATTGGGGTTTCTGCAGATTGATGTTTTGTTCCGATTCAGCAGTAAACAGTGGGCTTTTCCGGGCAAGGAGCATAGCTGTAAACGTTTCCCTTTTTTAAAGGGAAATTCCCTTATTCCGAATAGGATTCCTCGCGAGAAAAGGGAAAAGTTGACAGCTATGGGAAGGAGGTGGGTCAAATAACACACCTCCCAGTCCCGTACCTAGAAATCATGGGGCAAACAGAAGAAATTGCCAGACCAAGGGAATTGTGGGTGAGTCCTCACTGAGTAACCTTGAGCCAGTCACAGTCTCTCAGCCTACCCTACCTCACAGGGTTCTTGCGAGGCTAAAATAGGAAGAAAACCATGTATGCCACCTTGGAGTAAAGGTGGGATATAAATGTGATGAATAAAAAAAATTAAATCCATCAGTTGGACTTCGTATATCTTAGATACACTTTGTTCTTCCGCTTTTTCCTTTCCTCCTTGCTCCCCTCAGATCATCATAACATTCAGAAGTCTCCCAAAGATCTAAAAACCAGGACTGCTCACTCTCTCCTTGCAAATGAAAACGTATCTCACTGTGCTTTTTTGAGCTTGCTTGTGTGGCTTTCGTCTGCATGCCGTGAAGAGGAAGCAGAAATCCGGTCCACAGGCTATCCTACCCAGACGTCGTCCATGCTGGTAAAGCTGCCTCAATCAGCAGGTCACCTAGCAGCCCGGCAGGCTGAGTGCTCGTTCTCTACCCGTTCTGTAGGTGCTCTTTGAAAAAGCTCTGAAGCACAGCACTCTTGGGCTGCCACTAAGCGGAAATGCCAGCAAACATTTGAAGCCTGTAAGTGCTGTAAGCTCTAACTGTGGCTAAAAGCAGCAGGCGCCGAGGGCTCCTGAATTCTGCTCGGAAAGAAGAACCCACATAAAGGTATATAATCATCTTGGTGCTGGGTATTTCCTGCGGATTAATGACCAGCTGGGAGGAGTTGATGGCCCAGAGCATAGCCAAGGCCCATTAACCTCAGCCAGCCATTAATCCCCAGGAAATGCCCTGCGCCAAGTTCATTTTTATTATCCTAAAATGAAATATGAGCATGGCTACTATGGATATTATATATATATATATATTTAAAAAACAAGCAATTCACATGTACTGACTTGGGATGGCATCTGTGGCATTCTCAGATCTACTTATATTCTGCAAGCGCAAATTGCAAGGTTTCAAAGAGGGTTCCAGTGCGAGAGATGAGGAGCCTGGCTAACAGTCCCATAGCAGTGCTAACCTATGCCAGTTGGATGGAAGGCGACATCAAAGCTGGCGCCACCCTCCTTGCAAAGCACAGCTGGAGAGAGGTTGCGTGCACAGATGGATCTGCGCTTTGAATGCTTGCAAGACAGAGGGGAAGTCGGGAGGACCTCTCTCATTAAAGCGCAAGTCAGACTTCTTCAATCCCCTCAGCGGGCATAAGCGGATAGCGCTGAGCAATGGTTTGCGTTCAGAGGAAGAGAGCATTCAAGAGATGTTGCAACCGGTCTCTTATTGATTGGAGCCTGTTGTTTCACCCTTGGGTGCAAAGCAATTCAAGAGAAGCATTGCTCTTTCCATTATTGACTTCTTGTTCTTTGTGTGGGGCAGTGGGTGTTTGGCATTCCTGATTACTCACAAGCACCGCACCATGTTTTTCAACAGCAGGGCTCACCAAAGCTGTCTTTTCATATTAGACTGAAGTGGATCAATGTGACAAATGGATAAACAAGGCTGAAAACCAGAATTTTCAGAATTATTCTTTACAAGTCGGCAACTTGCCCTAAACAAACAAACATCTTTATTGTTTTCTGGGATGGGGCACAACTTAATTTAAGGGCCCAGTGGTGGCCATTTGATCTTACCACATAAGCGATCATTCTGCCAGAAAACTGTCAGCTGTGATCTATCTTTATGGGAAAGTTATCCTGCGGTTGGAGGGGGGTGGAGGAACCTCAAACACACAAAGCCAAATTTAACAAAGCATGCATGGAAATGCAATAGGCCAAGTCCTGGCAAGCCATTATTCCTCCCAGCATGCCCTCTTCTCTGCTGTGGAAAAACAGACCTATCCCAATGGGCCATTACTGTATGGAAGAGAAAACAAAAAACCCAGTGAAACTCACAAAATCGGTGTAGCTCCAGAGGGTAGGACCTGAAGCAATGAATTCAAGTCACAAGGAAGGAGATTCTGACTAAATATTAGGAAGAAATTTCTGGTGGTAAGAGCTACTTGACAGTGGAATGGCCACCCTCAGACTGTGGTGGACTCTCCTTCGCTGGAGGTTTTTAAGCAGAGGTTGGATGGTCATTTGAGAGGGATTATTTAGCTGAGATTCTTGAATTGCAGAAGGTTGGACTCAAGGACCCTTGAGGTCCCTTCCAGCTCTATAATTCTGGGATGCGGGTGGCGCTGTGGGTTAAAGCCTCAGCGCCTAGGACTTGCCAATCGAAAGGTCGGTGGTTCGAATCCCCGCGGCGGGGTGAGCTCCCGCTGCTCGGTCCCAGCACCTGCCAACCTAGCAGTTTGAAAGCACCTTCGGGTGCAAGTAGATAAATAGGGACCGCTTACCAGCGGGAAGGTAAACGGCGTTCCGTGTGCTGCGCTGGCTCGCCAGATGCAGCTTGTCACGCTGGCCACGTGACCCGGAAGTGTCTGCGGATAGCGCTGGCTCCCGGCCTATAGAGTGAGATGAGCGCACAACCCTAGAGTCTGTCAAGACTGGCCCGTACGGGCAGGGGTACCTTTACCTTTACCTTTACCTTTACCTTTACCTTTACCTAACTTTAGTAGTTTGAGCAGTGCTTAAAAGTGCTGTGAAAATAAATGCAAACAGCATATTTGGGCTATTCAAGTTAGCCCTGCTAATTCACTTATTTTCAACAACGTGCCCAAAATCTAGTATATCTTCAGGAAGTCATTTGTATATGTTCAAGAACATCATGTACAATGATGTTCAAGAGCTCTGGTCTGCAACTAATGAGGCAATTGCAACTTCTTTGAAATAGCTTTTGGGGGAGGGAGAGAGGAGGGTATGTCTATGACATTATTATCTTCACTCTGAACATCTGTGCATTGACAGATTTCAAGTCAGGAGGCTTTGCCTCTGCAAATAATGATTTAATTCCAACTTAAGTAAGGTCTTTCGGAAAGAGCCATTGCTCCAAGTGGTTCACCCAATCTCTAGCTCATCTCTCTTTGAGGCACTTTCATAATTTCACATAACCCAGAGTTTCAAAATGGAATTTCAAAGGGTTGCCCTCCCTGCTGCCCTAGTCCTAGACAATTAACTCAGCAATTATTTTAGTATCTGCAAACCCATTGCCAATTGACTATAACTTCTTGGCTGGTTTTAAGGAGCAAGACTTCTACGTGCTGTCCTTACTGACCCATTAATGTTTGGCAATCGGCTTTCCACTCCCCTTCTTGTTTTAAGCCCTGCTCGTTAATGCACAGACTGTCTCTTTAATGGCATCTCCTTGGCATTCAGAAAATTGTGTGTGTGTTTTTGGAAGGGGGATTACATTTAATACACTTTAGGGATTTGGGTTTTCTGGGAGGAAACATCACATCAATGGATTTTCAACTCCAACCAAGAGTCTTCTCTAATTCTGAACTTTCTCACCTCTGCTGCTTTGAGACACCAAAAAGTGTCTGGACCTTCTGATATACTCTGCTCTCATGAATGCACTGCTAGTGATCAATATCTACAAACTTTCAGTGCTGGCACTCTCAAATTAATTTGATAGTGATTTGTGTCACATATTAACTGCTTTCCAAAATAGCAACCACGTTCTAGACAAGCCCACTTCAACCTATTGCCCACCAGATATTTGTGAGACCACAAATCCCATCATCTGCAGACAGTCAACCATGCAAGATGGGAATGGAAGTCCAAAACATCTGGAGGGCAACAGATTGGGGAAGGCTGTTCAATATGTTCTGCCACTGATCACAGAATATTCCCAACTTGGAACATTCAGGCATGAGATCACAAGTGTTCCCTCTTCCCTATTCCCCAAATCAGAACAGCCCCCAGACCACCAGGGTCTGGCCTCCTTGACAACAGAACTAGATCTTCCGTTTGCAAATGCAGCTCTTCCCACTGTGCTTCCTTGACCTCTTTGGGAAACAGCAGGATAAAAATAAGACTTCCTCCCTCAGGTGCTCAATGCAAATTGCAGCATTTGCAGAGCTGATATGCAAAATAGATGTGCTACAACCAGTATCACTCGTCAGTTAGAGCTCTCTTTCTTTTTCTTTTTGGGAGGAAGAGTTTGCTCCCAAAGCTTGTAACTGATAACTCATTGGCTACAAAGATAAGAGGTTCTTTCACATCCATGAAGTATTGCAGGTATTTGGAGACCACATATGCCCTCCTCTCTCCCATCCCGTTTTTGTTTTTTGTGTGTGGTTTTTTGTGGTCTTTTTTAATGGATCTTGAGACTGGTGGCAAGGGCAATTTTAGAATTAGTTTTTGGTATATGGAGGTTGTAAGCAAATAAGTAATAGTGTCCCAAGCCAAAGTCCTTGCAGCCTACAAATATGTAGGTCTGCAAATGCTACCCTAAGAGGCAAGAAAAGAGTGTTGCATCATGGAGCTCTCAGGAGAAGGCGGCAATTAAAGGGACTGGGTTGGGTGGGGTGGGGTGGGGTGAAGCATCATAGAAGATGCCTCATGTCTAGGCTTTGAAAGAATTGCACACCACATCTAGGAGAGAACATGAGATTAAAACTTGCATGTTGTGCAAGATGAGCTTCTTCTCTAGAGGCCCCCATTATGGTATGGCAGTCCCCCTTCAATGTGACACACTTATGTCCTGAGCACCATCTCTAGGTTTGTCTGGAAGTACACTCCTGCCCTGGTCTAAGCATGCAGCTAGACTTATTGCTGTGTCTAAAAAATTCTGCACCACCATCGCCTACCACCAAACCGTCAGTTAATGAGAAAATAAATTGCATTTTAAAATTAGGAAAGGAAAATTTGGATGAAATTCTCATGTGGAACGTGGTGGCGATGGTTGCACTTACCTCACTTCTGAGGTGGCCAATAACTTTGTGAATGATTTTCTTTCTTTCTCTCTTTCTCTCTTTCTCTCTTTCTCTCTTTCTCTCTTTCTCTCTTTCTCTCTTTCTCTCTTTCTCTCTTCCTCTCTTCCTCTCTTCCTCTCTTCCTCTCTTCCTCTCTTCCTCCCTTCCTTCCTTCCTTCCTTCCTTCCTTCCTAGTGGTGTCTGCCTTCTGCTGACTTCCCAGGTGCCTGCACTTCCTGAAAACGCAATCACGCCCCAGCTGAGCTTTTTTGCAAGCATGGTAATGCAGGGAGGTTGCATTCCATGCACCTGACATTTGTGCAGTTAGTGATTTTGAAAATGAAGTATTGTTTGCTTTTCAAGAAATCAATGCAGACAGATTTTCTTGAAAAGTAAATAAAAGGAAGATCTTCCTTTAAAAGCAAAATGAGTGAGAGCAGCTTCTTCCGGCACCGGGGAACCACCCTCCCAAGCTTCCCATTCTTTCAGTTAAGGCCCAGAGGAAAATTTCATGATTTAACTTCTTTCACAGGGCTTTATTGGATCAGGAAATGCGTGCTGCAGAAAAGTGGACAAACATTTAAGGATATAACTCTCTCGCACACACACTCCTTGCAGAAATAAGATATATTCATTCCTTAAATTCATGGAAATCATAGAGACATTCTAAGGCAGGCTTCCTCAACCTTGGCCCTCCAGATGTTTTGAGACTACAATTCCCACCACTGGTCCTGCTAGCTAGGGATCATGGGAGTTGTAGGCCAAAAACATCTGGAGGGCTGAGGTTGAGGAAGCCTGTTCTAAGGTGTCCATCATATGGGGAAGAAAAGTGGCAGCTTCCTTCAAAGGAAAGAAAACTCTAGAGAAATGGGAGGCTAGGTTTCAGCACAACACACTCTGTACATCTGATGCTAGTGCATATGCAGAAGTTTGAAATCCCTTGCCAAAACAATGTCATTTCTATTTATAGTCGTACCTTGGACCCCGAATGCCTTGCGAGTTGGACGTTTTGACTCCCGGCCACCGCAACCCCGGAAGTGAGTGTTACGGTTTGTGAATGTTCTTTGGAACCCAAACGTTCAACGTGGCTTCTGATTGGCTGCAGGAGCTTCCTGCAGCCAACCGGAAGCCGCACCTTGGTTTCCGAACGTTTTGGAAGTCAAATGGACTTCCAGAATGGATTCCATTCAACTTCAGAGGTACCACTGCATTTATTACATTTACACAGCACTGTTTCTTCTGAGGAACTCATGGTGTTCTGCATGGTTCTCCCCTCTTCACAATAACCCTGTGAGGTAGGTTAGGCTGAGAGACAATAATTCACCCAAGACCACCCAGTGAGCATCATGGCTGTGAGCTTCAAACCCAGGTCTCCCAGGTCACGATCCAATACACTAGCCATTATACCATGCTGGATTGTGAGAGAAAAGCAAAATATAAGTATAATCAAGAGAACAGAAGAATGCCCCCAAGGCCATTTTACCAAAGACAACTACAATGGACCAATCTGCATCATTTTCTATAGAGAAGTGCAACATTGATTGTCATAGTCAAACAAGCTAGCACAAGCTTCTTTTCCACTAGAAATACAGCAAATATTCTCCTCTCAGGCCATATCTCAGCTGAAAAATAATTTTAAAGGATCCCAGGGCAGAACTGCACTCCGCACAGGAATGCTCCCAGATAATTATTGTATTTATAGTCTAGTTTGGCTCAGGCCCTACTCTATCATGTATTTAGCATGATGATTGATCTATACCTCCTTCCAACACTTTGGAATGCCATAAAGAGGCCAAGATCTAATGCTTAATTAATCCACATTTGCTGTATCTAGAAAGCAGACTGGATTTGCCTGCTTAGTCCATTTCACAGACTCAATAATAACCAAAGCAATTATTCTAAATTAAGGTGGATATTATCTTATGCTAAGAAGCTCAAAGTTTTTCTTTGAGGATATTGTCAGTGTAACAAATATAGTATCATCTCTTTTTTCCAGATCTCACTGAAATGTTGCTGTCGTCATTGTCAATTGACGCTTACGCACCCTTGTAGCTTTACTGGACAAGGGGTTGCTTTAAGGCAGGGACAGACAATATGGTGTCCTGCAGATGTTCTGGATTACTCTCAACAGCCCTGGTCAGTATGGCACATGGTCAGGGACGATGCGAGTTGTGGTCCAAAACATTCCAAGGGTCTAAACATTCCAACTGACTACCGCTGCTTTGAGGTTATTTCTGGTGACTATTGGGTTTTTTTCTTTTCCAATTCTATTGTTACTGTGTTTTATGTTTATTATCAATTATATAAATTTGACATGTTGTTGGAACCTGCCTTAAGAAGGTTGGACCCTAAAAGTCTCTCTCTCTCTCTCTCTCTCTCTCTCTCTCTCTCTCAGCAGAAAAAAACATACATTTAAGTCAACACCAGTTTAGTGATCTCAGCCTTGCACTCCTGCCCCAGTAATAATTTGACTATACCTGAACGTGGCTAATGAATCTATTATCGCCACTGCTGAAGCTTTGTGGATTCCACATATTCTCCGTTCACAAAAAATAGTATTGCGTGTCAAGACCCCGGAGCACAGGCCAATGGATGGAGATGGCACAGCTGGGGCTTACCAGCTGGCCTCCCGGCCCTCCGAATTCCGACAGCAGATACAACTATTAAGCTCTGCATAGAGTTCTTAGCAGAGCTGGCCCACCCCTGAGACCAGGTGAAGCACCTGCCTCAGGCGGCAGGATCCTCCAAGGCAGCAGATCCCAATGTCAATCTTTCTTCCTCCCTTGTTCCTTGATTTTCCCTCACCCCTCTTTCCTGGCAGGGAGGGAAGCACCATTTGGTGGGTCTACCCCAAGTGCCAAAATGTCTTGTGCAGGCCCTGGCACTTAGCCTCAGACAAACCTGGCAAGTGAAAATTCCCATCAGTTTCAACACCTCTATTTCACATCTACAAATATTCATGTTGTGGGTAGAGGGGGAGGAAGAAATGGATCACAGAACTGTGAAGAGGTTGCGTTTCCAAGAATCTCAAGGGAGGTGGGAAGTATTCTGGTGCAGAACTGTGGCTGGCACCAGTAGCAGTGGGTGGAAATGCATAAACATCAAGAGGACAGGGTTGAGCCCATCAATTTGCTGGGAACAACAAAGCAAGCTGCCGTGGTTGGCTGGCACAAAGTTGTTATTTTTTTTCCAGCAACATGTTCCCCAAAGCTCAATATTTATTATGAGGACAATTACCGATGTGAGTCATGTTCCTGCCAAAACCGAGCTATTTGCTTAGTGTGGGGATCAGCAACCACTTCCCTTCCAGGTGAAATGCTGTTGTTTTTCAGGGAAGCACAAATATGCCCTGCACTCATTTTTATGTCCTTACAGCACAAGAAGAATTCCGATGAAGATTCACCATACTAGCAGAATATTTTAGGAGAGAAATGATCAAGAACATAAGAACACAATAATAGCCTGCTGGATTAGGCCAATTCTTTTTTAAAAAAACCAAATTTCAAATTCATAGGTAAAAGTGCAAAGAAAACAAAATTGACAGATGGAATGGTCAGCAAACAAACCATTGTCATTTCAAGCAGTTTTAATGCTGTTATCTTTTATTTTAGGCTTTGACACTCTTTTATAGGCATTTTTTGTGGAGGGTGATTGTTGCATTTTTATTACACACTGCAAATGGCCCTACAAGTTTATAATACATGCACAAATAACTTATTTGCAGTGATTTGCTCAGATCTCTAACCCCAGCCTTCTTTATTTCTCCCTGAACAGACACAATGTCTGCTGTAGATGCAGCTCAATCGACTAATATTTCTAATTAAACTGCTGTTAAGTTTCTTTGTGGGCGTGAAAATAATTAAAGCAACTGAGATAACACTTTTTTATTTAACCTCTGATCATTATCAAGCATTTGTGATTAAAGGAAACTGTTACATTTTTGGGATATGTTTCGAGAGTTGATACCTATTTGTAAATCACCTTTGCCCCCATTGGTTGCATGCAGCCTGCAACTTATTCCCATGAAGGTGCCGTTCCCAACCTCACATTTTCTGAGCACTTAAAATGCAGTGTTTTATAAGACTGTAGGGGGGGGGAATGCAATGATCCATTGGCTGGCTTAGTGGAACTTGTGGGAGCATCGTGCAAATGACAAAATGTGCTTGGAGAACACATTAGCCAGTTCACACATTGCTATGGAGCGAACCACTTGGAAGAAGCGTGGCAGTGATAGTGCAAAGACAGTGAAGGAACTGTGTACCATCAGGAGTTATGCAGGTGCAAGACACATTGAGCAAAATAAGCATTTATTAAGAGAAAAGCAAAAGGCGAAATCTGCGATTGTGGGGCAAGTACAGGTGAAACTCGGAAAATTAGAATATTGTGGAAAAGTTCATTGATTTCAGTAATTCAACTTAAAAGGTGAAACTAATATATGAGATAGACTCATGACATGCAAAGCGAGATATGTCAAGTCTTTATTTGTTATAATTGTGATGATCATGGCGTACAGCTGATGAAAACCCCAAATTAACAATCTCAGAAAATTAGAATATTAAATGAAATCAGCAAAACAAGGACTGCAAATAGAGCAATATTGAACCTCTGAGAAGTAGAAGCATGCATATGTACTCAGTACTTGGTTTGGGCCCCTTTTGCATCAATTACTGCCTCAATGCGGCGTGGCATGGATGCTATCAGCCTGTGGCACTGCTAAGGTGTTATGGAAGACCAGGATGCTTCAGTAGCAGCCTTCAGCTCTTCTGCATTGCTTGGTCTCATGTCTCTCATCTTTCTCTTGGCAATGCCCCATAGATTCTCTATGGGGTTCAGGTCAGGCAAGTTTGCTGGCCAATCAAGCACAGTAATCCCATGGGCACTGAACCAGGTTTTGGTACTTTTGGCAGTGTGGGCAGGTGCCAAAGTCCTGCTGGAAAATGAAGTTACCATCCCCATAAAGCTCGTCTGCAGAAGGAAGCATGAAGTGCTCCAAAATCTCCTGGTAGACGGCTGTGTTGACCCTGGACTTAATGAAGCACAGTGGACCAACACCAACTGATGACATGGCTCCCCAAATCTCTTTTCTGATGAGAGCAGCTTTTGCATCTCATTTGGAAACCAAGGACCCAGAGTCTGGAGGAAGAATAGGGAGGCACACAATGCCAGATGCTTGAAGTCCAGTGTGAAGTTTCCACAGTCTGTGTTGATTTTCTGAGATTGTTAATTTGGGGTTTTCATCAGCTGTACGCCATGTTCATCACAATTATAACAAATAAAGACTTGACATATCTCGCTTTGCATGCCATGAGACTATCTCGTATATTAGTTTCACCTTTTAAGTTGAATTACTGAAATAAATGAACTTTTTCATGATATTCTAATTTTCCAAGTTTCAGCTGTATATTAGGAATCAGAATCAGAAATACTAAATCAAAATGGGACCTTTTTTCAGTCTGAGGGCTATGTTTCCTTCTTGGAAACCCTGTGGAGGTCACATGCCCATGGCAGTTGCAATGAAGAACCAAAAGTGAGTGGAACAAGACCGCAAATGTCACCAGTTGTACACACACTTCCATATCCATCTCTATCCTCCTTCCAGGCAAGCAAAAGTCATTGTCTGCACTCAAGTCCACACTCCAGGCACAGTGGTTCTCAACCTGTGGGTTCCCAGATGTTGTTGGAATACAACTCCCATCATCCTTGACCACTGGTCATGCTGGCTAGGAATGATGGGAGTTGTAGACCAACAACATCTGGGGACCCACAGGTTGAGAAACAGTGCTCCAGGAGGATACAGATCATGGCCAGTGAGGGGTGGGGCCTGGGAGAGTGGTTGTGCCTGGGGAGATGGGGCACGAGGAGAGTCTGAAGGACCAGACAGAGAGGCCTGGAGGACTCCATTTGCCTGAGCCTGAGGTTCCCCAACCCTGCTCTAAAAGAATTGCTTTCTCCCACATGGGAGATCTTCCTCAGAAACCCTGCTTCGAATCTCCTTTCTATGTGAAATTAGCTGTTTCTCCAGCGGCACTTATGCTATAAAACAAAGGTGGCCTATCTAATGCTCACCAGAGGTTGCCAGACCGCAACTCCCACCATCTTTGATCGTTAGTCATGCCATTTGAGGCTGATGGGAATTGAAGTCCAAGGACATCTGTTTTGAGCTCCTCCCAGGGTTCATTCTATCCCTTCACTGTTAGCCTTCCAACATCAGGCAAACCTTGTGCTGGTTTTAGAGAGTGACTGTTTGAATGTAGAAAAGATTCTTCTCCTTCGTTGCCTTGGTTTTCTTTTATAGTTCTGTTTCTTTTGTTGCTGTTTTGCTTTGTTTTCGCAGTGTTGGTTTTGTTTTATCTTGAGTTCTATTGTTTTTTTTAAAGAATGAGGCTATGTATCTTTGGCACAGTAGTAGGCATCTAGATGGTATAATACATAAAACAGGGCCACTCACTGAGTCCTATGTTGTAGGCAGTTCTGCCCTTAGGTTTTGTTTTTGTTGTTGTTTTGCTTCAATTGTACTTCTCTAAATCTCAAAGTTCACCCAATCCTGCTGATACCTCCCTCATATATGTGCGTGATTCTCTTTTGGCTATATAAGCAACAAAACTCACAACCTGAAAATCACAAACTGAGAGACTGACAGGCGCCCTATTCAGTAGTGGCCTACATGGTGGGGCAGCGCTGTGGAGGCACCCTCCGGCCTTCTTCCCTCTTACCTGGATGAGGCTGAGGTTAGGGAGTATGGCAGCAAGGTTGTGGCTGTGGGAATGTTAAAGGTAGCAGGAAAGGATATATTGAATAAGTATTATCCTTCCTTGACTCGGTGTGATGGCCTGGGATTCCGATTCTGAGAGTGAACTGGAGGAATCCCAGCCGGCACAGGAGTCCCCGCCTCCAGGGCCGGCTGAACTGGGGCAAGGCCTAGATTCTGAGGAGCCTGCACCTGTGCCAGATCCTCAGGAGCAGGCACCAGGTGAAACCATTCTGGCCCCAGAGATGCTTGAGGACTCAGTGTCTACAGGTGAGCCTCCCCCAGGGCCCAGTAACCCTTCGGCCTCTCCTGAACTGCAGAGGCGAAGGGCAGAGAGGCGAAGGGAACTGGTTTCTCCCAGGAGGAGTGCTCGCCTTAAGGCCAGGAGAGGCGGGGTTTCTGGGGGCCGGGACCGCCCCTGGCCTTAGAGAAGATAAAGGTCAGTCAGCCCGGTCCCAGGTTGCGGGAGCAACGTCGTTGTTGAGTACCTGTGCTTATCTGGACCCAGACCTGATCTTCCAGTGTTCCTGTTCCCCGCCCGGCTTCCTGCTTCTGACCTTCCAGCGTTCCTGTTCCCCGCCCGGCTTCCTGCTTCTGATCTTCGAGTGTTCCTGTCCCCACCCGGCTTCCTGCTTCGGACCTCGCCTCGCACCCTGTGGACTATTTCCAGGCTAGTGACTCAGGACTGAACTTTGACTACGATAACAGTAACCTTCCCCCGGGACCAGCACACTCACGCTAGTGAATGATGTAGCAGGGCACATTCCCCTCAATATAGCAGGAAGCTAGTTTGCAGATTCGTATGAATCTCTTTAGTTAAGTAATCCAATCTGGCTTGCCCAGATGGATTATTCCTGGTATCCCCTTTTATCCCTCTTTAAAAAACAAAGACACAAGAGTCTTTCCTTAAAAGTAACAAGAAGTTTACTCACATTTCAGTTCACGATTTGATCCCTGAAAGGCAGACTTTACTTAGTACAGTCATACCTCATGTTACATTTGCTTCATGATACGTTTTTTCAGGTTGCGTCCCATGGTGACCCAGAAGTACCGGAAAGGGTTGCTTCCGGGTTTCGCCGCTCGCGCATGCGCACAAGCACCAAATCGCGCCGTACACCGGCGCAGATACGGCGCTTCAGGTTGCGGGCTTTTCATGTTGCAAACGGGCCTCCAGAAAGGATCCTGTTCGCAACCAGAGGTACCACTGTAGTTACATAACAAATCGTGAGTGAATCTCATATGGAGATTGAGCTCGTGTGCAAAATTACATTAAGAGAACAAAATGGCTGCTGGAGAGCAGCATGGCAGCAAGAGAGCAGCAAGCAAGAGAGCAGAGGAAGAGATCAGAGAGAGAGAGAGAGAGAAATGGCTGTGTGACTGGGCTCTTTTATGGCGTCAGCCAGAGCCACGCCCATCTCCCAGGTCACATGCAGGGGGAGGAAGCTCCAGACCAGTGGAACAGGAAGTTATAGTAACTGGATGTCCCCCTGCCTGTGCCCACTCTAGGGAAATAAGGAATGTTCCACTTGACTGTTCCAATGGATTGCATCCCACAGTGGCTACACAGTTGCGCCGGTGGAGCCTATCTGCCATTGCTGCCACCTTGCCCTGTCCCATCGAGGTAATCGGCAGAGATGTCCATGTCAGGAGGGTTGTTCTGAAGCTCCACACCACCTCATGAGCAGCTCCTGACATTCTCCACCCAAATCACAACCAGATACAGCATGCAAGCAACCACAGGGGTAAACGCTTCAGGTAACATAAGGAAACCAGAGGCAAATGTTAAATGGAACTCAGTGTGAGAAAGGTGCCATCACATTAATGCTGCACGGTAAGCGTAATAACAGATCACAACACATACCAATTCCTTAAAAAGCGGCGGCAGCAGCAGCAACATTTCATTATTAAACTAAACAAATATATTGATGTCTCTCCCTCTCCCAGGAACAAGCAGTTCATGTAATCATCTGCCGGGTTAAAAAAATGTGTTGTTGACCTGGAGACCCCCTAAAGAATGGTGATCATTGCAATTGTGTTATCTTAAGGAAGATACACGCAGCCTGACCCCAAGAGTGCCTTGGAGGTTATTAATATGACAGTATTATTTAGGAGTGTCTGGAAAATCAATATTGAAATGCTATTACATTGGACAGTGGCATCATCAGTAGAACTGATGGGAGGTAATGAAAGGAAATCAACAGCACGTTTGCTGAGGGAGGAATCTGGTACAGCAGGGAATATGTCAATATGGTTTGCATTTGCAGTTTACCACTAGTATACAGCTGGCACAACCAATGAAGTGACCCATCACGGCGTTGGTCCTTCACCACCAGATGTTCATTGTCAAATCTTATTGCATTATCCCTAGAAGATCCAACCATACAGGACAGGTGCCATTCACCAAGGGAGAGTGAAGCTGATTGATAAATTGCATGTTTACTTCAGATAAATTGCATGTTTACTTCAGAGTAAGATGCTCCCACAGCCTTTTATATTTTAGAAAAAGATGTCCAAGGCAGCTTGCAACACCATAATTAAAAGCACAGCAGAAGACAGCTAGATGCTAAAACACTAAGAGCAGTTAAAAGTGATAAAAGCCATACCTAGGGGGTAGTGGAATGACATCAGAGCTCAGACATATCATAACAGGCCTGACAAAACAATATTATAGCTTTGTATTGAAATGCTATGGGGATGAGAGAAGCCAGGTGGCTATCTTGGGGTATGGAGTTCTCTAGCCGGGACTCCACTAAAGAAACAGACCAAGTTTCCCTATTTTCTAGGGACAGTCCCAGATTTAAGGCTCTGCTACAGCACACTCACAGCGTGAGTGAAGGAAGGATAATACTTATTCAATATATCCTTTCCTACTATCCTTAACATTCCCACACAAACGACAGCCCCAAAATACAAATTTGTAACGCCCAAGTTCTTATGTTTGTGAAGGAAAGGTTCTTTTTCATCCTCTCAAACAATCACATACAACATGATCAGCTATTTCCTCCACCCCACCAACTTCTCAAAGGTCAGTGTCAATCCTTCCAGCCTTGAGCAAATTACACCAAAGTGTCCTATCAAAATTCTAAACAGACTGACTTGTTAAACTCAGATTTTCAAACTGTGAGGAAGGGTGAATCTGCGGGTAGCTTACTGATCCAGACAAGAGGGGAAATTCACTTGAAGAATCAGAGCTTTGAGAAGATGAGAGGTTTTTGACCTGCACAATTAGATTTGGGCTAGCATAGAACATCACATTAGACAGTTACAGGTATAAACTGATCAGGGCTGATAAATGCCATTTTGTAGGAATGCCATCAAAATCCAAGACAAGTCATAAGAAGATGATAAATTTGAAAGTTTACTGGGTTTGGGGGAACATCGTGATTGCCATTATGCACATGGATTAGCTAATGTGGTATTGATAGCTCACTAATAGAAATTAGAGACCAGTAAGTAAGTTCCTTTGATAAATGAATGTTTTTAGTGACAGTTGCTCTAACATAAATTTTCTTTAATGCCACTGAATGCAGCCATTCATCAGTATGATAGTTCTATCAGTCCCTCTAATAGTTTGTGCAATATCTGAACACAACAGAGCCAGGCATTGCATTCGTTTCCACATCTAGGCAGAGATTTCTCATTTTACCTTGTCCCTTTTCCATGTTATTCCTTCTAAGGATTCACACGTACATTGTACAAATGTATAATATCACAAATACGTCTTCATCAGCTTCACATAATATAGAAAGCTGTTGCTTCCTAGTCATTCTGGTGTGTGATGGTAGTCAATGGTACACAATACCGTTACCTCTTTTTTGAGGGGAGTATTATTGCAGCCATTTTGTGCTGGCACCCATGGCACATTTAAAAATCCCATCGTTAGGCGGGTTTAAAGTGCAGCCATTTTAAGAGTATGCTGGGCACCCATGGCAGCCATTTTGTGGTGGTGCCCATGGCAGTTCCTCTGATTTCCACATGTGGCCTTGGGCCCCAAAAGGCTGGGAATTGCTGCTCTAAATAACCCAATGTCTCAACAGAAAGCAAACATTGCATAAGAACACATTCAAAAGTGCTTCATTCCTTCACAGACATGTTTTTGCTTGTGGTTCCTTCTCCATTCGTACCTGCCCACATTCACATCCAAACACAAATTATATGCATGTTGCTTCAGTCTCTACTCAGATCTCTCGCACACATTCAAACAACTCCTTATATACACAGAACCATTCACAGTCTTCTCAAGACATCTCCTGATGGAAAGCCCCATCTTGTCTCCCATAGAACTGACTGGAGCTCATTGTCTCCATTAAGTTCTGTGTTCAGAGCTCTCTCTGCTCAGTGGGTGGTGAGGTGGAAAATAGATATATGAAGTACATCATTTCCTGCGGTATTTTTACTACGACAGTTTACTTCACTCTGCACCCTTGCATTTGTCTTTGTGATAGGTGTCCTTGAGCGAGTTCCACCCTTCTGTTATTTCATCGGCTATATGCTTGAATTCAACACACATTTCTTAATGGACTGTCTACTTAGCACAGCACTGTATAATAAAGACTTCTTCACAAATACACAAAGTGATGCCTAAGACACATTGTTCTAAGTGATGCAAAGAACAAACAGTGCCTGTCTGAAATGTTTTGAAACAGCAAGGGAAGGGGGGGAGGGGCCTTTAAATAAAAGCAGAACAAAAAATCCTTTTACACTGATAAAAAGAAAAGAAAAGAAAGCAACCAGCTTCTTCACTTGATTTTACCACACACAAGAAAGAAACATCTCAACGTTTTCTACAATTGCTCTCACAGATGTAAGGCTCTCTTTTAACAGGATGTTCTCTGAAGGAGAAAAGAGTGCTAGACCCCAAGTTATTTTCAAACTTAAGGTTTCTCCCCACCAAGGAGAAGTGGAGAAAAGTCTCATTTATCTTCTGCTTCCTGAGATGGTTGCTCAGTAAGTCCGCTTCTCTCTCTCTCTCTCTCTCTCTCTCTCTCTCTCTCTCTCACACACACACACACACACACACACACACACACACACACACACATATGGGCTGCTTTCAGACAACACTTTATGCCATTTTCCTGATGTTTCCTTACCTGATCGTGGGGTGGGGTTTTTTGCATTTTATGTGACATTTCACATGACGGAGAATGCATTTCTGGAAATCTAGCAGAATCCAGTGGAGGTTTAGTACTCATTTCTGTGATAATTGCTTCCAGGGGAAATAAATCAATTTGCAACCCTGTTAACCTGGGGGAAAAGATCGCAGGGCAGAATTTGGGGTGGTATCTCAGAATACAGTTCTTTCATTCCATATACCTTAGCTAATACAATCTGACAAATACGTAGGGAATCTACCACCGAAAAAAGTTATGGATTAATATCTGGATTTCAAGCACCAGAGCTCATATTATTGATAGAACATATGAGACTCGTGTTCATTTGAAGAGCTACATCAGTATCTATTATCATAAGGAAACAACAGAGGGAAAGGATTAACTTGGGAGACTGGACGCAAAATCTTTCAATGTGAAATCTTGAAGGGGAAACAAAGTGAATGCTTGGTACTATTTTCAAGAGCCACATCTCTAGCACTCCCACATTTGAAGGTCTCTTTACATCAATAGAATAAGAAGTATTAATGTGCTAGCTTACTAGCATAATAAAAGATTTTTATTTACTAGCTATGGTTTTCACAGTAGTGATGTATGGAAGTGAGAGCTGGACCATAAAGAAGGCTGATCGCCAAAGAATTGATGCTTTTGAATTATGGTGCTGGAACAGACTCTTGAGAGTCCCATGGACTGCAAGAAGATCAAACCTATCCATTCTTCAGGAAATCAGCCCTGGGTGCTCACTGGAAGGAGAGATCCTGAAGCTGAGGCTCCAATACTTTGGCCACCTCATGAGAAGAGAAGACTCCCTGGAAAAGACCCTGATGTTGGGAAAATGGAGGGCACAAGGAGAAGAGGACGAGATGGTTGGACAATGTTCTCAAAGCTACTAACATGAGTTTGACCAAACTGCGGGAGGCAGTGGAAGACAGGAGTGCCTGGCGTGCTCTGGTCCATGGGGTCACGAAGAGTCAGACACAACTAAACGACTAAACAACAACAACATTTACTAGCATAATAAAATATATCTTAGGATAATGGAGCTGCTTTATCCTAAATCAGGCCACTAAGTCATCTAGGGGTAGCCAGTGTGATATTCTTGGGCTACAATTGCCGTAATCTTTAACCATTGGCCATGGTGGCTGAGGCTGACAGAAAGTGTAGTCCAACATCACCTAGAGAGCACCATTTTGGCTATCCCTGGTACAGCCCAATGCTTTTCTACTCCAGCAGGCAGCTGGTTTCCAGGATCTCAGGCAATTAAAATCTTTTTCCAGTCCTGCTACCTGAACAGACTTGTGCTCTGCCACTGACATACTCCCCAATCAGAGAAATACAGAAGCCTTAAATTGTAAACAACAACAACAACAACACTATGTAGGCTAAATTCAGCAATATATATATATGTTATTAAGCATGTGGTAGACTGTTGGACTTAGACTGGGGATACTTGGGTTCAAGGCTCTGCTCATCCGAAATGGATCTTGGCCTGTAACCATCTTTCAACCTAACCCACTCTGCTGAAAACCTGAAACTGCCTTGTCAGATATGTTTGGAGATTTGAGGAGAAGTATCATCAGTTTACTCAGAGAGTAGAGGGGAGAGGGAAGATAAAGTTGGCAACAACATTATGTTGTTCACTTCCCTCCAAGCAAGGTAATGGAAAGTCCTGAATGCAGAATTGTTCTTTGGAAGGAAAAAAGAAGAAGAAGAAAACCTCATGCCAAAAAGGGGCTAATCTGATTCCTGAGCCACTTCATTTCTTTTAAGCACAACTATTTTAAAAATGATTTCCCATTCCATCCAGTTGCCCCCCCCCTCCAATTCTGCATTTCCTTTGACAGAATCAAAGACGGAAGAACATTTCCATGTAATGTTCCAAGGTCAAATTGCTAAAATATCAAGGGCGGGGGGAGGGGGTGTCTTGTTAAGCA
This sequence comes from Podarcis muralis, assembly GCF_964188315.1. Classification (NCBI taxonomy): domain Eukaryota; kingdom Metazoa; phylum Chordata; class Lepidosauria; order Squamata; family Lacertidae; genus Podarcis; species Podarcis muralis. The sequence continues at coordinate 13,211,759 of NC_135660.1, forward strand.
GATGAAACATTTCTGCAGTGACCAGCATGGCCTCAAAGCCTTAAAATGGAATTCAGAAACAAGATGAAATGCAGGTTATGATGAAATCCCCTTTAATTGGGATTATGGAGAGTACGGACCTATTTCTCTGCCCCATCAAGTCCTATTTTACATGCTGTGCAATTGATTCCCAAAGAGTTGAAGATATGAAGGCTAAAAGCAAGAGTAAAGGGTAAAAATTGGATGGCAATCCTGGCCAAACATTCGAACATAATTTTAATGGAAAAATGCAGAAAGGAAGAAGAAAGTTTGGAAGCATTTCCTGTTCTTATCCTATAGGAAATGAAAGGGAGAGTTAAAGAGCCTATGGTGTTTTTTTCCCCTTTCCCTTCTCATTTATTCCCGTCACTTTTTGCTGTTGCTGCTCTTGTTTTAACTAAATACATTCTAGTAATTTCACATGCTATTTGCAAAGGTGCAGCTTTCACAGAAAAGTAATTTCTCCATGGCTTCAGGCCACTTGGCAAACAGCTCTTATGAAAGAACCAAAGACCTACAGTTCTGAAAGGGAAAGAAACAAACAAGGTATTGTGAGAGGCTCAACCAGATGACTGAGCTGTTTACTAAATGCCCAATTTAAAATTATCCAAAGAGAATGTGGCTTTTTTTTTTTTTTTGCTTACAGAATAAAGAATGTTTAAACTGTTGCTTTTTTAAAAAAAGATACAGTTGGCTAAGTTCAGTTGTTAATAAATAATAATAATAATGCAACATTATTAAGACAGAAAACATCCAAATCCATACTGCTGTAGGTCACAACTGTGATGCTTCCTCACTTATCTCCGGTGTGCGTGGTGGGAGGTCAAAGTATTTAGCAGCACTACCACCAGATTATTATTGTATGGAAATCAGAGTGGAATTCCTGCTCTTTAGCGCTCAGTCAGGGCTAATGTAAATTCAGGTTTTACACGGATTGCTGTTTGCTCCGATTGAGCTTTAAGGAGCAGGTTTTCATGGGGAGAGCTCTGGAACAAAACAAAACAAAAAGGTGTTCTGACACAGAGCTTTAAAGCACAGGCCATGCCTGGAAAGACAGGAGGAAAGGTAAATATGGATAAACTCTAATCAAATCCAGCATTCAGCATCCCATTCATACATCAGCTGATCAGATGCCCCTGAAAAGTTCATAAGCAGGACCTGAATGTAGCACTCAATTCCCAGCAAACAACATTCAGAAGCCTGCTGCCTCTGGCAGTAAGGTAAAGGGGCCCCTGACCATTAGGTCCAGTCATGGCTGACTCTGGGGTTGCGGCGCTCATCTCGCTTTACAGGCTGAGGGAGCCAGCTTACAGCTTCCAGGTCATGTGGCCAGCATGACTAAGCCGCTTCTGGCGAACCAGAGCAGCACACGGAAATGCCGTTTACCTTCCCGCCGGAGCGGTAGCTATTTATCTACTTGCACTTTGGCGTGCTTTCGAACTGCTAGGTTGGCAGGAGCTGGAACAGAGCAACGGGAGCTCACCCCGTCGCGGGGATTCAAACCGCTGACCTTCTGATCGGCAAGTTCTAGGCTCTGTGGTTTAACCTACAGCGCCACCCGGCATCTAAAATAAAATTGGTAGAAGGACACATAAAATCAGGAAAACGTACATGGGTACCATTTGTATACCATGTAGAAGATAATACTGCCAAATAATTGGAGGAAGATTCAAATACCACCAAAGCATTTATTTTCCTATTTCAGAGTTTTTATAGCCCTTCCTTCATCATGATCAAAGCACAGCTGCTATACATAATATATGAGCTTGCGGTAGATACAGATTCACACACTTTTTTTTAAAAAAAAAGTTATTTAAGATGGATAGGTGAAAGTTTTGTATCTCCCCCTTTTCTTTGGTAGCAGTGAATATGTAAACCCAGTTTTCACTTTACGGAGAAGATGTGTACTTGGTTGAAGTGGTAAGCTTAATTGCTAGTGTGGGATCATTATATTTGCATTTGTGTACAGAAAAAGAAAAGCTGTAATAGCGAAAATTGAGCTGGGACAGAGTGCATAACAACTTTCTTTCTTTTACTGCGACATAATGTAAATAATCGCTGATTTAATGGCAGAAGCCTGTTCTGGGATTCAGAAGTTGAAATTCCTTCTTTTTCTTTCCTTTACCATAAATCTTCACTAAATTTGAATTCTTACATGATGGAAATGGCAGAACTACACAAAATAGGGTCTTCTCAAATGTTACGGGAAGGAGAGAGAAACAGAGAATTCTTCCAAGTCTAACTGGCAGGATTGCAGATAAGCTTGTCGAATGGCTGATAAGCGCCAACAATGACTAATCTTTGATTTGTGCCCAGAGAGAAGTTGTCCATAAATACCGAGAGGAACCCAAAGCTTCCACCCATCCTGCGAAACTCGGCCGCTATTTGCAGCTGCAGGATCAAACAGCTACATGAAGGAATGAGAGTATTAACACCATCGGTTCAAGCGCCTAGGGTGATATTGCATATTGACACCCCCCTTGGACAACAGACTTCCAGTTGCACACATGGGACTTTGTCTTTCTTCCTTCTGGATCAGATGGGGGGGGGGAGGTCAGGAAGATGCAGGAGGGAGGACAGGAAGCGGAAACCTGTTGCAATTGTGTTGCATCCACTGGCGTGGTGACAGAAAAAGAAAGAAGGAGAAGCACTTTGCAAAAGTATTACAGCCCATAATATCTTGCCAATCACTTTGCCCCCCGCCAGAGTATGGCAGTTTAACCCAATAAAATAATAATAATAATAAATTATTTATACCCTGCCCTCCCCGGGCTCAGGGCGGCTAACACCAGTAAAATTACAATAAAAATATAATGGGGGGGAACCAATTTAAAATACAGGTTAAAATATAATTTAAAATGCAGCCTCATTTTAAAAGTAGCCCATAGATCAAAACCATAAGGGGAGGGAAACATAAGGGTCAGACTGAGTCCAAACCAAAGGCCAGGCAGAACAGCTCTGTCTTGCAGGCCCTGCGGAAAGATGTCAAGTCCTGCAGGGCCCTAGTCTCTTGTGACAGAGCATTCCACCAAGTCGGGGCCAGTACTGAAAAGGCCCTGGCCCTAGTTGAGAACCACCTTGCGACTTGGGACCTCCAATGTGTTGTCATTTGTGGACCTTAAGGTCCTCCACGGGGCATACCAGGAGAGGTGGTCCCGTAGGTACATGGGACTTTAAAGGTCAAAGCCAGCACCTTAAACCTGACCCTGTTCTCCACCGGGAGCCAGTGCAGTTGGTAAAGCACTGGATGAATGTGATCCCATGGCAAGAACCCCGTAAGGAGCCTCGCCGCGGTATTCTGCACCCACTGGAGTTTCTGGGTCAGCTTGAAGGGCAGCCCTGCGCAGAGCGAGTTACAATAATCAAGCCTGGCGGTGACTGTCGCATAGATCACTATGGCCAGATCAGGGCGAGAAAGGTAAGGGACCAACTGCAGATCAAGAGGTGTTGCATGCCCAGTCGTCAGCTGAACTGACAGCCACACAAGAAATATGTAAAATAACTAAGCAAGTATTAGACATCACCCCAGAATTGGCCCTACTAAACATCTTCCAAGACAACAATGCCCATTTACACCACAAAGAACTCATAACCCACCTACTTTCAGCAGCCAGAAACACCATAACCAGACACTAGAGAGACCTGTCAGGAGTAAGCATAGACGAATGGTACCAAATAGTATGGGAAGCAGCCTTACTAGAAAAATTAACCAATAAACTGAAACTGACACGGGGACAAGCAGAAGAAGACGCCTTTACCCTGGTATGGCTCCCCTTTATCACATACACAGCCCAGCAAGACAATGACAATAATCCATCAACAGCCTAGGCCAACCCCAACCTCTCTCACCACCAAAGGAACACAAGTGAACAGCACAAGCAACGCTGTCACCAAACCCTACATACATTAAGCATAATAGAAACATCGCCACCCGACCCCACCCCCACCCCCACCCATACCCATCTCCCCCCCATCACCCCTTTTTTCCCCTCCCCCTAATGTCTCAACAAATGATTTGCAAAAATGTTACATGGAAAAAATACGAGAGACATTACACATACTTCTGTAAAACAAGGAAAATCTTTAATAATAATTAAAAAAACTGAGATTTTATTATGTTCCATATGAGTGCCAGTATGTTCTCCCATCAAACCCATTCCATTCTCCACTGTAGAGGGAGGGATGGGCAATAAAGTCTGGGGTCTAGACTGGTAGCATTGGGCCCCAGGTCTAGCTCTCACTGAAATGGTAAACCTGTACCCGGGTTCTTGAAACTGCAAAGGGCTCCCATTAGAACACTAAGACACTCAAGGTAAGTAAGGGCTATGAATAGAATGGGCCTTCTTGGCAGCAGCTGACTGACTTGCAGGTAATAAGGATCTTGGGCAACAGTCTTTCCCATTATCTACCTGATCCTTTTAACTGGATATGTGAGGAATTGGACCCGGGGCTGTAAGCTTGTGTGTGCTATATTGCTGAGCCTAAGGCCCTGTGCTACATGTTTATCACCAGAGTGTCTATACAGTATAATTCTAGCTGACCTCAATTCTAGCACTCAGCTTTACCTGGCTGCATCTCGTTTTGAATATAAACCTGCTTTCTCATTGGCTATTAAAAATACAGCTTTCTACTCCAAAGCCAAAGAGAATCTCATCTTAAAGCAGTTGCAAAATAGCTCCCGGCCACAGGAAGTTGACTCATAAATGGAGTAAATCCAACACGATCCATCCCTGGGAAAGGGGGGAAAAAATCTCCTTAAATAATGCAAGGGCCAGTTATTTCTTCCTGCAACTGTGAGCGTTCATGTGTAATGCATTAAAACATGGTCCTTTTGCTGTTCCCGTTGTGTTTTATTCATTACTTTTATATACAACATGTCTAGGAAAGACTGATAAATATTTGAAATGGGCGAAAATGCATCACTTCTCATGTTCCCCAAGATGCAAGAAATCACGCTCTCATTTTATTATTGTTGTACTCACAAGATCATTAAGAAAAAAATGTAGTAGACAAAAATCATTTCTCCCCCCCCCCCCTTGGCTCTATAATCACTATAATTATAAAACTATAATTATATCATTTCACATGCACAAATTCAAAGACAGTGTTTTACTTCCCCCTGCCACCCCAATCACTGAAAGAGATTAGTGTGCAACTAATGAAAGTCAACATGAACAATGCTTTTGTGTGACCCTAAAAGGCCAGTTTTCAAATCTGGATAATAATTAGCATCCTAGCAGTTCCTTCTTTTTCCATAGTTGTTTTCCCGGGACTGGGAAGGCACAGAAAGAAAAAGTTGCTACCAACCGAGAAAGCTGCAAAAGGAGTAGCAAATGGAAACAGTGTACTACAACATACCTTTGCACTTATTAGAGCGTGGCACAGTTTGTACTGAGTAGTTAAGACTGGATCAGTGTCTCTTGAGGTTTATAACTAAGCCACTCAAAATGTGCTGTAGGCTGCAAGTTGTTTCAGGAAATGAGTCCACCAGCAAAACTATTTTACTTACTTGCATTTCTTTTAAAGTTCAGTGGGTTATTAAACCATTAGAGGGTACAAAATGTTGATTAAAGTTCATCTTCTACCATATAAAGAAATAATTCCAGTTCTGATTCAAGGTGGATGCATTTTTATATCTATTTATGGTGCAGCCTACAGCAATCAACAGGCTTCAGGCATTATATTTGAGCAGAGTTAAGCCTAAAAAGGTAAAGGTAAAGGTACCCCTGCCCGTACGGGCCAGTCTTGACAGACTCTGGGGTTGTGCGCCCATCTCACTCAAGAGGCCGGGGGCCAGCGCTGTCCGGAGACACTTCCGGGTCACGTGGCCAGCGTGACATCGCTGCTCTGGCAAGCCAGAGCCGCACACGGAAACGCTGTTTACCTTCCCGCTGGTAAGCGGTCCCTATTTATCTACTTGCACCCGGGAGTGCTTTCGAACTGCTAGGTTGGCAGGCGCTGGGACCGAACGACGGGAGCGCACCCCGCCGTGGGGATTCGAACCGCCGACCTTTCGATCGGCAAGCCCTAGGTGCTGAGGCTTTTAGCCACAGCGCCACCCGCGTCCCAGAGTTAAGCCTAAGGACCTGCTTTTAGCATCAAAAGTCATTGTGGGACCGCAAGATGAGTTGGGAGTTCAGTAAAATCTTGGCAGACACCAGTTCAGGATTGTAGCCTGAATGAGGTTAGGCGATCAGTCATGTTTTCTTAGACCAACATGAACCCAGATCAAGGATTCCTTCTGTTGCTTGACAGTTCAGGCAGACTGTAGTAGGCTGTCCTTCGACTGCTGTGGCAATCGCAGGAATGGGTGGCGCTGTGGTCCAAACCACTGAGCCTCTTGGGCTTGCTGATCGGAAGGTCAGCAGTTCAAATCTGTGCGATGGGGTGAACTCCAGTTGCTCTGTCCCAGCTCCTGCCAACCTAGCAGTTCAAAAGCACACCAGTGCAAGTAGATAAATAGGTACCGCTGCGGCGGGAAGGTAAATGGCATTTCCATGCACTCTGGCTTCCGTCACAGTGTCCCATTGCACAAGAAGTGATTTAGTCATGTTGCCCACATGGCCTGGAAAGCTGTCTGTGGACAAATGCCGGCTCCCTCGGCCTGAAAGTGAGATGAGCACCGCAACCCCATAGTCGCCTTTGACTGGACTTAACCGTGCAGGGGTCCTTTACCTTTTTACCTATGGCAATCCCAACATGCAAACCGACTCCTGGGGCCATGTGCAAATCACTAATCCCAGCCAAATCCAGCAGTTCTCTGCTTCTACCAAGAGATGGCAATACAGCCTTCTCTGGCTCTGCAAAAATCAATCCATTAGGGGTTATGCAGTTATCCTGCCCTCTTAAAAGACTTTCCTTCTTCTGCTGCTTTTACATCCAAAGTACTTCTTCCTCCAACTCACCCTATTTATCTCTTCTGTGCTTTACACTCTCAGCGGCTCCTCTCTGCGACAAACCATTTTTGTATCTCCATTTCCATCTCCCAAGAAAGCTGTTTAAGTGCGTCTGCCCTGTGTCAGAGCAAAAGCCAGCTGTCCAAGAAGAGAAACCTTCTTACAGAGAATCTGAAGTGCCCTATATGTGTTTTACATATCCCACCGGCAACCCGCATCAAAGCAACTTGTGCTGCTCCTGGCAAAGCAAGCGCTGGTCACACGGTGACTCAAGACCCCTCTCATCATGTTAGCAACATAATCTGCAAAGCTGTTTTGACTCACTGCTGACACACATCAGGAGAGGCACATTACAGTAATAGTGCGCTTTCCTCATCTGAAACTTGTCAGCGGCAGAACAAAGTTCTTCCTCAAACTATGCTTCTGACAGCTGGTCGGTGTTTGCTATGAGACAATCTGTACCATTATAATGCAATGATTGCCAAATATGTGAAATCATACCTCCCCACGCCAATTTAGGAGAGAATCCACAAACAGCCACTGGATATACTCATTTCTGGCACAACCTCAACTATGCAAATACTCTATAATGGGCTGGGGGTTTCCCCCCCTCAGCCTAAGGACCACATTTCCATCTGGGCAGCATTCTGAGGGACACATGTCAGTGGGACAAGCCAAAGGCAGACATGGATGGAGCAATGGGTGTACAGAAGACTAGTTCCTATACATGCAGGGCTGTCTTAAACATATGTGGCGCCGGGGTGCAAAGATCCGCCCGCCCACCCCCAGGTTGGCCAGTCCCAGGCGCGCAGGAGGGCGAAGCCAGCTGGCCGCCTCAGCATCTCACTGGCTCAGTCACCCCCAAACTCACAGCACAGAGCCACCCGCAGCAGAAGAGCCCACCACAGTGCTCTGACCGACGGGTGGGCTCTTCCCCAGACTCATCTCTTGGGTCCCGGACTCTCGGCCTGGCACCCCTGAGAGACCGGCGCCCGGGTGCCCCGCACCCCTAGCGCCTATGGGTAAGACGGCCCTGTATACATGTACATGCACACCTCTCCACCTTCCTTCTTGACTAGAGAGAATATCAGAGTTCAATGACACATTCCAGCCAGGCAAAAAAATATTTTTGAGACATGGCCAGAGAGTTTTAAAGTGTTTAATGTTTTATTATGTTTTTATATACAGTGGTACCCCGGGTTAAGCACTTAATTCGTTCTGGAGGTCTGTTCTTAACCTGAAACTGTTCTTAACCTGAAGCACCACTTTGGCTAATGGGGCCTCCCGCTGCCGCCGTGCCGCCGGAGCACGATTTCTGTTCTTATCCTGAAGCAAAGTTCTTAACTTGAAACACTATTTCTGGGTTAGCGGAGTCTGTAACCTGAAGTGTATGTAACCTGAAGCATATGTAACCCGAGGTACCACTGTATAGAGAAACCAGATATTGGAACTGAGGGAAGTCGGGGGGGGGAGCGGAGGGTGGGTTGTTTTATGGGAGGGGGAGGGGGAAATGGGGGGAATTAAGGATGATATGTTTTAAGATAATATGTTTTGTTTTTAAAGAGAATGATGGCTAAGGTACCAGCTGCTCGTTCCTGCTCTCCCTCACACATTTTGCAACTACAGTGGTTCCCCTGGGTTAAGAACTTAATTTGTTCCAGAGGTCCGCTCTTAACCTGAAACTGTTCTTAACCTGAAGCACCACTTTAGCTAATGGGGCCTCCTGCTGCCGCAGTGCCACCGGAGCACGATTTCTGTTCTCATCCTGAAGCAAAGATCTTAACCTGAAGCACTATTTCTGGGTTAGCGGAGTCTGTAACCTGAAGCGTATGTAACCTGAGGTACCACTGTACAGGCAAGGGTGTCTGAAGCTAGAAAGAGCAAGGAAAGCAAACAGTCAAGGGAATCGCAACATTCTTGTTCCATCTATGAAGCAAAGAAGAGGTTGCCATGATGGTGGTGAGTGGGCAGCAGCACTCTGAAGAGGAAGCCTGCAGCTTGAGCAGCGCACCTCTATAGTAGCTACTTGAACCAGCGACCTATACATGAAGAGTCGAACATGAGAGCCAGCTCTCGGACCGACAGGGTTCTTGCTGCTGACATCGGCTGAAAGATGAATTGCACCCCTGGCGTGCTTAGCATTAAGGTAAACCCATTTCCACACTTTGGCACAGAATGGGCCAGAGTAATGAAACATTCTGATTCAAAGGATGGCGAACACACTCTGACCTCCCACGTCTTATTGTGAGGAGTGTAGTCAGAAGCGATAAAGGCGAGTATGCCTGAACCCTGACATATAATAGGAGCAGGTCCTATGGTAACCACTTTAATCTTGCAGTAAATGATCTAGCCTCACTTTGACATCGACTCCTTCTTTTCTTTTTTCTTTGAAAGCAACATGTGCATTAACAGTCTTTTTTTCTACTCAACAAAATCCTCTTAGCATTGAATGATCACCTCTCCTTTTTCCCCCTACTGCTTGAAAAGTAAAACTGTTTGAAACCAACTAGGTGGGCAACCCCTAAAGTCATCATTACACTGCCAGGGAAAGGGCGATGCTGCTGTAGATTTCAATTAAGCATGATACAGCTGCTAAAATGCAGCTGCAGTGCCTTTTAAAAGCTTCCGCCGGCACACAGCTGTGGCCCAGTCTTGCTGCACTGGATCTTTGATCAGCTACCCAGGCGCTCGTGAAAACCTAAAGAGACTATGGCAATGTGTTCTGGGCGAGAATGCCTTTGAAGATGGTTTGGAAACTTCAGCTCTTGAAAAATGCAGCTGCTCATGCGGAAGTTGCGGAGAGGCACTCGGAACACGTTGCTCCAATATTGTATCAGTCGCACTGGTTGCCAGTTCATTCCCATGCACGATTGAAACTATTGGTTATGACTTTGAAAGCCCTTGATGAGTTGGGACCAAGTTACTTGAAAGTTGACTCGCACCAATACGAAGTGCCCAGACCTTGTGATCAACTTCAGAGGCCCTGCTTACGGGCCCATTATTAAACTCGTGGGCACATGGGACAGGGTTTTCTCAGTAGTGACACCCCTCTCCAGTTTATGGAGTTCCATTCTCCAGTGGCAGAGCTGTCGGAACTCCGCTCGGCAGAGCCGATAAGGCCTCAACTTCCTCCGAGCTGAGCCTTTGAAATCGCCTCCGACGTGTTTAATGACCTGAGCCTTTGATAAGGCCTCAAGCACATTCTATCCAGCAGGGTTCCCAGCACAGGGAAGAGACGAGAGGTTTGGCTACATTGTAAAGAGTTTTATTTCTAAACTACGCAGAACAGAAAATACATCCTCTCTCTATGAAAGCAGAGAGCAACTGAACAAAGGAAACAGGAAACCACTAACGTCACATCCCATCTCCCTTTCCCGTGAGACTGCAAGGTCTCTGGAATGTAAACAGAGTCCTGTGACTCCACGCAGCTGCTTGAGAAACAAAAACTAACAAGAGCAAGGTTTGGTGGTGTCCAGGGGTGGGGCCAACTGCCTGTGAGGTGGAACGAGCCGGGGCAGGACGCTCCATGGGGCCTCCAAGGAGTCTGCCTGCCTCCTTCTACTCAGCCGCCCTACAGCTGAGGGGGAGGCAGGGGGTGGACCGTTTGGGGCAGCGTGGAGCCTGCATGCGCCCAAGACACCACGTCACTCCCCTGCTGCACCCCCTTGCTTTGCCCCAGCCTTTCTCCAATCCTGAGAGCAAAAGGGGAGAAAAATGTGAGTGTGTTAAAGAGGAGGGGATGTTCACTCTGTTGGGATATTCCGTTCCACCTTAAGGAACAGGCATGATTGTTGTGTGTCACATGCCTGTTTACACTCCAGCACAGCTTGCTGGGAACTTCCGTTTGTGTATAGCTTTTGCTTTTGCCGTCTTGCTTTGGACACGAAGGAGATCAGACATGTTTTCCTTTTGTCCTGATGTATGCCAAATAAACTGCTTGTAAATATGCTCACACAACTTCTCCTGCCACTTCTGTTGCGTAGCGTTTACTCTGCTGAGTAGCATGCCCCAGCTTCTGAAGCTCGGGTCGCAGATGCTGCATCAAGGACTGGAGATCACCCGGCACACCGGACAGTGGGCTGGAGCCAGCTGGGGGCCTGCCAGTTGCCCCCGTTTCCTTGGCCCGCATGCCAACACACTCTAGGAGTGGTTAGGTAAAGGTAAAGGGACCCCTGACCATTAGGTCCAGTCGTGACCGACTCTGGGGTTGCGGCGCTCATCTTGCTTTATTGGCCGAGGGAGCCGACGTACAGCTTCCGGGTCATGTGGCCAGCATGACTAAGCTGCTTCTGGCGAACCAGAGCAGCGCATGAAAACGCCGTTTACCTTCCCACAGGAGCGATACCTATTTATCTACTTGCATTCTGACATGCTTTCGAACTGCTAGGTTGGCAGGAGCTGGGACCGAGCGACGGAAGCTCAACCCATTGCAGGGATTCGAACCACCGACCTTCTGATCGGCAAGTCCTAGGCTCTGTGGTTTAACCCACAGTGCCCCCACTGTGCTCACTTCCCTGCTGCCACCAACCCATTACTCTCGGGTACACACTGAGTCCAGGCAGTTGTTAAAATTAAGCCAAATAAATAAGTTTATTTTATAAGCATTAACAAGTTTATGGTTTCTCAGATAATTTTCTTGTCAGTTTCTTAACCTTAGTTTCTTTACCGGCCTATACCTTCCTAATACCTTCTGACTGATTATCTCAACTGTTTGACTGACTCCTCTTAACAGATTCTCTCACTCTCTCACATCAGACTAGCCCAACCCACAGACTTATCCTCCCTCTCTCTTCTCTAACTCCAGACTGACTTCTTAACAACTCTGACTCTAACTCTTACTCCTCCCCTTGGGTTCCTATAGGTTAGTCATTTTGCAATTAGTTAACCCTTTCCTTATGAACCCAGTATGATGTCACACACCTAGGAGGGCAAACGCCACAGTGACACACTGACACCCACAAGCTATTCACATGCCATTCCTCTCACTTAGAAGTGTAGGGTTGAACGGGACCCCAAGAATCTTCTACTCCATGCCCTCTGCAATGCACAATAGGCCTGATTCTCACATCAGAAGCCAAAGGGGAGAGCCACCGTCAGGCAACTTGGTCCAAGCCCATTTCATACAGCAAGCACATTTCGTTTGAATATGCCCATGTGGTGAAAATGGACTTATAATTAGGCTGCTATTAATGTCTGCAGCTCAGCTCTGTGGAGTTGTAGCAGAGCTTTTGGCCTGCTCTGTTTGGCTTATTTCAGCCCGAAAGCCTGCAAGCCTGACAGGTTCCCGTAATCTTTGCCTTTGCCTTTGATCTTCTGCATCAGAAATGTAAATGCAGATTCATTTAACAATCTTTTGCTGTGTTCCTGCCCTTTGATCAGACCTGTTCCGTTCAGTGTATTTGCGATTATGCCTCCCTTCCCGAGCCAGTAATGGGCCATTAAGGCTAATCAAAGACCTATACAATTCAACGGTTTTACTAGACTGCTCCATAGGGAGAAAAGTGTAATTCTTTCCATTTTATTTTCATCCATTGTTGCCCTAATATGGATACCTAATTAAGTTGCTCTGTCCACCTGGGCCCAAAGGAAATTGTCCCAAGTCCCACAGGCTGCCGAATGAGTTCTATCCTCACGAAATTGTCAAGCTTGCATAAGTGAAAGGCCTCAATCCCGTTCAACTTTCTCTGCTTGCTGTCTGTTGCTGTCATCTGTTTACTATGGTTGCCTTCGGCACTCGCTATTCTGCAGGACGGATCAAAGCTTATGCTGGAGGTGTGCACAGTAAAACAAGGTAGGCCTCCGATATCTGAAAGACCACCTTTCTCACTACAGAACTTGGGTATTAATATCAGTACAGGGGACTCTCATGGTAATTCTATCGCCCTCAGAAGGTTAGACAGTGGTCGTGCAGGAGAGGGCAGTCTCTGTTGAATACCCTCAACTCCACAGAGGAGCATCTGGCAGCATAGCTACGGACCTTCCAAGTGTCCCTACTTTCCAGGGACAGTCCAGAATTTACAAAAGTCGCCCCAGTTTCTGATTTGATCTTGCTTTTCCTTAGGACATCCCTATTTTCATTGGAGAAATGTTGGAGGGTATGGAAGGACGTCAAAGGTTATGGAGTTGTGCAACCCCTGAGCCAAAGAGATAAGTAACTATACAACCTTCTGAAGACATCTGAAGATATTTTATTTTTATTTTTTTAAAAAAAGTTTAATGTTTTATTATATTTTTATATATGTTGGAAGACGCCCAAAGTGACTAGGGCAACCCAGTCAAATGGGCAGGGTATTATTATTATTATTATTATTATTATTATTATTATTATTATTATACTATTATTAAGGACACCCCTATTTTCATTGGATAAATGTTGGAGAGTATGTAACTATGCAGTTTTTGTCATATGCTAAAGATGTACCTCTTTACCCTGGCCTTTGGCAGTGGAGATGTATATTTTTAAGACTCAACATATCCTTGTGATTGTAATTTGCTTTAGCTGTTTTAATGCTGCATCTTAAATCGGTACAATACACCTCGGGACTTTGCGGGTGAAGGGTAGATAGATGATAACAATGTGAATCAAAGGGCTTAGTTACCCTAGCACAGAGGTTCTCAAACTTTTTTCTCTGGGTCACACTTTCAGAATAAAATTTTGCTCACGCCACACTGAACTTTTTTATGGATGAGAAATACAAAAACAAACTGCTAACAAAACACAACTACTTTATAACGTGATCATGGGACATCCAGAAAGTATTAAACAATGCAGGTATATAAGGACATGAATGATTCCCGAAATATAATATTGATTGGTCTTGATTATTCCCGCAACACTTGCCATCCTCTCCTGCTACATCAGTGTGGTATGCCACACCCTTTGAGAACCACTGCCCTAGCGCAACACACCACTTTTTTTAAAATAACCGCAACAACCAAACCAGACCTTTTGTGGTTAGCAAAGTGCTAGGGAAACACACTGGAAAAAATGTGGGATTAACTGGATGGGGTATAAAAACCTTGCAAACAAATCAGGATTGGCAGCAAGTTCTCCAGGGTTTCAGGCATATGTTTTGGTTTTTTTGCTAGCCCTATCTGGAGATGCCAGGGACGCGGGTGGCGCTGTGGGTAAAAGCCTCAGCGCCTAGGGTTTGCCGATCGAAAGGTCGGCGGTTCGAATCCCCGCGGCGGGGTGCGCTCCCGTTGCTCGGTCCCAGCGCCTGCCAACCTAGCAGTTCGAAAGCACCCCCGGGTGCAAGTAGATAAATAGGGACCGCTTACCAGCGGGAAGGTAAACGGCGTTTCCGTGTGCTGCGCTGGCTCGCCAGATGCAGCTTTGTCACACTGGCCACGTGACCCGGAAGTGTCTCCGGACAGCGCTGGCCCCCGGCCTCTTGAGTGAGATGAGTGCACAACCCTAGAGTCTGTCAAGACTGGCCCGTACGGGCAGGGGTACCTTTTTTATCTGGAGATGCCAGGCATTGAACTTAGGACTTTTACATTCAAAGCATGTCCCTTACCACTGAGCTGTAATTGTTCCCTAACACTTCACAGCACACACAAAAAATGTGGATGTGGGCACCATATTGCATATTTAGCTATGCCAGAAGGGAGGAGGAAACAAGCATTTTGCTGGTAATTATTATTTTTAACAAGGGACGAGGGTGGCGCTGTGGGTTAAACCACAGAGCCTAGGACTTGCCAATCAGAAGGTTGGCGGTTCAAATCCCTGTGACGGGGTGAGCTCCTGTTGCTCGGTCCCAGCTCCTGCCAACCTAGCAGTTCAAAAGCACGTCAAAGTGCAAGTAGATAAATAGGTACTGCTCCGGCGGGAAGGTAAACGGTGTTTCTGTACACTGCTCTGGTTCGTCAGAAGCAGCTTAGTCATGCTGGCCACATGACCCGGAAGCTGTACGTCGGCTCCCTTGGCCAATAAAGCAGGATGAGCACCACAACCCCAGAGTCGGCCACGACTGGACCTAATGGTCAGGGGTCCCTTTACCCTTTATTATATTTAACAAAACTTGCAAATAAAACCATTGGTTTGGTTTTTAAAAACAGCAGCAACAACAACATCACTGGTTCATCAAGTAACAGAATCCCAACAGTGGAGCGATCAAATAAGCTATGAAACAATGTTTGCTTTAAAGTAAGCTCTCTGCACCGTGTTATTTGACCCAAATGTTATATGTCTTTGTAGCATATTTGGAAATACAAAGTTACTGAAAGCCATTGAAGTTCTTCACCATATTCTCTAGTCCTTATAAGGCCTATTAATTTCTGGACAGAGTTCTCCAGAGCAAACAAAGCATATGTAAGAAGCCTGAGGGAAAGTAAAGGCATTTCAGCATCAGCGAACAACTCAATGGGGCATCATCACTACCCTGACCTCCCAACATCTGAGTTGCTGCTTCTGCTAATCAGGAGAGAGAGGAGAAGGGGTGAGGCAGTAGTGAGGTTGATGTGGCTCAAACACACCAGCGGAGCCAATTCAGTGTTCCTGCTGGTGTGTTTGCACCATGCCAACCTCCCCAACACCTCTCCCCTCTATCTTCCAGTAAGCAGCTGTGACTCTGCTGTCAGGAGATCAGGTGAGCACCACCACCCCACCATGCTGTCAACAACTGCATTTCAGTATGAACTGTTACACTGCATGCTCAAGGCAGTAAGCCTCATGACTACTTGGGAATATGTTGAACAGCTTACAGTGAATGCTTAGGAATGAGTGTGAATTCCATAGAGTAAGTTGGTAACAAAATTGTGATGATCTCATACACAAACCATGCTTATGCAAGAGGGTTGCCTGGTAGGCCCGCTCCAAGGACTTATGTTCCTGTTCTCTGAGAATAATGCGAGAATTAATAGGCAATCTAACTAACCTTAAGTCATTAAATAATACTTGTTCAGAAATTGCTTCTGTTGTCTTCCCTGGCTGACAAACACTATACATTTCTCCCCCCCTTAAGAGTATAACATCATACTGGAATTAATTGGCTCTGTAAAAAAAGTGAGAGAAAGCCCATTAAAACCATGTTTAGCAGCTGGATTCAACATCTGCCTTGACTAGGCCATTAATGCTTGATTAATGAGTTAATTTATGAGACTTCATGTAAAAATATCAAGAGCACCTAAGTAATTTAGGATCCGCAAGAGCCCAATTCTCAGGTCACTCTTGCACATGCCTTCTCTACTTCACAGGGTAGTGGGCTCTTCTTCATTCTTAATGCTATCTTTCTACAAGCCTAGTAGATAGTAGAAAGTCACAGGAAGGTTTGTAGCTCAGTGGTACAGAAACTGAGTCTTGCGTGCAGAATTCCTGGGTTCAATCTCTGGCATCTCCAAGTAGGACTAGGAATGCCCTATGTCTGAAAACCAAGAGAGCCTCTCCCAGTCACTGCTGTGATGCTTGTTGTTGTTGTTGTTTAGTCATTTGGTCGTATCCGACTCTGCGTGACCCCATGGACCAGAGCACACCAGGCACTCCTGTCTTCCACTGCCTCCCGTAGTTTGGTCAAACTCATGTGGGTAGCTTTGAGAACACTATCCAACCATCTTGTCCTCTGCCGTCCCCTTCTCCTTGTGCCCTCCATCTTTCCCAACATCAGGGTCTTTTCCAGGGAGTCTTCTCTTCTCATGAGGTGGCCAAAGTATTGGAGTCTCAGGATCTGTCCTTCCAGTGAGCACTCAGGGCTGATTTCCTTAAGAATGGATAGGATTGATCTTCTTGCAGTCCATGGGACTCACAGGAGTCTCCTCCAGCACCATAATTCAAAAGCATCAATTCTGCTAGATGGACCAAAAGGCAAAATCCATGTAAAACAGCCTTGTTCATTAAGTGCAACATTTACTAAAATGAATCCGATGAACTCCATCTTGTAACAACAACAACAATAGTAGCACCAAGTGAAACACATAAGAATGTCCTGCTGGATCAGTCCAGTGGTCCATTTAGTAGAGCATCCTGTTTTCACAGTGGTCAACCTGATGCCTATGGGAAGCCTGCAAGCAGGATATTAGCACTCTGCCCACCTGCGAATCCCAGCAACTAGTACTGAGAAGCTTCCAACAGTGGAAGTAAAATGTAGCCATTCTGGTTAGTAGCCTATGATAGCCCTCTCCTTCAAGAATTTGTCTAATCCTCTTTTAAAGTCACCCGAGGTGGTGACCATCTTGGCCTCTTGTAGGAAAGCACAGCCTCGGCCACCTACTTTGGAGACAAAAGAAATGAAATATACATCTCTAGGGAGGGAAAGTGTAATTAATTTGTAGGTCTTTGAACTGCTAGCAGATTTCTTCTTGTTGTTGTTGCAACAGACTAACAGTCTTTACATCTCAGCTCAGAGATTTTTTTGCGTTAAAAAAAAATGCTAGGAATTTAATGTTCAGTACTTAATATTTTAAACAGAATCTACAGATTTGCCTAGAATATTTTTAGAAAACAAAGTTCTGCTTCAGCTCTGGGCACAGCTACCACTTCCATGTTTCCATGGAAACTGGGCAGCAACAGAAGACCTGACATCCTGATAGAAGAAACTCTTTGAAGTTTGTAAAATATGGTATAATAAACATACCAATGAGTAAAATATACTCTCCATGTTATTGTTATTTCGTAGGCTATGAATGTCTTGTCAGAATTCTCTGCGGAGAAGAAAAGTAGAAGATGGACACAAAGTAGAACATGAGGATGTTCAACTGTAGTCAACTTGGTTTTCCCCAGCTGTTGTTGGACTCCAACTCCCATCAGCCCTAGGAAGAATGGGTAGTCAGGGATGAAGGGAGCTGTAGTCCTGGGGAAATCCATGGGGAAATCCATGATAGGTTACTCTCGTTCTACATTTATAATGCACCATTTGTAGAAGAAACTACACTCAAGTAAATTGCTAGAGTTTCCTTTTTTTTTTACAATTTTATTTTGATTTTCAAAAGTTAATTACATATATGGTCCCCCCCCCCAATATTTTTAACCAATGTAAACTTCCCATTCACCCCTCCACAGTTTCCTTGTTTCCCCTTATCCTGCTGCATATTATACCTAAATTGCTGCAGTTTCCTTACAGAGTTTTTTTTTCCAGCCAGAGCCCACCAGAACTCAGATTCTAGGGCAGATTACAACTATTTAAAATTCCAATTTAAATACAGCTAAAACAGATCACCATCACAGGAATAGAGTGGGCTCTGAAAAAAACACATATCGGGTGTCAAAGACCAGGATAAAGAGCTATGTCTTCAGCATTTGCCAAAAGCTGCAGAGTTCAGAAGCCAAACACACCTCTGCAGGGAGGGGATTTCACAACTTGGGTTCTGCCTCAGAGAATGCTCTCTGCTGGGTCGCCACCATCTCAAAATTCATAGTGAGGTGGAACTACCAAGAGGGCTGACTCTGGTGGTCCTGGGAAGGTCTATAGTGAAGGAGGCAATCTTTCAGATATTTGGGGCTTAAGTCATTTAGGGCTTTAATGTGAGCACCTTGAATTTGGCCCAGAAATGAACTTGGAAGCCAATGTTGTTGTTGTTTAGTTATTTAGTCGTGTCTGACTCTTCGTGACCCCATGGACCAGAGAACACCAGGCACTCCTGTCTTCCACTGCCTCCTGCAGTTTGGTCAAACTCATGTTGGTAGCTTTGAGAACACTGTCCAACCATCTCGTCCTCTGTCGTCCCCTTCTCCTTGTGCCCTCCATATTTCCCAACATCAGGGTCTTTTCCAGGGAGTCTTCTCTTCTCATGAGGTGGCCAAAGTATTGGAGCCTCAGCTTCAGGATCTGTCCTTCCAGTGAGCACTCGCGGCCGATTTCCTTCAGAATGGATAGGTTTGATCTTCTTGCAGTCCATGGGACTCTCAAGAGTCTCCTCCAGCACCATAATTCAAAAGCATAGATTCTTCAGCAATCAGCCAATGTTGGCCGCCCCAATGTTTCCACTGATGGAGATGGGGCAGGGTGAGCTGATGGCAAGGTTAGGCTTGTGCAGATAGATGGGCAGTGCAGATAGATGGGTACTGCATCGGCTCCACTGATAAATCTGTGCTGCCGCTACATCAGTGCTACCCTGTCCTGACCCAGCCCCGTTCTGATGCTGATGTCAGGAGAGCGATTCTGTATCTTTCCCCACCACACTGCACCCTCCAGGTGCT
Organism: Podarcis muralis; assembly: GCF_964188315.1. Lineage (NCBI taxonomy): Eukaryota > Metazoa > Chordata > Lepidosauria > Squamata > Lacertidae > Podarcis > Podarcis muralis. The sequence goes on from NC_135660.1 coordinate 13,230,806, forward strand.
TATGCCAAACTTGGAGTTCCTTCAGGCCTGCTGATTCCTACCTCTTGATCACTGATGGTGCTCTTTTGGCTACATGAGGATCCTCAGGCAGTGGATGAGTTTGCTGTTGGTATATTTGATGGATTATACTCCACTGGGGAAGATCTATTACCCAGGCTGTTTGCAAAAAATAAACAAAGCCCACTGCGGCCTTTATATTTAATAATCCTGTTTAGAGTTCACTGCTGAAAAAACAACAACCCTGTTCTAGGAAAATTACTTCTTGCTTATCTCACTTAATTTTTAGCCCTGAAGTCCCTGCGCTAGCTGTTGAGAAAGATCTGCTACCTGTCGTACGACTGAAGGCTCTCACTAAACCAAACCAACCAACTGCAGAGGATTAGCCTGCAACCGCCGCCACTGCTGCTGCTATCAGGGAAACCACAAGTTACAGGCAGTTCATTTTACAAAAACCTAATGGAGTGTAGGGCTCTGGCTGTTTAATACAAGCACTGTCAAGGCATCTAAGCAAAAAAAAAAAAAAAACAACAACCCCAAAACTTCAACTGTCATCGCTGACAAGCTGTGCAGAATTATTTGTCACACAACACTAGATAAGAAACTTGTGGCATAGTGCATGGTGTTGCAGCCATATGTTTCCAAATGCCAACTGACGGTGGCATGTACATTGTACAATGTTGGAAATAGAATACTAGCACACACTGGAACATGGATGCTAAGTTTAGTTTACCCACCCACCCCCTGTTAAAGCACTGGCCTTTGGTTTGATTCAACAGGGATCTTACTGGGGTTTTGTGAGTTACTGATCAGGCCCTCACCACGAGAGAAGACAGGCTCAGCCACTACTTGGTGTCTGGTGGCAACAGATCAACGCTTGGGACTGCCCACAATTTGCAGGAATTTTGAATTCTGAGTGGCAGTGTCACAAGAGCTTGAGGATTTTAGCCACTCTTCTCCAACCTGGTGACTTTATTTTTAACTGTGACTTGTATCACTGGTTTTAAAGCATATCACATGAAAACCTCCAAGTGGGTTGTTGTCTTTTTACATTTAAGTGGTATACAGATTCCATTGAATAAATACATAAATAAAGTCCGCCTCCACCATGCTGCATATCTACAATGGCTCCACATGTTTAGCCATGTGCACAAAGCCCTGATTTGCATATCTAGTTCCCCTGGAAAATGAGGTAATGGAGATGGACCAAATTGACCCTTTATGCACATGCCTATATGTGTGGAGCCTTATGTAAGAAAATGTTTTAAGTCCACATTTGAAGAAAGGTAAGTAGCTATGTGTTCCCCACATAAAGAACCCATGTATGGACCGAAATGTAATAATACTATATCGGTCTGAATACCGGTATCGGCCACCTAACACCCCCTACAAAGAGCTGGCTTATACAAAACCTGAGCTTGAGAGACCTCTGGAACCATGTGGGACTTCACAGGCTGGGTAGATTTTTGGAAAGATCATCTGCCCTTCTCAGTGGTGGCCCTAGTTGCAATGAGATGAGATAAGTTTAGAAGTCATGCATGGTAGATCTATGGTATTCCACCTTTCAAATAGACCTGGTGTGATGGCCTGGGATTCGGACTCAGAGGCTGAACCTGAGGAATCCCAGCCTGCACAGGAGTCCCCACCTCCAGAACCAGCTGAGCCGGGGCTGGGGCCTGAGCCTGAAGGGTCCTCACCTGTGCTGGATCCTCAGGTGCAGGTACCAGCTGAGTCTGCTCTGGCCCCTGAGGTGATGGAGGACCCATTGCCTGCAGGTGCTCCACTCTCAGCCCCATCAGGGGAGGAGGAGGAGGTTGCCTCTGGGTCCGGTAACCCTCCAGCCTCTTCTGAGCTACAGAGGCTCAGGGCAGAGAGGCGGAGGGAACTAAGTTCCCACAGGAGGAGTGCTCACCTCCAGGCCAGGAGAGGCGAGTAACCTGTGGACCGGGGCCGCCCTATGCCCCAGGGCAGATAAAAGCCAGTCAGCCCCAGTCCCAGGTTGCGGGAACAACATTGTTGCTAGCCTGCTCCTGCCTGCACCTTGTCCTGCTCTTCTGCCAGAGTTCCTGACCCCACCCGACTCCCCACCTTGCACCCAGCTACAGCTTTGACGGACAGCCTCCATACCAAACCATTGACCTCGGACTGGACTCGGACCTCACCTCTTGGTTAGCCCCTGGGACCAGCACACCTAATTTGAGGGGTGGGGGCCATGGCCTACATTGGGGGGCAGCTTCTGTTTGGACTTATTCACAACCATAAGGTTCAACATGGTAGAACACTGCAACATTTTCACATAAGAAAAACAGCCACCCACAATAAAACCCATCCTGTTTTAACACGTACCAAATATGCAACCTTCAAATTATCTCAGGATGTTTCATCGTTGGTTCTCTACCAACGCATTCTTCAACTCTGTGCCCCAGATGTTGCTGGACTATAAGTCATATCATCCCTGACCGTGCTGGCTGAGGTTGATGGGAGTTGTAGTCCAAAACTACTAGGAGGCACCAGGTTGGAGGCGGCTATATAGGCAACCGCCTTGCTGCTCAACCAAAGAAATGCACATGGAACTTGAACTTTCAAAACGACAACTGTTCACCATTAAGGGGCTTTATTATGGAGTCACTCTGTATGTATTTGCAGTGATGCAGAGTACTAAATCCAATTCCCTGAAGAACAAATATTCATCGTTACCACCCTCCCATCAGTCCTTTACTCTGCTTGAGAAATTAATCCATTTAATCCAAGGTAATTCAATTTTACCTTTGTTTCCTCAGGGTGGGTTTTATTGATAAAACATTCAAAGAGGTAAAAGGGGGCAGGCAGGAGAAAACAGTATTCATCTCTCAACAAGGTAAAAAATAAATAAATCTGTTCCTCTCAGTTGTTTTAAAGAGACCAGCTTTTGTGCCTTCTCTGAGCTGAGTCTTTGCTGTTATTTATTTATTGCATTGAAATACTGAAAATGTCCTTGGGTAGGAGAGAATGAATAGCAAGGTACTTTGTTAATACAGGAAATGCAATAGCCACTCTGTTATTTGTTTTTCTGGGCTCATCCACACTTATCTTTTACCCCACTTTTTCCAGGCATAGGCCTGTGGTTTAAAGTTCTGTGTTCAAGCAGACTGGTGTTTTTTGCTCCAGGGTATCACTGTGAAAACCTGCTCTTTAAAGCTGAATCGGAGCAAATGACAATTTAATTTTCTTGAAGATTGCTGTTTGCCTCAATTCAATTTAAAGAGTGGCTGTTTGAGGGAAAAGCTTCAGAGCAAAAAGAAGTAGTAGTGGGGGCACTCAGACACACTTTAAAGCATGGACTGTGCCTGAAAAAATCTAGAGGAAAACTAAATGTAGATAATCCCTCTATTAAATCTGCAAATGGAGAGGTGTTGGTGGCTCTTTGCTGCAGATTTAGTTAGAGCATTGAAGCAAAAGGATGGTCTAAATTAGCTCCTGAAATTATATTCATTGGAATATCTCTCCAGGTTTTGGAGTCCCCCCCCCCAAAAAAAATGGTCTTGTTTCTGAAGTGGAATTGATGATCCATGAGGAATGCGCCTTTGTATTACTTCATCTTTTACAAATCACTGTGCATGTGAAGTCTGCTGCTGCTTTCCATTCTTTCATTTATTTCATAACTTTTCTGCCCTCTGTATTACTAGCTTACCTCCTTTTGATTTCACTTTGCAGACAGAGGAATAAAACTGGGAAACTATAGAAGAGAACCATTTTTTTGGTGTGTATATTTTCCCCTGCTCAGGGGAAAAAAAGCAAACCATCTTGATTTGATTGAAGGCAAAAGTGGACCAAAATTCTTTTTCAGTAGTGTTTTACAGCAGTGCTTGTATTGTTGTATGCAGTGCTAAAACAACATACAAAAATAATAATCAAATGTCATGCTGGTGTTTGCATAGAGAGATGATGATAGTAGAGATAGAGATGATAGAGATAGAGATAGAGATAGAGATAGAGATAGAGATAGAGATAGAGATAGAGATACTCTGTATCATGATTCATTGTTGTGTTGTTTTACTAATGTGCAGGAGCAGATGTGCCTGTCAATAAAACACTGCATGAAAATAATCCTGAGGCAATCATCTATATGATCACATCAGTCAATGTTTACACGTGCATCTAAGGTGAAGGATGTGAGAGAGATGAAGATGGACCAAAGTCCATAGCAACCTGTACTTGCTCTGATTCTAGAATTACTTCTTACATCAGGACAGTGAGAAGAGCCCTGCTGGATCAAGCCCAGGGCTTCATCTAGCTCAGCATCCTCTTCTCACATTGACCCTACGTGAAGCCTGCAAGTTTCTCCAGTTTGGACCAGAATGGAATGCAAAGCCATGGAATGGTCAAGGAACAAGATGGGGAACATCCTCTTTTCCTTACGTGAGAGGTATTGCTGGGAGGTGTCGCTGTGTTCTTATGAAAGAGAAGGACACAACCCAACAAGTATTGAGAAGTAGTATTCATTGAGAAACAAGCTATTCTTTCACAAAGAGCTCCACCTCTCCTTTCCTAATAAAATTATTTATTTGGTTTTCCAAATTTGAATTTTATAACCACATATCCAACATACAACATAAAAACAAGATTCCAAAGAAGCTCCTGGACTTCCCTCCTCCCCTTTGTGGGTCCTATTGTTAATCATTTCCTCCTGCATCTTTTATAATAATCCAAATCTTTTACATCTCCATTATATCCAAAATTCACCATTTAACTACAAGTGTCATTCCAATCCTACTAACGATTTTAACTGTTTACAATGGTTTTTAAGATAAATTTTAAAATTTCCCCACCCACCTCCCCTTTCCTGTCAAATTGCTCTCCTTTGCCCCATCTTTTTCCTTTGTCTGTCAATGGTAAGCTGCCTTATAGCATTCATAGGAAGCTGAGTCAGACCATTGGGCCATCTAGCTCAGAAATGTCCATGCTAAAAAAACGAAGACCATGGCCACTGGGCCCATTACCTCCTGGCAAATAGAAGGGGAAGAAATGGAGGCAGTGAGAGATTTTACTTTCTTGGGCTCCATGATCACTGCAGATGGTGACAGCAGCCACGAAATAAAAAGATGCCTGCTTCTTGGGAGAAAAGCAAGGACAAACCTAGACAGCATCTTAAAAAGCAGAGACATCACCTTGCCAACAAAAGTCCATATAGTTAAAGCTCTGGTTTTCCCAGTAGTGATGTATGGAAGTGAGAGCTGGACCATAAAAAAGGGTGATCGCTGAAGAATGGATGCTTTTGAATTATGGTGCTGGAGGAGACTCTTGAGAGCCCCATGGACTGCAAGAAGATCAAACCTATCCATTCTGAAGGAAATCAGCCCTGAGTGCTCACTGGAAGGACAGATCCTGAAGCTGAGGCTCCAATACTTTGGCCACCACATGAGAAGAGAAGACTCCCTGGAAAAGACGCTGATGTTGGGAAAGATGGAGAGCACAAGGAGAAGGGGACGACAGAGGACGAGATGGTTGGATAGTGTTCTCAAAGCTACCAGCATGAGTTTGACCAAACTGTGGGAGGCAGTGGAAGACACGAGTGCCTGGCATGGTCTGGTCCATGGGGTCACGAAGAGTCGGACATGACTAAATGACTAAACAGCAACAACAAACTCACAGAAGCTCTCCAGGGTTTCAGATGGGGACCTCTATCCACCTTGAGATATTGGGGATCGAACCTGCATGCAAAGCAGATGTCCTACCACTGAGCTACAGGTTTCCCGCTAAGTAAAAAAAAATAAACGATTCACCCTTCATTGCCACATTCTAAATGAGACACTTTCCTTCCTTTTGATTTTGTTTTGCAGACTGGAGAATAACATGAGTGTGAAACTAAAGAAGCGAGGTAGCTTTGTAATGTTTTCCTTATTTCTTTGTCCTTCAGGTTCCCTTTCAAACAAGTATGAGATTCAGCTGGGTGTATCAGATGCTTCTGCTACAACATCCACCACCAGTTTTTCAACGAGACAGACTTCAGCCTCAAGATTTTATTCCTGCATTGTTTGGTGGGTTGTTTTTATATAAAAAGAAAGTATACTGGTTACAGCTGATATAAAACGAGGCACCTTCGGTTGTAAACGGGTCTTGTAAGAAACAAAGGCAGAGCTCTGAATTCTCAAGTGCCTTCCTTTTCCCTAGGTAGCAAAGGGCTGTGATATTATGCTTTCTAGTAGACCCAACGGAAGAATGATGGAGCGTTGTGTCTTCAGTCCCAGTGTAATGAGTCCAAGGCCTCCAGATACCCAATTACTAAAGAACACATGTACAGGCACCCTTCCTTTCAGGGGGGAAAACCCTCCATGTCCAAAATGCACATGGTGCTATTAATTGTGTGAAATTAAATAGCCAATCCTTTGATTGAGTTTAATTTCTGGGAGCAACATTCACAATGATGTAAAATGACCCTGTGTGTTACTTAGATCAGACATAGGGAATAAAGCCCTCCTCTGCCTTGAATAGCCCCAACTTTCTTTCCTGAAATAATTGTCACCTGGGATGGGCCTGGGAGCTGAGATGATCCTGGAGAAGTGAGCAGTTTGCTCTGTAGCAATCACAGCAGTGGAGGATGACTGGGGCTGTGGTTGAAGCAGACGATTTCACCAGTTAACAAAAAATCAGCTCTCAACAGTTTAATCTTTCTTTTCCCTGAAGAAACTGAACCAAGAGTTGTATTTTCTTTATTCTATTTCACTTCTTGTTCTATAAAGCATTCCCGGATTTCTGCTGGTTGTGGTCAATGAATTTAATAAGCTAAAGTAGATTATGTAAAGGTGAGACTCTGCAGAATCAGGAGCAGGCTGGATTATTAACAACTGAGGTCACAAGAGCCAAGGAAGAGAATTATCCCTGTGCCCAAAGAATGTCCCTGAATGCATTCCTTTACATTCCTCCCATCTAAGTCAAAGGCTGCAGTTATTCTTATTGCAAACACTAGCATGATGCACCTGAGGCACATGTTGTGATGGTGGATAAGACTGTCAGGAGCTCATCCTACACCCGAGTAGGACCCTGGAAGTGACACATGCCCGACTGGCATCTTCTCTCCCTCCTGGTCGATCGTTCGGGAGCTTCAAAACCTTTCTTCAGCCCAAACATCACAGTGACTGATGCCAACAGACATCGGCACACTTAGGGATCTGCAGAGTCCTCGCAACTTGCATAACAGACCTCAGCAGCTCAGCATTTGGGCTAATCTACTTTATTTACGTATAAACACACACGGAGCACTGCAACATGGCTCTCTCTTTCTCTAGCATCAGGCAGCAAAGGGGGGGGGAGGACAATAGTCCTACTTCATGGAACACAGTAACAAAAACATCCTGTCTCCATCACTTCCCACTCTGTGGAGTCAGGACATATACTGTCATGTGAAAAACAACAGTCCCATGACTGCAATCACAGAGCAGGAATTCTAACAAAGACATGAGCTTAAGGTGGAAAGCTCATGAGACTTCAACAAGCTCTCCCCAACACAAGTAACATTTGGCTTTAAAAGAACCATCTGGAGAACATACAATATAATGTTTGAATCAGACCAAAGGCCTGCCTAGTTAATTGTTGCAACATACCTTGGGATCTTAGGGTGAAAGGCGGGCAATCAGTTGTAATACTAAGCATGATAATCCAGCACCCTATTCTCTCAGTGGTCAAACACATGCCTACAGGAAGCCTCAAAGCAGGATTTGAGGGCAAGAGCTTTCTCCCCACATAATTCCCAGCAATTGCTATCCAGAGGCATATTGCTGCTGACAGTAGAAGTAGAATAGAGCCATTGTAACTAGAAGCCACCATCAACAGCCTTCTCCACCATGACCTTTTCCTAATCCTCTTTTGAAGGCATCCAACTCAGTAGTCATCACGTCTTGTGGGAGGGAGCAAATGCCATTGTTCAGCTATGTACTTCAAAAAAAGAAGTTATTCATTTTGTCTGTCCTGGAACTTCCATTGTTCAGCTTCGTTGGATAACCTCGCATGAAGAATGGCATTTCTCAGCAATCCATTTTTTGAATCATTTTAATGCATCTGTAGCTCCCTGTAAAGAATTGCTGCCCCATCATCTGACATTAGGTTTACATAATTGTCGAGGATTACAAATGCTCAGCTCAGATGAGTGGGTTGCCCAAGTTTTTATCTTTGTTGTCATTGCCTGCTTGGGTTTGGATGTAATTTGGAGCCTGCCACTTACTCCTCTCTCTCTCTCTTCTGTTATTGTTGTGGGTCAATTTAGTTAATGATATTTGCTGAGGAGTATGAGGTCACATGATTCACCAATTGGCTGCTTTTCTTGAGGGGGGAAAAAAACCCCTCGCCTCAGTGGCTGGCAGATTTCACAATGGCTCTCTTCCAGGGTTGTAGCTCTAAGCAGGCAGTTTTCTGCTGAAACATTAACTTCTATTTTATCTTCTCTTCCCCATCCCATCCTCCTTCCCATTGTTTAGATGATTAATTGAATTGAAAGTGTCTGTTACTGTTCCTCGGCTATTAGACCTATTCCTGGAAACTCATTCTTATGGGATTTTGTACTGCCTGCAATGGCATTTCAGAATCCTTTGTCAAGCACCCATTAAGAATGTTGGCTACCCATTTGTTAAACACTCTTCAACTAGGTAATTAACAAGTGTCAGATTTTATGGCATTACCCACTCCCTCAAGAAGGAAAAAAAAGTCTGCTGATACCTTCCATCATTTGCTTTCATTTCTTTTGCTCTTCCTCTGCCTTGCTTCATGAAAGGACAATGCTAAATTTTTATAGTCAGCAGCAAAAGCAGTTGCCAAGACAGGGAAAGGTGTTTTGCAGGAGTACTTTTTGCCATGCACCTCTCCTTCTAATTATAACATGTCCCTAAATCTTTCCAGATAAAATCATGATAGCAGTCTACTGGATCAGGCCAATGGTCCATCTTGTTCAGACTCCTGTTCTCACTGTGATCAGCCCAATGTCTATGGGAAGACTGAAAGCAGGACCTGAATACAGCAGCATTCTGCCTATTTTTGATTCCCAGCAACTGGTATCCAGAGGCATATTGTCTTCGACAGTGGAGGTAGAACATGTTAAGTATACTAATTTCATTCACTGAAATTGTAAATGATTGTATGCATTACTACGTGCTTAAATTTGATTGGTTGGTAACTGGATTCTAGAGAGTTGTCTAGTAGCTCTCATGTGATTGGCTATCATTGGTCACACTGGGTGTTTCTAAGGAGAAACTCCATTTTATGTGAAACAAGATGGCTGTGTTTCAGAATCCACTGTGAACACTGGTAAATTGAATAGAGTGCATCTTCTTTGCTCAAAAGAAAGAGAGCAAAGCTGCAGGAGAAGGTAAAGGTAGAAATCTCTCATAGGAGCTGCAAAACATGGCCTAATTGAGATACAGAAGGCTGAGTGCTTAGCTCTGGAAAGAGAGGAAAATACAGTTGTTTGGAAGTTAGGAGAAGAGGCTGTAAGCCCCTGCTTGGATGAGGATGTGACTGTAAATATTATGTTTTAATTCAATAATAATAATAATAATAATAATAATAATAATAATAATAATAATAATTTATTTATACCCCGCCCATCTGGCTGGGTTTCCCCAGCCACTCTGGGCGGCTTCCAACAAAACACTAAAATATAATAACCTATTAAACATTAAAAGCTTCCCTAAACAGGGCTGCCTTTAGATGTCCTCTAAAAGTTTGGTAGTTATTTTTCTCTTTGACATCTGGTGGGAGGGCGTTCCACAGGGCAGGCACCACTACCGAGAAGGCCCTCTGTCTGGTTCCCTGTAACTTGGCTTCTCGCAGCGAGGGAACCACTAGAAGGCCCTCGGCGCTGGACCTCAGTGTCCGGGCAGAACGATGGAGGTGGAGATGCTCCTTCAAGTATACTGGACCGAGGCCGTTTAGGGCTTTAAAGGTCAGCACCAACACTTTGAATTGTGCTCGGAAACGTACTGGGAGCCAGTGTAGGTCTTTCAAGATTGGTGTTATATGGTCTTGGTGGCCGCTCCCAGTCACCAGTCTAGCTGCCGCATTCTGGACTACAAGTTTCTGCAAGTAAAATTTTTGAATGTTGAAGGCTGGACATTGGTTTAATTCCCAAAGAAGAGTGTCAGTCATATATATGATTTAAGCTTCTTAGCTGTGATTTCACTACACTTACTTCAACAGAGCATAGCCATCATTGCTAATAGCCACTGGCAGCCTTATCCTCCACAGATTTGTCTAATTCTCTTTAGAAGCCGTCCAAGTTGGTGGCCAATACTGCTTCTTGGGACAGGTAAAAGGAAATATTTCTGCAACCCGTGCATAGTCAATGGAATTCGCTCCTTCAGGATGCAGTGATGGCCACCAACTTATTGGTGGCCTTTAGCTTAGATGGCTTTAAAACAGAATTGGGCAACAGAATTTATGGAAGATTGTACTATCCAAGGCTACTAGACATGATGACTGTGTTCTATCAGAGGCAGCATGCTTCTGAATATGTTGCTGGAAAGCACAGGAGAGGAGAGGTCCCACTTGTGGGTTTACCATAGGCATCTGGGTAGCATCTGTGTAGCCACTGTGAGAAAAGGAAACTGAAGTGGCTGGACCATTGACTTGATCCATCAGGCTCTTATTTCTTAAGTGAAGGGTTGTCGTTTTTTTTATCTTAACCTGTATCTGTGTTGAATGTGAAATTCTTATCACATGTGAAATGGCTTTATATGTGCTTTTAGTGTTAAATAACTGAGATGTTTACTAGGAAGCAATTCATAAAATCAATAAATGGCAGTGGGGAACAGGGGTCATTCTGCCAAACGGAGAAAGGAGAAGGAAGAGCATGGAGAGTAGAGGGAATGAGCTAGGTGAGAGTGTGCTTAGGAGACTACCATCTCTAACGGCATTCATTCCAGACTCCAGTTTGCAGTAAATTTGGTTTGTTTTCCCCTTTGTTCCTTAAACAAACACTCTGTTGGTTGCTAAGCCTAGATAATTGCCAGCATGACCCACACTTAAAGACCTACTCTTGATACCTACACCTACACAGTGCTGTTTAAGACTGTGCCATGACAAGTCTTTTAAAGACACTATGTTTTCCATCCAAATGGGGATTTTATAGAAGGGTGGGTGTCATCCAACCCTGAAACAATTATGATAGGTGGAATGTATGATGATGACCTTGCTGAAACCTAATATTCCCACTTCTAGCTAATATGTTTGAATTGATTCTCCACTTTGTGTGTTTTGCAAATTAATCCTCAGCTTAGTTTAATGTAATGACAGGGTTAAGAGTTTCTTTTTTGTTATCTGAGTCATTCTTGCTGCTGAGACCTGATGAACCCTTAATGCAATTAGCACGGCAACCTTTGTGGAAAACATTGGTTTTGCATTTTATGACCCACTTGGGACTAAGTCAACTAAATAATTGTGCTCATGCAAGGATTACTGTTAGCACAATGGAATGTTCCTCCTCTTCACTCCCCCAGGTGCACCCTATGCTGCCAGAACTTCTGCTCCAGAAGGTTGGGGGAATCCCACAGAACAAATTTAGGAGACACACGGAGAGAGGAGATGGGAGTAATGTTCCATTGCATAATGAGAAATCCTTGCACTGATGGGACAACCCTTAGCATCCCAGTGTTGGTGTAGCAGGAAATGTCATTACAACCCAGTCAGATGGGTGGCATATAAATAATAAAATTATTGTTGTTGTTGTTGTGCTAGAACCCATCCCCAAGACAACAACTCACTCTGAGTGGCTTCAGGTGTTACACAGACTGGACACATGAGGACCTTGTGCTTCCTCTCACCTAGGAATGGACAGGTTGGTCTTTTTCTGGTCAGGGTAAATCTAAATCTTGCATGTGCTTATTCACACATCTATTCTTTCCTGCTATAACATGTAATTTTATTTTATTTTATTGCAAATGTGCACTAAAAATCATTTATATGCGTAGTTTAATCACACAGTATACTATCTAAATATGTATTGAGAAAATACATATTTAAATAGTATACTTTGTGATCAAAATGCCTTCATGGTACTTTTCATGAGCTGAGAACCATACTGCAAAATCCAAATCAGAATTACGTTCCAATCCTCATGTTAATTCAGGAGATGTAAGTCAGGTCCATTTACATCTGAACTCACAGAACTATATTTCTCAAACATCCTTACTTCTCACCATACTCCCTCTTCTTATTGAAAGATACACACCACTCTTCCCCAAGGATATGCTTTCCCTCTATGCTTTAGGATGCAGAAGGAAATTTCCTACCCCTTCTCAAATCTTCAGATGAGACAGAGTGATGGAATTATGGATAGAAGAAGCAACCGGCATAAAGGTTCCCTTTATGCTGATCCCCTATTACTCCCAACTAAACAACATGAAATAAATGTATGACATGTCAGGGAGCGTCTTCTACTTCATAACATCACCGAGTTACCTTACAATTGAAAACTTTGTTTCCAGATTGCTGCAGTTATTGAGAAATCCCATTTTGCTACCTGAAAGTTTAGCTGGAAATTGCCTGATGCATATTCTCTTTTATCCTTGCCTATTTTATGTTTGATTGCTACTTCCTGAATATTTAAACTAAACATTGCTCTGATTGCCGTCTGACAAACGACTCACGTAGCAGCCTCTGATTACCTGACCATCATGGTAATGTGTCAAATTATTGTTTGCTTGATAAAAAGCAGGAAAAAAGAAAATGGTTGAATGTGGGTGGGGGTGGGGAAAGAGTGCAAATGCTTAAGACACAAAAGAACAGTGACTAGCTGACTTACAGTGGCATAGCAAGCCACTTGGGCACCTGTGGGGATGGGACAAGGCACTGCAGGGCAGGGTGCGCTGGAATCCCAGTGCCAGAATCCCAGTGCCCAAGCCGCACTCTGCTCAAGCAGCACTGAACGTGCAGGGAGTCCACCCGCCACCTCCCCCTCAGCTTTAGAGCAGCTGAGAGGGAGACGGTTGGTAAACACATTAATAAGGTCCATAAATAGCAACACCCTAGAGGTCCTGGGCCCTAAGGAAGTTAGATTAGCTTTGTGTGGCGCTTTGAAATCTCAACACAAGAACTTCAAAGTGCCCAGTCACTGAATGTCATTGTGCTATTAGGTGGTTGATGAGTTGACAGCCCCCGCCCCAACCACCTTTGAGTGGCCCGTGGAGTGCAAACGTTTTCCCACCTCTGGCTTAGAATATGGTTACCAGACATCCCCGTTTCCCAGGGACAGTCCCTGGATTTACAAATCTGTCCCCGGAATGTCCACGGATTTCATTCAGTGTCCCCGGATTTATATTTTAAGTGTTGTAGATTTATTACTTGGGAATGAACATTGTGTGATTGGTTCAACGGCACAAGACACATCATATGGGGACTTCCGGCGAGGCAAAATGGCGGACTCCACGGCAGCGAGCAGCTCCTGAAGCCAGCCAGAGCCAACTGTATTAACAGGCTGGCTCCGGACTGCTGAGACTGCCGCTGCCACCACCACTGCTGAGGGGAAACTGGGGACGCCGATCACATCAACTGGGGGAACCGCTGCCCCCCCAACCCAAACTGAGCCAGGAGCGAGAGAGCCCAGCTACCTGGCTGACTGCCCAGTGGCATTCCGGGGCCAGGAAAACCCTGAAGCCGATGCAGGGAGAAGGAGAAGGAAGAGAGAGAAATAGGAAGGAGAAAAAAGAGGGGAACCCCAACCTTGCCACGCCGCTGCCGCCACTGAGGTAGGAGAACACCGGGAGGGCAAGGACATTTAGCCAAGCCCAGGCCTGACCCAAGCCTACTCCATGGCAGCTAGCACTCCAAGAGAGCACGCCAGGGCCCAGAGGAAAGCCACATGACAGAGGAGACCACAGAAGAGATTTAAAAATAATAATAATACCTTTTTTCTTAATAACTCCCCCCTCTTTGAAAAAAATCTGGTAACCTTATCTCAGAAGGGAAGATAACACAATGTCATGAATTCCCAGAATCCAGGGTCCTATATCCCTCTCCTGATCATTTAGACTTGAGATGGGCCTGGACTGTAAAATGAAGTTCAAGCATTGCACAAGTGATTGCTAAGCTACCAGGAAAACAAAATGTTTATTTAGTGTGGGGTAACAGCATCAATCGCTGCAACAGAGCCATACCACCTGTGTATACTGCTTCATGTCTCTCCTCCAGGGGTAGGGGACCTGTGGTCCTCCAGATATCCATGGACTCTTGGGGCTAGATTTTGGGAGCCCCATTTTCATCAGAAGTTTGCATATTCTGATAGGTCAGTTGGGTGATTCAAGCTTTATTGATGTTATCTATAGGAAGCCCAAAGCCAGAGTGGGTTTCTATTACACTAAATTCCACAAGAACCCCACATCAAAATCCGTGGAGCAAAATAGAATTCCATTTACCAAGACCCTAAAAATGCAGGCAAAATAATGGATATAGTTAAAGTTTAGATTCTGACCATTTGCATTAACTTCCCTGGATTAGATTCTAAGGGGTACCTTTTCATTCTCTCACCCAAACTGAGAGTGACAGAGGGAAGACAAAGAAGAAGAAAAGCCTAAGACAAAATGCAAACTATCTTTAGTGCTGATCTCATTAATTCCACACTCTTTTCTTCTTTTGTTTCCTTTTTATGTTGTTTATCTGTTTGTTAGGCTTTGTCCCAGAATTAATTCTGGTAATTGTACTAAATGTACTAAATGGTTTGAAATGAGCAGTGTGTTTCCTAATTAAATTGTGAAGAGATGTAAGTGTTTGGGTTTTCCTTCTCCCTCACTTAGCAAAATAATCCAGAGTTTACATTCAGAGCAAAATAAACCCACAGCAATTTGTGTAACAAAATCCACATTTTTTATGTTAACAGCAACAACAACAACTATATAAATACAGCAGACAAGCCATGCAACTCCTTTAAGGCACTGGCCTTTAGTCAAGCAGTTCCTTGAGTTCCTTGTGTGGCTTTCATGAACAGGAGGGATGAATTAAAGGAGGGGCCATAAGTATTTGTCAAAAATACTTTTGAAGGAGAATATCCACCCCCATCGCTTGACCTGGACACTGAGGTCCTCCTCTGAGCGTCTTCTGCTGGTTCCCTCACCGCAAGAAGCGAAGTTACAGGGAACCAGGCAGAGGGCCTTCTCGGTAGTGGCGCCCTCCTTGTGGAATGTCCTCCCTTCAGATCTCAAGGAGACAAAGAACTACACAACATTTAGAAGACATCTGAAGGCAGCCCTGTATTGGGAATGGATATTTTATCATGTTTTTATATATGCTGTAAACCATGGGTAGGCAAACTAAGGCCCGGGGCCAGATCTGGCCCAATCGCCTTCTAAATCTGGCCCGCAGACGGTCCAGGAATCAGTGTGTTTTTACTTGAGTAGATTATGTCATTTTATTTAAAATGCATTATTTGTGGGGCATAGGAATTTGTTCATTTTTATTTATTTTATTCAAAATATAGTCCGGCCCCCCACAAGGTCTGAGGGACAGTGGGCCGGCCCCCTGCTGAAAAAGTTTGCTGACCCCTGCTGTAAACTGCCCAGAGTAGTTGGGAAAACCCAGCCAGATGGGAAGGGTATAAATAATAAAATTGTTGTTGTTGTTGTTAGGTTGCAGCGCTGAGCTGAGTAACAGTCAGTGTGCTCTAGTGGCTGGAGCAGTGCAGTGGCTAGACCCAACCTTTCTAGGCTTGTAAGCATATTTGCTTTCACACACCCACACCCCAATAACATGACACAACCTATTAGCTACAATAGAACACTTGTTTGAAGCCTAAGTTCAGAGGGGGCAGGGTGAGGATTCTGTGGGAACCACATGTGCCATGACAGTGACCTCTAGGCTAGAGTGTCGGACTGAGACCTGGGAGACTATGGTTCGAATCCCCACTCGGCCATTATACTCATTTGGTAATGGTACAAATACTTCTGCCACTCTCATTCTAGCACAAGCTTGTTGTGAAGATAAAATGGGGAGCGGGTGTTTTCCATCTTACGCTCCTTAGATGAAAAGCAGGTTGTAAATGTAATAAAAACAAACAGTTCAAAACCAACAAGCATTTAACAATGTAGAGGATCTTGAGATCCACTACCCATTCCAGGCACTGGCTGAGTTGCCATGATGCCCCCACTCCATGCCAGGCCACTTCCTGAATTACTATGATGTAATCAAAGACTCATAAACATTAACTTCCTGGCAGTGCAAGGAGCCTGGGGACAGGAAGGCCTGTGTGCTGTTGCATGTTGATGGGGGAAGACCCACCAATGCTAGAGACGTAATCTGTTATTAGGCTGAGTTATTACATTGTGGATACTTGGGGCGAGCAGTGTGTGTGCAGGATATGGGAAAGGCAGGCTGTTGTGTCTCTAAATGGGCTTATGGGAACAGACAAGGTAGTGCAGGCAGTAAATAGCTAACCTGCCATGTGTTCATGAGCTCTATTTACACGTTCTCTTTTGATATCATTTCTCCTTAAAAAGGAAAAGGATTAAGGGTGACAGTAGCAATACTACGGGCTGAGAAGTGTGAAATCGTGTGCAAGGTACAGCTGTACGGTGGGCGCAGGTAAGATGGAGCTGGAATATTACCTGCCAAGGCAACAACTGTGGAGGTCGAGGTCCAGGGCAGCAATCCCAAACACAATTATTAGGGAGCAGGCCTCTTTGAACAATGTGGGGAATGGGAAATAACCAGCGTGAGTAGAGAAAGCTCTGCCCAGTTGGCATGCACGCACACACACTAGGAGAGGATGGGCTATGACTGTATACCTCTGTCAGGACGATTCAAACCCCAGCTGGGAAGTGACAGAGCATGGTGGATCTGCAGAACTACCACTGCACCAGCAGCCACGTTGCTCAAGGTGGGAAGCGAGGGCAGGCAAATTGCTGCATCAGTCTGGAACTGGCCCAATGACATAGTTTGGATCAAGTGATCACAGTGGGGCCACACACAGGTCACTCAGCCTCTCTCCTCAGAATGGTCCACTGTGGGGATTTTCAAAGGCAACGGCCAAAGGCAAGGATACCATCTGATAAGAGGACAACCAGGGTTTGCCTTCAGCTACAAGCCTTGGAGAGACTCTTGAGAGACTCTTGAGAGTCCCATGGACTGCAAGAAGATCAAACCAATCCATTCTTAAGGAAATCAGCCCTGAGTGCTCACTGGAAGGACAGATCCTGAAGCTGAGGCGCCAATACTTTGGCCACCTAATGAGAAGAGAAGACTCCCTGGAAAAGACCCTGATGTTGGGAAAGATGGAGGGCACAAGGAGAAGGGGACGACAGAGGACAAGATGGTTGGACAGTGTTCTCGAAGCTACCAGCATGAGTTTGACCAAACTGCGGGAGGCAGTGGAAGACAGGAGTGCCTGGCGTGCTCTGGTCCATGGGGTCATGCAGAGTCGGACAGGACTAAATGACTAAACAACAACAACAACAACAACAACAACAACGAGCCATGGAGCTATCCAAAGTCCTGAAGCCATTTCCCTTGTCTCAGTTGCTGGCTGCATTGACCCCTGCCATTCTGGGAGTCTCAAGCTTTTTCGGAATGTTCTATGCCAGGCTTCCTCAAACGTGGCCCTCCAGATGTTTTTGAGACTACAATTCCCATCATCCCTGATCACTGGTCCTGCTAGCTAGGGATCATGGGAATTGTAGGCCAAAAACATCTGGAGGGCCACATTTGAGGAAGCTTCTTCTATGCTTTTGCCATGCAGGTTTCCAAACAAGGACTGGAAATTGCAAATATTCAACATTAACCATGGTAACTGCAGGCTTTGCTGAGCCTATCTCTGGAGGCTATTCCACACACAAATTCTCTCTATTATTTTACAGTCAGGAAGGCTGGAAATCAGGCTAAAAATTAACTTGAAACTCAATGCACTTTACATGCAATATCCATGGTTACAATGGTCTGTAGGATTTATTGGCTGCAACCCCAAACCAAACTCCATCACCTCCAGTATACTAGACCTCTGAAACTGGCACCCTGTTGCACTGCTCCGAATGTGCAACTCCATAAACACCTGCTCCTGCTGCTATTTTGATGATCCACTTAAATGTTTAAGCACATTTTTAGACCTTTTTTATTTTTTTAGAAAGACAGGAAGCAGAACTCCAACTGCAGGGCAAAGCAGTACAAATTAAACTTGGCACCATTTTCTACATCGATATAAATGAGAGTTTGCACGAGGATTTTACTTAACTTACTTGATCTTGCCAATTTGAAAGCTGCTTGTTACTGCTCATTTTCCCCCCTATCATGATGGCCTAAACCTGTTATCTATAGAAGTAATTCACAAATGTGAGAGAGGCTCAAGTGTGCCTTGGTTAATTAACAGAGCAGTCTAAATTCCCTGCTGCTGCCACAATGATGGAAGGTGGGGGCAGGCAGATTGGGCCTGATCCCTGCATCAGCTTTAGGCTGGCACAGCAATAGGACACCCTCTGCAATGCCAACTCAGAAACCAGAGGAACCCAGGCTGATTCAGCTCTGTCCTCACATTCCCTGTTTTGGGGCTTTCTGACAGTTCCCACTGGCAGGGATACCACCAGTGGATCTTCCATCTTCCCATATATTCAGCAGCATGCAGGAGGTTTGCTAATCCAGTAGAAGTGAACTCAGCAACATTTTCACTCAATCCAGTCCCACCTGCCCTTGAGCCTAAGTCACAATGTTGGATGCATCCAGTATTCTATGACCCTCAGAGCAGAGAGGATCTAGACAGCATTTATCTTTCTGCTAATAAAGGTAAAGGGACCCCTGACCATTAGGTCCAGTCATGGACGACTCTGGGGTTGTGGCGCTCATCTCGCTTTATTGGCCAAGGGAGCCGGTGTACAGCTTCCGGGTCATGTGGCCAGCATGACTAAGCCACTTCTGGTGAAACAGAGCAGTGCACGGAAACACTGTTTACCTTCCCACCAGAGTGGTACCTATTCATCTACTTGCACTTTGACGTGCTTTCGAACTGTTAGGTTGGCAGGAGCTGGGACCAAGCAATGGGAGCTCACCCCGTTGCAGGGATTCGAACCGCCGAGCTTCTGATCGGCAAGTCTTAGGCTCTGTGGTTTAACCCACAGTGCCACCCGCGTCCTTTCTGCTAATAGGAGGGCATTAAAACCATACTGAAGTATGGAGCAAAGTCCATCTGATAGGCTGCAAGGGAATTCCACAAGCATCATCACTGTCCATAACATACAGACCTATCTCTGAGCCCTGACTGATTTAGCAAAGGTGAAAAGAGGGCATTGAGACATTTTCAACTTGGTTATTCCATTTTGGCAAGAAGGACTCTGCACATAATGTGGGGATTGACTCAGACTATACGTTTTGTTTGTTTGTTTATGAAGTGTCGGAGTGAAATGAACCTCAAATTTCAACCCCCCCTCAAAAGAAAATTGGGCTCCAGATATCAAAGGACTGGGAAACACTGGTCCAGTTTTTCACACCCTGGTGTGCTCCATGTGTTTTGTACTCTGGTTCTCATAATCTCATCATCCCATCATCCGGGATAACAGGATTTGTGGTCCTGGAGTGAATTGGGTTGAGGAAGGCTGCACTAACCTAGAGTGTTTACTACTAATATTGAATACAGTGATGGCCAGTTCCACCCCATACATTTAAAGCACATAAATTTCACATCTAAAGCATATGGCTTTCCCCAAAGAAACCTGAGAACTGTATTTTACCCCTCACAGAGCTCCAATTCTCAGCACCTTTAGCAAGCTGCACTTCCTAGGGTTCTTTGAGGGAACTCATGTCCTGCTCCAAGGGCCTTCTTCCCTCACTGAGAGATGTGAAGCTACAGGGAACAGGCAGAGGGTCAGTAGTAGCACCCCCCCCCCATGGGATGCCCTCCTATCAGATGTCAAACAGATAAACAACTATTTGACTTTTAGAAGGCATCTGAAGGCATCCCTGTTCAGGGAGGTTTTTAATGGTTGATGTTCTGTTGTGTTTTTAATATTTTGTTGGGAGCCGCCCAGAGGAGCAACCCAGTCAGATGGTGGCATATAAATATTATTATTATTATTATTATTATTATTATTATTATTATTATTAAATGTGCATTGGATGTGCTTTAAATATATGGTGTGGTTCTGCCCTAAAATTCTATACTTGTTTCCATACATAGGAAGTAGTAACCATTAAAAAATGAACAATGGCTGGATATTTTTCTACAGGACCACCTGCATTGTGGCTCATGGGCTCATCATGCAGTTTCAAACCATGCTGCTTCTAGTTTTCATCTGGACCCCCACAGTCAATGTATATTTGAATTGGCAAGTTTAAGCATTCAGGCAGACCCTGTGATTGTGCAGTCTGGCTGTAACAGGATCCTTGTAAATCATCCATTAAGTACATAAAAGCGCACACACACAAATTATGTGCGAATTGGTGCTCTCTGCAGGCAGGTAATGCAGGATGGTGTGCTTATAGACCCTTCTGCATGCTGAGCAAACCTTAATAAGGGCGGCTTGGTCCTATGCATAGCAATATTCAAGTTGATCTATTTTGGGCCATTTCTTTTTTAATAAATGCAACAATTTTAATCAAGTCTGCTCAGGAGGGCAGAAGATTAGTTAAGGAGAGAGGTAAATGCAATGTTAGATTAAGGTATCACTGGGAATTAAAAATGTAATTTTGCATTATTACCAGGGCTATATAATGAAGAAAGAATATGCAATGTGAAATTAAATGTAGCACAATGCAGAAACCAGGAGAGAAAAATGAATCTGATATGCCAGTCAGAAAAGGTCACCAATGCTTAAACCCAATTCACTTGTGCTTCACTTGTTTCTTCTCTTTCTCCTCTCCTCTCTATCACACACAGCCTAAGTCTTCCAAAACAGGCAGAGAAAGTCAGTGATTAAGATTAGGACACCTCTCCGAGATTACATAGCAGAGTTCGGTGATCACATAGCAGTCTGCTGAGGAATCATGCAAATTTAAGTGAAGCCTTTAAGTTGTTCAGTTCTGCTTCTCTGAGTAGCCTTCCAGAAGGACCAGTATAATACAGTGGACTCTGAGCAATCCAGTTTCAGTTCCACACTCTGCCACAAAGTTCAGCCTCCTTAGCTCAAACAATTATCTGCAGAAGAAGCAGGCAGGTGCATTCTGTATACCAGGGATGGAGAGCCTGTTCCCCCTCCAGAGGATGCTGGACTTCAACTCCCATGAGCCTTGGCACAGCTTGGCCAATTTGTCAGGGATGACATGAATTTGAGTGCAGCAACGTCTGCAGGGTCACAGGTTTCTTGCTACAACTGTATACGGAGCACTTTTGCAAAACCTAAATAAGTCTGCAGGAAGCTTCAGTAGATCTTTGCATCTCCATTCATGAGTGTATCAGGGGATGCTCTGTGCATGTAATTGGGTGCATAGGAGATGGAGCAAAGGAGGTCAAATGGAAGCAGTGGGAAATAAGAATGGGGGGTGGGGCGGGATGGAGGCGTAAGAAGGGTAGAAGACTTCTGCCTTAGGCTGCATTATTCAGGGAAAGGAAAGGAAAATCAGGGACAAGCTATGTGCAACTGATCACTGTGTGCAATCACTGGCCCTCAGAGAGCTCTTTAGTGAATATAAGCCCATGACAGGTGATATCAGTAGGCTGTTGCCACACATATCTTGAATGCATGACCCCATTGTTGTTGGTGTTGTTGGTCACTAGGGCAGTTATTCCAGGCCGGCTGGAGTATATGCAAAATACGTGTGGTGCATTTCCTTCTTCTTCTTCTTTCTTAATACTCTCCATTCCCGGTATTGTGTGTGTGCTACGGATGTAGGGAGGTAAAGATACACCTATGAATTTAGTCACAGATCCAGATTCTACCCTGTGCAATTCAGCAGAGAAGACAGTACCTCTGAGCATGTGCAGAATACAAGCAGTCCAGAAGGGACAGTAGATCAGTCAGTCACCTAAGCTTGAGCTCTAGTAAGTGTCCTTCAGGCACGTGCCATGCATGTACGCAAACAGACAGTCACATGAAGAAAGAGACTGATAAAATGCACTACCATGGCAACTACAAAAAAACAACAACACACCGGGAACATTAAATCCCTTAATAACCATGCCAAAATTAAAACCGGGGGGGGGGGGGGCAGGCAGAGAAACCTCTCAACATTCACCTTAGCACTGAAAACAATATATGCTTCACCAAGCGAAGGAGCCATAACTCAGACACAGAACACATGCTTTGCAAACAGGAGGTCCCAGGTTCATCCACTACATTCTGCCTGAGATCTTGAGAAACGTTGTCAGTTAAAAGAAGCGGTACTGGGCCATATGAGGCTCATGGCTGCTTTTAAAAGTGTCATATGTTCATGTGCAATAAAGTAAAATAAATCAAAGACCTTTTA
This sequence comes from Podarcis muralis, assembly GCF_964188315.1. Lineage (NCBI taxonomy): Eukaryota > Metazoa > Chordata > Lepidosauria > Squamata > Lacertidae > Podarcis > Podarcis muralis. The sequence continues at coordinate 13,253,135 of NC_135660.1, forward strand.
TCACATACTGATTTGGTGACATGGGGGGTAGCCCATTATCAAAAGTACAAAAATAAAAAGCAGAAAAAGAAAGAAACTCTTCCTTTTAGAGTTCAACAAAGCAGAGCATATATGGATTTCTTAAAGCAGAATATCTACATGGTTGCATTCTACTTTAGCAGGGCTTCAGAGCTTGCAAGTGACACAGCTATTATTTATTTAGCATGCTTTTAATCTCACTCCCAGCAGGACTCAAGCCCACAGCGAGGCCTCAATCTGGGGCTTTCTGGAAGTGGCCTCTTCCCCATTCCGCCGGTGGATTCCTTTTCATCAGTAGACAGTCACCACTGGATCCCACCCTGTGTTTTTTTATTGATTCATTTCCTCCTCCGCTGAATTCAGAGATCACAAAAAAAGGTCATTAGCTTGCTTGCTTTATTAAATTTCTACACTGCCCTTTATCTGAAGTTCACAGGGCAGTTTACAACATAAAAACACAAAAATATATAATTGCAAACAGAAACAATACTCCCCACACAGTTTAAAAGGCCATAGATTATTTTTTTTAATTAGCCAAAGGCTTGGGAGAAGAGGGATGTTTTTTGCCTGATGCCTAAAGATATGGAGTGAAGGCACCAGGTGAGCTTCAGGTTTAAAGTGTAAGTTCTGCCTTGGAAGAAAAGCAACTCAGAGTACTGTGGTGCATTAAAGGCTAACATTTATTATGGCATAAGTTTTCTTGAATTAAAGTCCACTTCATCACATGCATGATGCATTGTCTTCAAGGAATTGATACAAAATGCAGGCATGTGATGAGATTATCAATATTATACATCTCAGCAAGTTTGACAAGAATATTAATGAAACCAGGATAATCAGTTGTCCTTAAGCATGTCTACAGAGCAAGCAATTTGCTCATCAGCATCACAAAACCATTCAGTTTAACTATCTGGCATAATTATATACTTCCACCAGTCTCTCTTTACCCCAGTTCTTGAAATCTATTAGAATTTCTTTTCTAATAACTATGCATATTTCAAAGAATGAGGGGAAACAATAGTAGTTGGTGTTTCCTTGTGAGCAGTCATGCATCTTTTCATCAAATGCTTCAGAATGAGATTTACATGTTTTTTTCTTCGGTAGCAATGACCATTAAATCGCAGCACAAATTATTGTCTAAAGCTGTATGCAGCTCAGATTTCATTTTGAGTGTTATAGGGTTCGCTAAAGTCCAACTCCCCAAATTTTCAAACTGCGTATTATACTGCCCATTCTGTGAAGTGTCACTAAACATTTTGGGTCAGCAGAAACTTTTAGAATTTTTATAGAATTGCAAAGTTGGACGGGACCCCAAGGGTCATCTAGTTCAATCTCCTGTAATGTAGGAATCACAACTATAGAATCCTTGACAGATGACCATCAAACCTCTGTTTAAAAATTTCCAGTGAAGGAGAATTCAACACCTTCTGAAGTAGCCTTGCTATTACCATTGCAGTTGCAAAGGTCAAGTGAAATATTCCTCCCTTTGTCTTACCCAAGACACACCAAAAATTCAGCCAGAACTTTGCAAGTTCAGAGTTTTGGCCCAGGCTTTGTTGAAGCAACTTCATAATGCTACTTATTCAGTCAAAGGAATAAGCAAGCATTCTTATTATTATTGAGTACCAAAAAGCCACCAGAATACAGAGTCATTTTTCAACACTGCAATGTTCTGTTCTGGTGTGGGAAGAAGCTAGAAAGGAGTCCATTAGGCAGAGGAAATAGCATAGCAAATACAGCTTGCTTGTTCCAGCACCATGGAGAGCTCCAAGTGAGTAACTTGCTGTGATGGGGCTGGAGGTGAACTGAAACCTTTCAAGTCTTGACTTCCAGTTCACTTCTCCCACACTATACTCCCTTTGTTGGATAATTCTGTGTCATAAAGCTAGATACTTCTCTTTTTCTCCCTTACCTCCTACCAGGTGCGCTCCCTTCACCACTGGACTGGCTTGGTAGTCTGCAAAATGCTTGGTTCCTTGCATCCAGGAGAAGGTATCCATTGATGGTTCTGAAGGCCCTAGTGTTCTGGGATGCAATTCAGCAGCCTCCTGCCAGTCAGCCTCAGGTTCAGTGGTCCCCTGATCACAAATACAAGGCTGAAAGCAGGAATACCGGCCCTCCTCTGCAGCCAGTGGCCCTGGTCATTGCTGGACTTCAGGGTTATGGCACTGCTAGAGAGGTTCACAAAAAGGAAGAGTAGTTTCGATGAATGAGCAGGGAGAAGGCCTAGGTCAAATCGCTCTGATATGCACACCTACAATGCAAATGTCTGCAGGGATGAAGATGCCACACGTCTGAGGTGGAACTAGCTGGCGTGGCTCCCTTCCAGCTTAGGCATTTGCTGCAAGCATGAGGATGTTGCTTTAGTTTGGGTCTTTTTTAAAAAAAAAAAAAGAAATAAAAAAGCAAACACACACAAACAGAGAACAATCACAGTGATTTAGGACAGGAGCAGGTCAGGGTAGAAAGGTGACACCATTTTAATCAGGCCTGTTAAGAGTGGACGATTATTTACAGCTTTCTTATTCAGCCTGGCCCACCCCTGTGATTTGCAACCTGGAACTCCGATTCATCTTGCTAAGGCCTTGAGGAATGGAAATCAGCAGAAGGCAAAGAGTTTTGCTTTCGTTGTTCCTTATTTCTTAATGAAACAGTGATGCCTGCTGTTCTCTGCTGCAGCGTAGATGGTATACGGAAAGACAGATGTACATATGCAAAAGAAGCAAAACAACAGCAACAAAACCATCACTTATCAGGGCCCTTAAGCATTATCTATAATTAACTGGAAGCAGACTCTTAATGCACAGTGCAATCCTCACTGTGTTAGGCTTTGCTTACTGCAGGCTTCTTCATTTTTTATGAATTCCCTAAACCAGTAAGACTGCTCAGGCTGCAATCCAATACACACTTGCTGGGGAGCAGGTATGTTGGAGGAATTTGATTTGTTTGTGAATTGTGACACCAACTTTTCAGTTCTGCTCCTCTCAAGCCGAAAGGGGATCGGAAGTGCATTATCCATTGGATTTCATGATTCTCAAATGTTCAGACACAGTTCTTGCCTCCAAACATGGTGTCAGAAGTGCAGAATGAGGAGTGCACTGAATCGAATGGAAACAATTTTCGGGGTGTACGTCTAGAAACAAAGGAAGCAGTTTCATATTTCTCTTGTCCTCCCTCCCTTTGATAAAAAAGGGAGAGTTTGGCTTTGGGGGGGGGGGCTTCTGTGGTGGGGATGGAGGGGAGAAGATTTATCTGGCTGCCTTATGCTGAAATGGGAGGTTGGGTACTGTGTGAGAATGATGGGGAGGGTGTTTGTCAGTGCAAGCAAATGCGTGTCTACTCACAAGCAAGCTCTACTGAATTCAATGAGGCTTACCCCCAGGAAAGTAGAATTAACTTTGGTTGAACTCAGTGGGGCTTATGGATGCATAGATTCCACTTAGAGTGGGGAAGCAGGTGAAATTTGTCTAGTAAATCACTTAAACTACTCTTGAATTAGTTGAAAATATATTAAATATATTAAATGGAAGTTTTTTTAATTATCAAATCTACTACTTCCTTACATTTTAAGGCCTTCCACTACCGTGGGGAGCCTTGTCAAGCCACTCTGCTGCTGCGGGGAAGCATAATGCACTCTACGTCACTGCAGGAAGGTATGGCGGGACCCGCTGCCACTATAGGGAGGTGCGGCAAGGCACTCTGCTGTGAGGAAGTGTGACAAATCCTGTGCACTGCAGGGAGGCATGGGAAGGCCCTCTGCTGCTACAGGGGAGCAGGGTGCACCCTCCTCTGCTGCAGGGAGGCTAATGCGGAGGCAGTGAGAGATTTTACTTTCTTGGGCTCCATAATCACTGCAGATGGTGACAGCAGTCACGAAATTAAAAGACGCCTGCTTCTTGGGAGAAAAGCAATGACAAACCTAGACAGCATCTTAAAAAGCAGAGACATCACCTTGCCAACAAAGGTCCATATAGTTAAAGCTCTGGTTTTCCCAGTAGTGATGTATGGAAGTGAGAGCTGGACCATAAAGAAGGCTGATCGCCGAAGAATGGATGCTTTTGAATTATGGTGTTGGAGGAGACTCTGGAGAGTCCCATGGACTGCAAGAAGGTCAAACCTATCCATTCTTAAGGAAATCAGCCTTGAGTGCTCACTGGAAGGACAGATCCTGAAGCTGAAGCTCCAATACTTTGGTCACCTCATGAGAAGAGAAGACTCCCTGGAAAAGACCCTGATGTTGGGAAAGACTGAGGGCACAAGGAGAAGGGAACGACAGAGGACGAGATGGTTGGACAGTGTTCTCGAAGCTACCAGCATGAGTCTGACCAAACTGCGGGAGGCAGTGGAAGACAGGAGTGCCTGGCGTGCTCTGGTCCATGGGGTCATGAAGAGTCGGACATGACTAAACGACAACAACAACAGACTGCCTGTTCCACTTCTGTCTGCTGAAGACTCCATGTGCCCACCTGTTCCTGAAGGTTGGGGGATTGGGCTTTGCATTTTCATTTTTTATTATTATTATTTTGTGATAAGACTACACATTCGCAAACTTGTAATGTAGTGCCTGGCAATCTCTGCCCTACCAGTACCCTGTTTCTTTAACATCGCACTAGCTATACAACATTTATTATTCATTTGATTTGCCCAGAACATCTAAGTTTGAAGAATTATTCTGTATTCTTGAAAAGTCTCAAGGCTGGGCTGTGGTTAGCTGCCCACAGCAAACCAGAAACTAGGAGTCAGTACCAAATAACAATTAGGATCAGAATTACCGCTCACACATTAAAGCAGTGGGCAGGGTTTGTGAAATGGCACGGGCTTCCCTAGCCCAGGCAACACCCCTTTTTTGCTTGCTGGCCATCACTCCACCCTCTCCTGAGCTAGCCAATCAACTGCTGGCTGGAGGGTGGAGTGAGGGCCACGTAGAGGGGGCTCCAGCCGACCATCTCTCCAGTCAGCCTTCAGAGCACAAAGCACAAGGCAGGGCCAGAGAAGAATCTAGGACAAAGAACAAGACTAGAAACAGAAGACTCTGATCAACAGACCTTGCTGCTTGAGCAAAGCACCATAGAAAGGAAGCCATATAATACTCTTTCCTGTCCAGGAGGAGTGAATGGCCAGGCAGAACCAGCACAAAACTGTAAGTTATATGCTTTGCCACATGGGGCAGCGGTCAGCAATTCCTGACAGTAAGCTTGTCTCTTGATCAGTGTGTTCCTTGTTCTCTGGAAATGATGGTGCAAGATGGAGAGGGGAGGCTGCAACCTGGTGTACAGAACTGCCTAGTTTTATTGCCTCCTCCCATTCTGACCACAATGCTTTGAATGGGAACTAAGGGATTTACATGGTGCTGTGCAAGTATCCCAAGTATCCTGTGGTTTCCCATCATCCTGCTACCGAATGATGCTGCAGGTAACTGCATCAAAGTCATAAACTAAGGGTTACAGGATAGAGAAGGCAATGTTTGGAATGTCACCTTCCTCTCTCTCCTTCCTCTCTCATCTTACATGTTTGTCCAGCATCCACTCATTCCAACCACTGCAAATAGCCACAAAAGGCAACATTTTAAAGCTATTCTCTTAGCCCATGATTCTTCATTTGCCAAGAATAGAATCGTTAAGGCTACCACCTACAAGGTAGTTGAAATGAAATAGGCTTGGAGGTGTACATTATATTTCTTTCTTTCCTTCTTCCCAAATTAAAATTCATCTCTTAATTAGCTTAAGATGATTCATCCCAAAGTTTATATTTTTAAGATATTAGATACGCTTAGAAAAAATACAGAGAATCGCAGTATATCTGTCTAAAGAATGTACTATAGTTGGACTATGTCATTATAAATAATACAGCTATGCTTAACATAATACATTTATTACTCCTTGCACAGACTAGCTATTTGGCTTTAATTTCTTCCACCTATAATACCCTTTGTTTAAATATTTTAAGTGTCATATGAATGTAAGAGCTGTGATTAAACTTTTTCAGGGAGACTAAGCCATTTCCATGCACAGAAAGAAAAATGTTAATTGGTATTTAATATGAAACCTGCACAATTTTAGAGGTGTGCTATTGAAATGCAGATGAGTTTGGATTATTCAAAATAAGTGAAAGAAGCTGAGATTTTGAAATGTTAATTAAAAACACAAGGGACATGAAAGAGTCGGGCAAAAAAATAATAAAAAATGAATGTGTTGATTGTGAGAAATAAAAGAGATCTTGAACAATAGAACTCCAGGAAGAAAAGAGCAAAAGAAAAGTAGAGAATTGGTGAGGGGTATCCATACAGTTCAAAGGATTGTGATGTGCGCATGCGCACCTAATAATTTCATTAGTGGTTCAAGAGCAAACACTTTAGTAGAACATTTTGTGTACAAAAGCATGTTGAGTAACACTATGCTTGAACCCTACAAAGCTGCAAGCTGGTTCTGTGCCAAAATCCACCCTCCAGGTTTTATATATATATATATATATATATTTGCTTTCGTAGATTTTCACGGGTATAGGTATGCAGGTTTTGGTGTCCTCGGTATATATATATATTCCTATGTGAAAGAAGCTTTCGTTTTCCCCTCATTCCTCAGGGGGTGTGAGAATTTCTTGAGAATTTTTGTGGGTTCCCATCTTAGTCCTACAGGAAAAAGCAAGGGAATGTATGCAGATGACCAAAATTAGCTTTTATTACATATGCTAAAGTCATCTGCATACATTCCCTTGCTTTTTGGTCATCTGCATACATTCCCTTGCTTTTTCCTGTAGGACTAATTGCAGTCATTAACAGTTGCCAACAGGTTTACCATACCCATTGAGTCAATCACCCATCTCCTACCACCCTTCTGAGAAACCCCCCCACCCTCCCACTATATACAGTGGTACCTCGGATTACAGATGCTTCAGGTTACAGATGCTTCAGGTTACAGACTCCACTAACCCAGAAATAGTACCTCGGGTTAAGAACTTTGCTTCAGGATGAGAAGAGAAATCGTGCAGCGGCAGAGGGAGGCCCCATTAGCTAAAGTGGTACCTCAGGTTAAGAACAGTTTCAGGTTAAGAATGGATCTCCAGAATGAATTAAGTTCTTAACCAGAGGTACCACTGTATAAGGGTCTGGTGACTTCTGATTCAGTGTATCTGAAGAAGTGTGCATGCACACAAAAGCTTACACCCAGAACAAACTTAGTTGGTCTCTACGGTGCTACTGGGCAATTTTTATTTTATTTTATATTTTTATATCGACTGTGTCAGACCAACACAGCTACCTACCTGAATCTAGAACCATGCTAGAGCTGCTTTGAGAAACTGCAAGGGGCATTCTTTAAAATGCAGTGGTCTTTGAAATTTAATATCAAAGACATCTCAAAATGGGCTTTTGAAACCTTGCTGAGAAACTGCTTCTCTGCCCCCCTCCCCAGCAAAAAAGAAAACTTTTTACTGAATCTCAGAGAGTATTCCTGAAGACAACCACCATTTTCATAGACGTGGTTTAGCATAGTGTTGCATGCCCAGCATAAAACACATGTTATTTATTTCCCTGTGCCGGGTATTGGAGGGCAAGGAACTAGCAGCTCTCATCAGGTTGGGTGGCTGCTGCAAGCCAAATTCAGTGAGATGCCAATAGCAGGCCCAACGACTGCATAAATCACCCACACAGCCATATACCTAGGGAAATTCAGTTTCTTCAGGTCCATAAACACAGGCCTTGACATAAAAAGAAAATGCAGTAGCTTGCTAATAGCAGCAAGTCTCCTGTTGTCTGTGGGCACACTATTAGAGTAATAACAGATTACACCCAAGTGGTCTACTAACCAGCTCAGGCATACATTGGGGGAAGGACTGGAACTGAGTCTTTCATTCACCAGTGTAACATAACAGGCTTTGTGGATGTTTGACTGAAAACTAATCTTTGGTTTTGGCCTAACTTGAGCAACTTGACAGGTCATTTGAGTATTGTTAAATGTTGTTTGCCCGAACAACAGCATTGGCAAACTACCACGGCCTCGGTGGAAACACCATGATTTAGCCCATTGCTCCTGTAAAGGAAATGAAAATGGTGCCTGCTGGATCAGACCAATGGCCCATCAAGTCCAGCATTCTGTTCTCACAGATGCCTATGGGAAACTAACAAGCAGGACTTGAGCACAAGAGTCCCTGCCCCTCCTGCAATTTACAACAGCTGGTATTCATGATTAGTAGCCAGTGGCTGGAGGAGACTCTTGAGAGTCCCATGGACTGCAAGAAGATCAAACCTCTCCATTCTGAAGGAAATCAGCCCTGAGTGCTCACTGGAAGGACAGATCCTGAAGCTGAGGCTCCAATACTTTGGCCACCTCATGAGAAGAGAAGACTCCCTGGAAAAGACCCTGATGTTGGGAAAGATGGAGAGCACAAGGAGAAGGGGACGACAGAGGACGAGATGGTTGGATAGTGTTCTCGAAGCTACCAGCAGTGGAAGACAGAAGTGCCTGGCGTGCTCTCGTCCATGGGATCACGAAGAGTCGGACACGACTAATCGACTAAGCAACAACAACAAGCTAGTGGCAGCCTTATCTTCCGTAAATTTGTCTAATCCATCTTGAAAGATTCTGACAGCCAGGTGAAGGAATGATCGCCGGGTGTGGAGCACACTTCCACCTGCAGATGGCCTCAGCTGTCTGAACGCGTGACCTTCGGGTGTGGAGCACACTCCCCCCCCCCAGATAAAGCCACAGCTGCCTGAACAGCATGTCGTCTATCTAACCTTTGCTCTCTTAGTGGTCTGCCATGCTCTGTGACCTTTGTCTCCTTCATCATACATTGTTCAAGGGGAAAATGACGCGGTGGAAACAGGTGCCAAAATAACTTTGTCTGGTTTTGCATATTGTGCTAATAAAAGGAGCCTCTACAGAGCTAGCCTGCAGCTTGTCCTGGAGCATGCTTTCCAGCGTGCTTCTTCACAGCTCACCTGCATCCAAACTCCTGTCGTCCTCCATAATTCCTACAGCCAGTGAAAGCCACAGCTGCCAAGAAGAGAGGAGTCCATTGCCTTTTTTAAGGCACATTGATTAAACAAGGTTACCAGACATCCCCGTTTCCTGGGGGCAGTCTCCGGATTTACAAATCAGTCCCCATACAAATTCCATTGAAGTTGAAAAGTGTCCCCGGATTCATTGAAAAAAATCTGGTAACCTTAGATTAAATTGCAGCCTCGTGTGTACAGAGATAGTTGTTAGAACTGGGAATGAAAACCAAGGTTAATGGCATTAAGTAGCTAATTTCTATAGGTACTGAAAGGTACGATCATTTGCCAAGCGTTGTCATCTTTGAGAGGACCCGTCAGATATTACTGAGGCATGGGGTGGTGGTAAAAAAAAGAATTGCTTTCGTTCCGCGGAACCTAACTCATGAGCTTCTGAGGCAAGGATCCATTTCATCAGGCCTAGTTAAGGGTGAGTTGAACTATACCACAGAGGAGAAACTGAGTTAACAAGGTGGGCATTACATGATAGGAACAAACCCCAGCTGGACTGAAAAACAATGTTCCAGGCAAAGGCAACCTCATGACTGGAGTAGTGTAATGCATTCTAGGTGGGGCTGCCCTTAAAGGTGCTGTAGCTGGGTACCAGTGCAGCCACTAGGGTCGGAGCAACCTATTGTCACCATGTAGCACACCTCCACTTTGAACCTACTTGTGATGTAGTTGAGAAAGAAGAAGGGATCCTAAGGGATGTAGCATGAAGGACATCTTCCATCCAGCCGCTGGGCTCCTGGAATCCAGCGGGTTAACTTGGATTATCTTTTGTTGCAGAAGCGGTTTTAGGGTAGCACGACCCAGTTTGACCACACTGAGTGCTGCCCTGCAGGAGGCGCCACAACAATATTGTAGAACGAAGCACGAGAGGTGGAGGGAGTGCCAAATTTTAGCATCACACAGGGTGCTGCTGCAATTTGAGAGCCCAAAGTCAGCCTGATTCCCTGTAACTTCACTTCAAGCAGTGAGGGAACCGCCAGAAGGCCCTCGGCGCTGGACCTCAGTGTCCGGGCTGGATGATGGGGGTGGAGATGCTCCTTCAGGTATACAGGACTGAGGCCATTTAGGGCTTTAAAGGTCAGCACCAACACTTCGAATTGTGCTCAGAAATGTACTGGGAGCCAATGAAGATCTTTCAGTTGTTATATGTTTTGCAATCCAGTTCTGTAATTATCCCTGCCTTTGTTTTCAACTTGTAATGGTGGCACCAGTCTCCCTCTCTCTCCGTATGTATAGATAGATAGATAGATAGATAGATAGATAGATAGATAGATGATAGATAGATAGATAGATAGATAGATAGATAGATAGATAGATAGATAGAAAGAAATGCATAATAAAAAACTGCTTGTGTAAATCTAACCACACATTTCAACTGTGCATCATGCATTATCTGTGGTAATCCAAACAAACAGATCAGGGAGCTTGTATCTCTTGCTGCCGCCGCCACCACATTGCAGGGTGAAGATTGCCATTGTTCGGAAGCCTACCTTGCAGTTGAGGAGCGCAATAAACCGGTCAGGACAAGGCAGACTCTGGAGCAAGATATATGTAGTGAAAACATAAAGCCAGTGAACTTGGGTGCAAGTGTTTTATGATTTGACCGACGCTCTGGTTTAATGTCCTGTCTTTTTCTACTTACATGTGACTGCTCCCAAGACCACTGGAATTATGTTGCATTTCCTTCTCCAGATTGCGTTATATTTCTTCAACTCTTCCCCATCTAATTTCAAAGGAAAGCAAGCCTTTGGGACTGTAGCCGTTCAGCTCTTGAGTTGATAGCTTAGCAGTTTTGCCATCTCTCTCAGGAGACCTTGTTAGTGATAATACATCTGTGGAGAGGTTTAAGTAATAGTTTCCAAGTCCCAAGAAAGGTAGAAATGATTATTGTTTCATTTCAATGGGATGCCATCTCCTTGGCTATGACAGCCAATCATCATCTCCACTGCAGCAAAGTTTCTTCTTCTTCCTTGTTTAAATAGTGCCTTTAATTTAAGAGGACAGCTTTATTTATTCTGCAGCAGGCATCTGAAAATTTGCCTCTCATAAAAGAAGCAATAGAAATGTTTGAAAAGATATTTCTTACTGCAAAAGGAGGGGATGGATTATATTTCCCCAGTATCAATGGCCAGGGAATAAAATGTTAAGGTTCTTACAAGTGTCAGGCTTCCAGTGACATAAAATCTGAGTATACCTCCCTAAAGTAAAGTCACTTTGTTGGAAGGGCCACAGCTGAGTGGTTAGGGTATCTGCTTCGTATTGCAGGAGGTCTCAGGTTCAATCCCCAGCAAGCCCATATAGGGCTGGGAAACATTCCCTGTCTGAAACCCTGGCGAACTGCTTCCAGTCAGTTTTCAATGGCTGAGCTAGGTGGTGTGGCTCATTTTAAGGATATTTCCTATGTTCCTATATATTTTTTTCAAAAAAAAAGTTTTTTTTAATTAATTTTCCAAATTATTACAAATCAAACCAAATTAAACTAATACAATTTCTTAAAATCAGCTTTTATAATCATCATCATTTCCTCGCATAGCTGCATCATTTCTTATTTAGAGTCCAGTTGACACCCTTCGCTTGCTGTTAAACCATTCTTCCAGTTGGCTGCTTTTTTCACCTTTCAAACAGCACCTCTTTACATCTTATAAATAGCTTTTTTTCAACTCTCATTAGTGAGGTCAAAATTATGCATATTATGCTTCCTTTTCCACAGAAAGAAATGTCACAGTCAACATCTCCGAGGGCACAAGAGCATGTGTCATGGAGGGGGGCATAGGTAGTGGAAGAATTGAATTTCACATTACTATGATCCTTCTGTCATAATGAGAGCCAGTGTGGTGTAGTGGCTAAGAGCAGTGGACTCGTAATCTGGTGAACTGGGTTTGCTTCCCTGCTGCTCCACATGCAGCTGCTGGGTGACTTTGGGCTAGTCACACTTCTCTGAATCCTCTCAGCCTCACTCACAAGTGTTTGTTGTAGGGGAGGAAGGGAAAGGAGATTGTTAGCCACTTTGAGACTCCTTAGGGTAGTAATAAAGCAGGATATCAAAATATGTCCTCTTGCAACTTTGACAGCATTTTAGTGCGCCTTTCTCCTCTAATATGCACATTTTTGTACGCAATTTTGCCTAATATACACATTTTTTTGCAACCCATTTCTCCAAACAATGCATTTTTTTGTATGTTACACTCACTTTTACATGCACCTTTATCCATTCTTTTCCCTAATATATTTATTTTTGTACACGCTTTTTGGTTGGAGAGCTGCGTCACAAAATTTAGACGCAGGCTAACTTTGAAGGATAGCTTGCGTTGCAATCTGCATATTCTTTCTGGAAATGTGAATCAGATAAGCGTGCACTCAGATATTAACGGAAACTAATTTATCCTCCATCCCTGCAGTGGTGGTAGACCCACATTTAGTTTTCCTCATTAGTTCCTTGAAAGGAACAGTCAGCTGGAATGTTGTCACTATGCCTCCCCCCCCCCTCTGTTTCTTTCACTTTCACACAAGCACAACACATTTTATTTGGTGGGTTGCTGATTACATTTCAAGCTGCTTGGAATAGGCTCTATTTATTTCATTCCAGAACAGAACAGTATCATTGGGGGCATTTTGTCAAGTTGCAAAATGAGCACTCTTATTATCAAGAAGGCACTCTTCTCCTTCCATCCTTTTAAAAGCAAGTGAGCCATTATGTAACTGTGTAACCCAAGCTATTAAGAGAACAATTTCCCTTTCTTGCATTCATTTTATTTCTTCATGTAATTATACCATTACATTTTCCTCCCCCCACTTTTTTTTTTTTTGGTAAAATCCTCCTTCTGTTGCTTTCTCTACTGAATGCACAGTATATATGTAAAGTGAGCATTCTAGAGAGGGACATGTCAAAGGTAAAGAATAGATTTGGGTGGGGGTAAGCAGACGCATGGCGCTGTGGTCTAAACCACAAAGCCTCTTGGGCTTGCCGATCAGAAGGTCGGCGGTTTGAATACCCGTGATGGGATGAGCTCCCATTGTTCAGTCCCAGCTCCTGCTCACCTAGCAGTTTGAAAGCACATCAAAGTACAAGTAGATAAATAGGTACCACTCCGGCGGGAAGGTAAACAGCGTTTCCATGCACTGCTCTGGTTTGCCAGAAGCGGCTTAGTCATGCTAGCCACATGACCCAGAAGCTGTAAGCCGGCTCCCTCAGCCAATAAAGAGAGATGAGTGCCACAACCCCAGAGTCGGTCACAACTGGACCTAACAATCAGGGGTCCATTTACCTTTACCTTTAAGCAGAGGAAGCCACCAAGTAACACTGAGTTAGTCACTTGAATCCAGCATATCCTATGCCACAGTATTGCTCTGAGGATAACAGTGGATGGGGATAAAATGTCTCACCATAAATTATTGGAGGATGGGTGGGATACAAGGCTGATTTACAAGTGCACATTCAGATAGACCAAAACCTACTCAGTATTAAGATTGGTAAATGTGCAGCTGATTGGGCTAATTTTTATGTTTTATGTTGTTCCATCTGCAGCAATAATAGAGTCGGTCTTTATTATATTTCCTCCCAGGTTTTAACAGATCTCCTTTAATGCAAATTGTACTCTTAAATCTCAATTATTTGCTAACTGTACAGTACGGTTAATATAGATATATAGTTAATAATTAGAAATATATTGGGTCAATGTTTCTTGTTTATGATTTTCCCCCCTTAAGAATAAGTTGGTACCAGTCCAATTAACTTTGAGAAAATAAAAGCAGGTGCAAAATATTTGCTTCACTGGAGATGAGCTTTCCTTTCTTGATGCATGGAGAAGTAAAGCAATTAAAATGCTCATAGTAGGATGGAACGACAATTTTGCTTTAAGCACCAATAAGTGTTTACTTTTTTCTAATCTCAGCAGAGCAAATCATAGTCCCAATGAAATCCATGGGAGTTTTGCCATTAACTTGTAAAAAAATGTTAAGGATTATGCCTTAACAAAATCTCCAAATAAGTCCGACAGCCATGTATCAAAGCCTGTGATGTTTGCGAGGCAATCACTATTCCTGCAAAAAATAAATACCGTATTTTTTGCTCTATAAGACTCACTTTTTCCCTCCTAAAAAGTAAAAGGAAATGTGTGTGCGTCTTATGGAGCGAATGCAGGCTGCGCAGCTATCCCAGAAGCCATAACAGTAAGAGGGATTGCTGCTTTCACTGTGCAGCGATCCCTCTTGCTGTTCTGGCTTCTGAGATTCAGAATATTTTTTTTCTTGTTTTCCTCCTCCAAAAACTAGGTGTGTCTTGTGGTCTGGTGCGTCTTATAGAGCAAAAAATACGGTAAATTGCATGCCACAGGCCTTGGTGCCACCAGAGTGGCAACCGAAGTGTTTTGTGGCAATGTAAAACAAACAAAAAAGTAAATTGTGACAATGAAGCAGATTTAGGCCAGCCATGAACAATATAAAACATGAACTACCGTATTTTTTGCTCTATAAGACTCACTTTTTCCCTCCTAAAAAGTAAGGGGAAATGTGTGTGCGTCTTATGGAGCAAATGCAGGCTGCACAGCTATCCCAGAAGCCAGAACAGCAAGAGGGATTGCTCCTTTCACTGCGCAGCGATCCCTCTCGTTGTTCTGGCTTCTGAGATTCAGAATATTTTTTTCTTGTTTTCCTCCTCCAAAAACTAGGTGTGCCTTGTGGTGGTCTGGTGCGTCTTATAGAGTGAAAAATATGGTACTTTATGCACACAGAAAAGCTATTTTGAAGCAACAGAATTCCAAGAGGAAAGGAAAACCAACCAATATCAACTTCTATCAACCAGTGCAAATAAATATTGTGTTGTATTCAGTGCTGTTGTTGCACCTGTGCAATAGATTCTGCTTGTGCATTCCAGCTTCCCCTTTCCTCTCCTCACCTACTCCAGACTGCATGGGGAGTTTTAACAGCTCGCTTTGGCTGGTAGGTGTGAGAAGCGAAACAGGCCTGTTTATTGATTCCATTAGTCACCTTTAGGAGCGACGGGTAGCTCCCAAGGCCTGCAGCTCAGGGTTTTCAGGCCTGGGAGCAGCATAATGGTCACCTTTGTGAGCTTGCCTCATCCACTTGGAATTTGAGGGCTCTGGGTTTGGTGATACAGGAAGGCATCTCCACTAACCTTCAGAAATAGGCGGGGGTTGGGAGGGCAAGAGAAATTGCCTCCCCTATCCAGGCAGGTGCTGGCAGCTTCAGACATTTCCCTGATATTCAGTTATTTAGCTCCCGCATCAGTAGCTTCCCATCTTCAGGCTCTGTTTATGTTTGAATTTAATGAAGTGGCCCATAGTTCAACCCAGCCACTGGTCTGTTTTTATTTCAGACTTTGTTTGCAATCAGCAGCTCTCTTTCCTGGAGACAAATTACCTTAAAATAGGGGTGTGAGGTGTATAATGTAAGTCAGGATTTGCTAGTCGATCTCTGAGTATCTTGTAGTAGATCAGCAAGAATTCCGACTCCAAAATGTTTAACATCATCCTCAGGAAGGCTGGGAAGGCTGAGGATGCAGGTGGCACTGTGGGTTAAACCACAGAGCCTAGGACTTGCCGATCAGGAGGTCAGCGGTTAGAATCCCTGCAACGGGGTGAGCTCCCGTTGCTCGGTCCCTGCTCCTGCCCACCTAGCAGCTCGAAAGCACATCAAAGTGCAAGTAGATAAATAGGTACCGCTCTGGCGGGAAGGTAAACGGCATTTCCGTGCGCTGCTCTGGTTCGCCAGAAGCGGCTTAGTCATGCTGGCCATATGACCCAGAAGCTGTACGCTGGCTCCCTCGGCCAGTAAAGCGAGATGAGCGCCGCAACCCCAGAGTCGGTCATGACTGGAGCTAATGGTCAGTGGTCCCTTTACTTTACAGGAAGGCTACCTCCCCTCTCCTAAACTGGGCTGCTCACATGAGCTTGTGTCAAAAATCAGGGGCGGATTTCTACGCGACGGGACAGTTTGCTGAGCTCTGGTATGGAAAGCAGACCGGACCAACGATCCGTCTCAGTATCAGTCAGTTTGCTATGTTCCTATGTGATGGTGTGGATTATAAATCATAAAACAGCAGTGGAAGAAACACATATTTTCACTTTCCAAACGGCAAAATACCTCTGGGGTTTCTTTGCCCACAAAGCAATGCATCCACCTGTGATCACCAGCTGGGAAACAGACTTTGGCAAAAGTGCAGAAGAATGAAAAGAACACTTTTCAAGCAACCATGCCAAATAAATAGCACAACACTTTAGGAGAATGGTTCCCCCTCCCCAGACACACACACACACACACAAAATGCCTTCATGGTTGTCTTATGTGACAACAGCACCTCTTCCCTGTGGAAACAACAGCAGGAAGCAAAAACTAAGGTCCAGTTGATCTATTTATTTTTATTTTCCTTTAAGTGTGAATTTTTAAGCTGCCAGATGATACCCTTTCCTCCACACAGGCACAAACGCTTATTACACTTTCTTCTTCATACCCTACTCATAAAAAAACAGCAGAATAAAAACCCAAGCAGCAAGACACCAGTGGCATTTTTTATCTGAAGAATGTATGTCATCTGTTGTGTCACTTAGAGAGGCTTTTTCTACACTTCGCGCCGCTGCCAAGAAGCAGGAGGGCTTGCAAGGTACTTTTTCTATACGTTCTGCAACATTGTCTTCAGGCAGGGGTGGGGAATCTTTTGTACAGACCAAGGGGCCACATTCTCTTCTGGGGAACAACCCAAGGGCTTCAGAATCAGTGGCGGGCATGGCCAGAAGCAAAAGTGGGCAGAACAATGGATATCCGTTTTAACTTTTTCAGTAGGAAACCTTCTGTACATGCTTGCACATCCCTTTCTATCCCCTATTCTGACATGCAAGAACCATTAGCCCATCCCATAATGCTGTATTGTTTTTAACATGCGATTGGGAGCCGCCCAGAGTGGCTTGGGAAACTCAGCCAGATGGGACGGGTGTAAATAATAAATTATTATTATTATTATTATTATTATTATTATTATTATTATTCCTTGACCATTGGTCATGCTGGCTGATGTTGATAGGAGCCAAAGTCAAACAACATCAAGAGGGGTCTCAGGTTCCCTAACCCTAACCTTCATCATCCAGGATGATGTGCTGGAGCATCATTTCTCACAGGTGTACACACGGAAAGCCACACATTTCCATGACTTGAAAACTGATTACAGATTCTTTCAACGAAGTAAGGACAGGGGGGAAATAAGGAGGCACAAACTACATAATGTCGTTGAAGGCAATAGCCCTTTCCACAACAGCAGCATCCTAGTTTGCAATATGGAAATCTCTATAGCTACCTTGACTCTGTTCAATAAACCCCAAACTTTTTCAGTTTAATGTGTATTATTTTCACCCAAGTTCCAAAATGTTGATCACCTGTTAAGGGCCGCACCCTTTACAAACGCATCATTTAGGGCATTTTCTAACTATCAAACACAGATACCACTCTCTCTGATTTCTCATTATAATGGTGGGATGAAATTCAGCCAACTCAATGTTACCATTTGGCTCTGGCCTATGATTTCTCGTACCCTTCCTGAACCAACCTGCAACATTTATGAAGGCTTTTTTCTTCTTCTCAGTAATAAATTCTCTACTTAGTTGTGTATTTGCCATGAGACTCCTTAAATTGACTCTGGTAGATTCGTTCCCATAAATTAGACATGCAAAAGCCTTGGTGTGCAGTCATTATCCATTTTGTGACAATTTGAAGAGTTATTACTTCACTTACTTTTAAAAGCAGTCTTTCTTTCCCTTTTCCTGCTCCTTCAGATGTAATCTGGTCTGACATCTAAAACGTCCCGCACATTTTTTAAAGTACTTTGGGTTACGTAAATTTCACAGTAGAAGCGAGATATTCACGGACACCAAATTACACTGTGGTTCTGTGGTAGTTCGGAATTTTCAGTTTACCCTTTTGGGGAAGAAATTGATGGCGTGACATTTAAAAGGACTCATTAACCATTCAGCTCTATCACTTTTAACCAGAATTCCCACGAATTGACTAAAAAATGACTGTACCACAAGGGAATAGAGCATTTGGATGGCTGATAATTGGATTTAAAAGCTTTTTGTTGGGTCAGTTCATTCTGGCCCAGGCCAATAATGAATTTATACTATTATTAATGACTCGTTGCAAGGGACGCGGGTGGCGCTGTGGGTAAAACCTCAGCGCCTAGGACTTGCCGATCGTCAGGTCGGCGGTTCGAATCCCCGTGGCGGGGTGCGCTCCCGTCGTTCGGTCCCAGCGCCTGCCAACCTAGCAGTTCGAAAGCACCCCCGGGTGCAAGTAGATAAATAGGGACCGCTTACCAGCGGGAAGGTAAACGGCGTTCTGTGTGCTGCGCTGGCTCGCCAGATGCAGCTTGTCACGCTGGCCACGTGACCCGGAAGTGTCTGCGGACAGCGCTGGCTCCCGGCCTATAGAGTGAGATGAGCGCACAACCCTAGAGTCTGGCAAGACTGGCCCGTACGGGCAGGGGTACCTTTACCTTTTTAATGACTCGTTGCACTGTCTAACGCTTAGTTTTATCGATGAACTAAATTAGCTGTGGGCATCCACATGGCAAAAACAAAACAATTTCTCACCTTTGGTTAACTGACTATATTGGCTGAGTTGGAAAGTGAAGCTTAAGGAGCTGATTCACACCATATTTGCTTTGTTCCTTGAGCGCAGGCAACTTGAATGTGTGAACTGTCTCCTATGTTTAAGGCGCTACAGGTGATATGAAAGGTCTGCCTGCGGTGTTAGATTTGTGACGACGACGAAGCGACTCGTAGAAGCAGCTTAATGAGGACACTAGGGATGGGTTCAGACATGCACGTCCACCATCAAGTAGTGACTTGACTATCACACACCTAACGCTGCAGACAAATCTTTTTATATCACCCAGTGTCGGCTCCAATGAAATGTTATTTGATTGAGTCAATGCACACATTCAACTGCTAAGTTATCAGGCAGGGGGAAATGAAGGGATAGACATGTATGTGTGAACTAACCCTTTGCTCTGAGATCGGCACAGGTTCTCTTTGGGAACCAATGCAGCTTGCTAGCTCTTCCTTCCCTATCATTCAGATTCAAACTGTAAATGGATACAGAATAGATTTGCACTAAGGCACCATAAGTCTTCAGTTTAAAAAGCTTCGTGTTTGTGAGCACAAAGACCGCACTTTCCAGATGCTCAAGGCAGGGAGAACTGAAGCCGAGTTTTTTAGTGTCCTTTCTCAGCTCAGTGCTGCTTTTGCCAAGGGGAGGAGGAGGAGGAGGAGGAGGAGGAGGAGGAGGAGGAAGAAGAAGAAGAAGAAGAAGAAGAAGAAGAAGAAGAAGAAGAAGAAGAAGAAGAAGAAGAAGGAAGGAAGGAAAGAAAGAAAGAAAGAAAGAAAGAAAGAAAGAAAGAAAGAAAGAAAGAAAGAAAGAAAGATACTCAGAGTCGAGAGTGGATTTCATGCTCTTTATTCAGCTCATAGTGGTGAGGAGGAATGAAAGTCCCCTCAAAGTGTCTGCTTGATATACATTATTTACACAATGGGCTGTACCGATGCACTCTGCAAAGAGAAAGAGAAACCAGAGTGCACCAATATTTAAAGACTATGGTCCCACCCACCCAATTTGCAACATACAATTTGCCCCAGCCACCCGGTTATCCAATCACAATGCCAGGCAACAACTATTAACCTGCCTGGCAACAAGAGGCCTGGCCCGGTGGCCCACACCACAACACGTGCTCTCATTTATTGGAGAACACGCTTTACACAATGGGCTGTACGTGATTGGCTAATTCCGGAATTCTCGTGTAGGCCAATCAGGTTGTGGATTCACTTCCATCTGGAGCCGGATTGGGTGGCTCCTGCAGACCAATCATACTGCTGCATTGTTCTAGGACCAATCAGACTGCTGCATTTTGGATCCTATTCAACTCAGTACATAACGACGACGACGAAGAAGAAGAAGAAGAAGAAGAAGAAGAAGAAGAAGAAGAAGAAGAAGAAGAAGAAGAAACCTCTTCACAAAAATTACAGTTTCAATATTCTGTGCTGGCTCTGCAGAATAGCTTGCCATAAACTATTCCTTCCAGACCAGGACTGACATCACTCCAATGAACTAATGCACGGATACCACCTATAAATTGCTCACGGTTAATTCATATAAAACGTCTTTTCTCCAGCAGCACTGCAGCAGCCCCCAACACGATCTTCTAATGGGAATATTCAAGGCACCCTTGGCTTTTCATGAGATTCACAGAGGGAATGGCATACTCTCCACATAGAACGCACATTTACACACCCCTAAAGGCCTTTTAATTAGGCTTTTGCAAAAAATGGACCATCACCTTAACTTCCCGGCTGGGTCTCGGGTTAATTCCAGCTGGGTTCAAATGCAATTTGAAAATGGTTATAAAGCTTTTATTGCTTTCTTACTGCCTAACAAAATGAGCTTGCTCATGGTTTGTTTGTTTTTTAAAGCAAGACAGTAAAACTGAATCCCAATTTTGCTAGAGCAACATCCTTCCACATGCTAGTGTTCAATCGTCTGGCATCTATAATTCTTTTAGACCACCAGACCAGTTCGCCAGCAGTATCCCTCTAGAGGAGGAATGGGGAACCTGTGGACCTCCATATGATGCTGGACTACAAGGTCCATCATCCTTGATCCTCAGTCATGCTGGATTATGGGAGTTGGAGTCCTGACCTGTTGGATTCCCTGGCAGCAGAGCTTTGGCAGAAACCATCCCTGCCTTTTTTCCGACAGTTTCTGAAAACTGTATTGTTTAGGCAGGCCTTCACAATCTGAATTTCTCTTTTCAATCAACCAGTATGTACTGATGTTTTATTGACGTTTTTAATTATTATTATTTTATGCATGTGTTTACTGCTTCTATTCTATCTTGCATGCTGATATACTTCTATGAGGTGCAGACTATAAACATTTAAATAAATAAATGCATACATTAAACCTAGCACCCTAAATTGGGCCTAGAAACATATAGGTTGTCGGTAAAAAAAGGTAAAGGTACCCCTGCCCATACGGGCCAGTCTTGACAGACTCTAGGGTTGTGCGCCCACCTCACTCTATAGGCTGGGGGCCAGCGCTGTCCGCAGACACTTCCGGGTCACGTGGCCAGCATGACAAGCTGCATCTGGCGAGCCAGCGCAGCACACGGAACGCCGTTTACCTTCCCGCTAGTAAGCGGTCCCTATTTATCTACTTACACCCGAGGGTGCTTTCAAACTGCTAGCTTGGCAGGCGCAGGGACCGAGCAACGGGAGCGCACCCTGCCGCGGGGATTCGAACCGCCGACCTTTCGATCGGCAAGTCCTAGGCGCTGAGGCTTTAACCCACAGCGCCACCCGCGTCCCAACAGGTTGTCGGTACAGATGTGCTAATGCCAGTGCTTTATGACTTAGCAGAACTGATGTGGAAATGTGGCAACTCAGCTGAAGACTGCACCTATGAGAAAATTACAGAAACTAGTAGATTCCACTATCCTAACCACTGTAACCAAATGTATGATGAAAGGGGTTGGTCCAGGGCCAGATTTAGATTTGATGAGGCCCTAAGCTACTGAAAGTAATGGGGCCCTTTATATGTCCAGCTCTCCTTTGTCAACAACAAATTGTCATTGTTTTTTGTGATGAATATATGCTATATGGTCAAAGTGCAAGTAGATAAATAGGTACCGCTCCAGCAGGAAGGTGAACGGCGTTTCTGTGCGCTGGTCTGGTTCACCAGAAGCGGCTTAGTCATGCTGGCCACATGACCCGGAAGCTGTATGCCGGCTCCCTCGGCCAATAAAGCGAGATGAGCACCGCAACCCCAGAGTTGGCCACGACTGGACCTAATGGTCAGGGTCCCTTTACCCTTTTATATGAGATATGGTAATTTATGGACCTAACAAGTATCTAAAGCCATTTGCACATAACAAAATATGTATTTTATCAAAGTAATTGTTGAACTGAAATACAATTAGTACAGTTTTTTTCCCTTTAATTTTTTTTGGGGCCCCCAAGAGAGTGGGGCCCTAAGCTATAGCTTGTTTAGCTTACCGTATTTTTCGCTCTATAACACGCACCTGACCATAACACGCACGTAGTTTTTAGAGGAGGAAAGCAAGAAAAAAATATTCTAAACAAAACAGTGGATGTATGATTTTTGTGGTTCATGCTGTGGCCACAAACGTGATCTGACGGTGAGTTTGGGGTAGCCCAATGCAAAAATCCTGTGGATCCATGTGGATCCATGCTTTGTAACCACGTTTTTGCGCCATTGCAGCCCCATGAAACAGTGGGTGCGTGATTTTTTTGGTGCAGGCTGTAGCCATGGACATTTTATGTGATCTGATGGTGAACCTGGGGTGACCCAGTGCAAAAATCCTGAGGATCCATGTGGATCCGTGCTTTGTAACCACGTTTTAAGTAGGGAGGGAAGGAAAAGCATTCAAGGGACAAGGAGCATGCGTGGGGTGTGTAGAGAAGGATGTGGCTAATGATGCAGGCAAGCGGTTAAAGGGGAGAAGGAACACGCGTGGGGTGGGTGGAGAAGGATGTGGCTAATGATGCAGGAGAGGGATTTAAGGGGAGAAGGAACACGCGTGGGGTGTGTAGAGAAGGATGTGGCTAATGATGCAGGAGAGGGATTTAAGGGGAGAAGGAACACGCATGGGGTGTGTAGAGAAGGATGTGGCTAATGATGCAGGCGAGCGGTTAAAGGGGAGAAGGAACACGCGTGGGGTGGGTGGAGAAGGATGTGGCTAATGATGCAGGAGAGGGATTTAAGGGGAGAAGGAACACGCGTGGGGTGTGTGGAGAAGGATGTGGCTAATGATGCAGGAGAGGGATTTAAGGGGAGAAGGAACACGCGTGGGGTGGGTGGAGAAGGATGTGGCTAATGATGCAGGAGAGGGATTTAAGGGGAGAAGGAACACGCGTGGGGTGTGTAGAGAAGGATGTGGCTAATGATGCAGGCGAGCGGTTAAAGGGGAGAAGGAGCTCGAGTGGGGTGGGTGGAGAAGGATGTGGCTAATGATGCAGGAGAGGGATTTAAGGGGAGAAGGAACACGCGTGGGGTGTGTAGAGAAGGATGTGGCTAATGATGCAGGAGAGGGATTTAAGGGGAGAAGGAACACGCGTGGGGTGTGTAGAGAAGGATGTGGCTAATGATGCAGGAGAGGGATTTAAGGGGAGAAGGAACACGCGTGGGGTGGGTGGAGAAGGATGTGGCTAATGATGCAGGAGAGGGATTTAAGGGGAGAAGGAACACGCGTGGGGTGTGTGGAAAAGGATGTGGCTAATGATGCAGGAGAGGGATTTAAGGGGAGAAGGAGCTCGAGTGGGGTGTGTGGAAAAGGAGCTTTTCGGCGAACTGAGAGGGGAGGGGGGAGGGAAAGAGCACTGTTGCTTTAAAGGAGCCAACCAGACAGCAGCCACTTACAGCAGTGTAAGCAGCTCCTTTCCTCTCCCACTTTGCTCCTTCTCTCCCTCTTTGCTGCTTTACGCAGCTAATGGCGAATCCCCTGCAACCCAAGTCCTGCTCAGCGGATCAGCTGAGACGCTGGGAGAATCGTAATTTCCCTCTCTCCCTCATCCCGTGCCCTCCTGTCCCCAGCAGCCTTTTTAAAAACTTTTTTACTGGTTTTCACTGCGCTCGTGGCTCAGAGCCCTCCTGTGCCCTGCCGTCCCTCTGCAGCCTCATTGCTCCGTTTAGAGAGCGTTGCTAGCTGAGGCTGCAGCAGCTGTTGCTGGCTACGCGGCGCTTTTCCGGCTCCCTATGGCTCCCGTCTGTCCCTCCTCGCGTGTAAGCGGCTGCTGCCCGCTTTGCTGCCATGGCTCTCCTTCCCTCCCTCCCTCCTCGGCTCCTCCCCCTCCTCCTGGCTGTAAAGCAAGCAAAGCTAGAGCAGTGCAAAGCCCTGCAAGCGGCTCCCACTTTGATTGACTGACGGCAGCCATGGATCCAGTCGAGTGCATTCGCTCCTTAACACGCACAGGCATTTTCCCTTACTTTCTAGGAGCAAAAAAGTGCGTGTTTTGGAGCGAAAATTACGGTATACGCAAATCCGGCACTGGGTTGGTCAGCCAGATCCTCCAAGCAGACATCAAAGGATTGTGTTCATTCCCTACTCCCTTGCTGAAAAGTATCAATTCCACCTCAATTCATTCTTCTCTACCACAGTTCAGTGGTGGAGCACATGCATTTCATGTGGAAGACCTCAGGCATCTTCAGGTAGGGTGGGGAAAGGGTCCTCTCTAAAACTCTGAAGAGCTGCTGACAATCGTGATACCAAACTAGATGGACCATTGGCTTGACTCAATATAAGGCTACTTCATATGCGCCTGAGTACCACCCCCATAAAGAAGAAGCAGGCTGATCAAGGCACCTGGACCCTAGCCCCAAATGTGGCTTA
Source organism: Podarcis muralis (assembly GCF_964188315.1). Classification (NCBI taxonomy): domain Eukaryota; kingdom Metazoa; phylum Chordata; class Lepidosauria; order Squamata; family Lacertidae; genus Podarcis; species Podarcis muralis. Next base: position 13,277,563 of record NC_135660.1, read on the forward strand.
TGTTGCAAACAGTCCTGTGATCTTTGGACGAAGGGTGATATATAAATTTTAACAGCAGCAACAATTTGTGTGCTGCAGAAGGGATGAGTCACATTGGAGACTCCTAGAAAGTACTACGAGTTCCCTGGGCATTTTGCTTTACATCCCTGTGTTATGAAATGTGTTATACATCAAGGTGATAAGACTGTACAATCACTGGGTTTCTTCCAAGTCAATCCGTTAATGTACTTAAATCCCAACTTGGAGCACCCATAATTTGACTTTTAAACGGCAAGAACTTCTACTTTTAACAGTTCTCACTTCTCAATATGAGCCAGCGGTCTCCTACACAGAAGACTTCCATTATACCAGAATACAACCCCCCCCCCCCCAACTCTGGGCAATGCTGCGAGAGGCAAATCTGCAGGGATTAACAGCTGTTTCCTCTCGCTTCCTACTGTGACATATGGTTGGTTTTTATTTTTAAGCAGAAGATGGGGGGATATTCTTTTTTTTCAGAAGGACAGGAAAGAGACAACCAGTACATCTGCCTTCTTTCCAACATCTGTTCCCACATCCCTCACATGCATACACACTACTCCACACAGCTAACTTTATCAGGCACCTCTCCCTTTTTTTAAAAGAGAAGTTCTTCATTCATTTCCCCAATGTCTTCTCTCGAGAAATTCTTATGAGTCAAATTCAACACCAAAGCTAGACTCTCTCTCTTTCCCCCCTCAATTCCTTAACTGGGTGCCTTTTGTTTGAAAATATCGATCCTTCCAATTGTTTAGCCAGGCTTGTCTAATTAGACAGTAATTATTATTTGTATTTATTGCGGAAGGGCTCCTGATACCAAGCTCTGGTATCCTTACAACGTGAGCTCCTCCCACGTTCTTCTGGACTTCAGCTCCTATCAGCTCCATTTGATGGCCAATGTGCATGGATAGTGGTGGTTGCATGTTCCCTATCATTGTCTGTGGGCATAACCTATGCTCTCATGTACTGTATACTGCCTTAGGTTCACTGGAGGAAAGGCAGAATGCAAATGAAATACAAATAATCTCAACTAGCAGACTTTAAGATGGCACCCACCTTTTCCCCCAAACTCAAAGATGGGATCCACCTTTCTCCTTAACTTTCCTCCACTATCTTTTCCCTTCCCCTTTCCTTTTGCTTAAAAGATTCATCACCATTGCCACCGCCACCATCACTGCCACCAGCAGCAGCATAATAATGCTACTGGTGAGACCCACCTGAGGATGCAGTGTGGCCCACTTGTCCTGACCCACAACTGAAGGCCACTGGCCTATACAGAAGATCCTGCTTCTCCTAAGCAGGGTCCACAAGGGCAACCCAAAATAACTCTGGAAGCCCAAAGGTACCACTGCACCACCCTGCCAGTAGAGATGCGTAGAATGTCCTTAGAGCTACATCAAGAAGAAGAAGAGAAGAAGAGTTTGGATTTGATACCCCACCTTTCACTCCCCTTCAGGAGTCTCAAAGCAGCTAACATTCTCCTTTTCCTTCCTCCCCCACAACAAACACTCTGTGAGGTGAGTGGGGCTGAGAGACTTCAGAGAAGTGTGACTAGCCGAAGGTCACCCAGCAGCTGCATGTGGAGGAGCGGAGACGCGAACCCAGTTCCCCAGATTACGAGACTACCGCTCTTAACCACTACACCACACTGGCTCTCACATCACTCTTCAACCTGCTGTAGACACTTCAGAGCCTTAAAAAGCTTACATCAAATCCTGCTTAGGTAACTTGCTTTGCCTCATAGATGCACAGGCCTTTTTAAGATCAGCAGAAGAGACCATGTTTCACAAGCCTATTCTCAACGACATAAATTTATTTATGGAGCAAAAGCTGCTATGGAAACCGTGGATCAGGGGCAAGGTGTCCTAATGCAAGGAAATGAAAAGAGTTTCGATACAATAAGCAATATATGGCGCCCACATATCCTCAGGCTGTAATTGGATTTCACAGAAAAACCAAAGTCTGAGAATTGTATCCATCAAATTTGTCCCATTCGTCAAGGACTTCTGCCTGTACAACAGGACTTCCTCTCTGTCTCCTCTTCCTGTGTGCTCTCCAAATATGCCCTGGGAGGTTGGGGAAGACCCAGAGAAGCTTTGGCCAACATAGGGGGTAGAGGGAGTCCCATTGTGCAGGCAGAGGTCTTTGTGCTAATAGGACAACATCACTGGATATAACTCAACACAATCTGGAAGTTCATCTTCAGGTAATAATAATAATCACATAAAATATTAAAGGATTTTATTTTTGTTAAAGGCAAACTGAAAGATTGCTGGTAACACTACTAGATTTTTCTGACTCCTAATTGTTGGACAGCAAAGGAAGGAAGGCAGGTAATCCCTGATATGCAGTAACCCGGATGTAAAGTTATAATTGTCTATGTAGGTAATCTAAGGGATCCATGAGGCAATTTGTTCCACACCCTGAATCACCATCTTGCATTTGGTTTTTATGGATCAGTAATTGTCTGAAGAAGAGTAAGTAGAAAATAATAATAAATGTACAGTTTTAATAATGAAGGGATGTTTGAAGTAGAATCTCTCTCTCTCTCTCTTTATATTCAGGGTCAGAGAAACTCTAAATTCACTAATGGGGTCTGAGTTGGTGGTGACTAACCAGGAAAGAGGCCTTGAGATTACAGTAAATAGCTCAGTAGAAGAAGTGAACTCCAAATTAGGAATCATTAGGGGAGGGATTTTGTGGGTAAGGGTAGGTGATGCCTATTGTATTGCCTTTATGCAAATCAATGGTAAAAACAAACAAACACCACCCTTGAAATTCTATGTACAGTTCTGGTCACCACATGTTGTAAAGGATATTGTGTAGTTGGAAAGGAGAACTAAAATGATCATGGAGTTGAGGAAATTCCTATAACAAGGATAGGTTTCTAAGCTGCCTCCAGGAATGGATGCACCATGCCTCTAAATCACCAGTAGCTGTGAGTCCCGTTGACTTTAATATAGAACTTATCTGTCATGATGGCCAGATGGTCTAAGCCTTTACTCTAAAATGTATCTCCAAGGGGTTATAGTTCCAAGGATGCTTGTTTATGAGAACCATTACAGATAAATATTGTCACTTCAACTATGATTCTGCCAAGATCACCACCACAAGACTGTGCAGTCCATTTACAGTGCAGTCCTACAAATGTCTACACAGAGGTAAACCCCACAGAGAGTAATAGTTCTTACTCCTAGACAAGCATGCACGGTATTCCACCCTTTAGAGTTTTATTTATTTGCTATCTAAAGGAGCTGGGTGTGAGCAGACCCTACATTATTATATAAGATTTATTTATAGTCTTTTAGAATTACCATGGTGAGCTGTGAATTACCATGCAATCAGAGAAGATTAATTCGCCCCTCTTTGGAATTAATATGCAATGCTAAAGGATTACGTTAGGGTTCCTTTTAATTACTTGTGATGCTCTACAGCAAAATAAATAGCTACCTCTTTTGAGGAAAATATTGTGTTGCCTTATGGGCCCTTTTAAGATGATGCATTGTGGTGTCTTTTGAACTGCAGCCTTCCACAATTTTATTTTTAAGTAAGCCTGTCTATGTATCACTTTTGAAAATGTTAATTCAAGTAACAACACGTCATGGCATTTGAGTTTCACTAAGAACATAAGAACATGCTGCCAAAGGCCCCATCCAGTCCAACTCTGTTCTCAGTGTTCTACAGCAACTGTTGAATATTTCTATATTGATACATCTGCAAACAATTAGGCTCTAGACCAGTGATCCCCAGGAAACTGGTGATCTCTGAGGCAGTTCTAGCCTCTGCTGTGATTCATTCTGTCAGGGCTGTCAGAAAGGCAGGTTCATCCACAGGTCAAAGGGAAGATTTGAGACTCAAAGTACAACCAGCTTTTTTTATACAGAAAAGGAAGAACACGAGAGTTCAGCTAGACTAAACTGCCCTAGGTGAAGATGTTGCTGGAACTGGTGTCTCTAGCCCTCTGCTCCCAAGCAGATGTAAGCTATGGCGAGAAGGAAGAACCGCCTTCTGGGCCTGTCTGGTCCATTGCTCAGCAATGTGCAATTCTCTTCGTGTTCTCAGTGTAAGAGGAGGAGGAGAGCTCACTCTGGTGTGATTGGCCCACTGCTGTGAAACTGAAACTATCTGATTCCTCCCTGTCCTCTAGTCTCTTTCAGAGTCTATGTTCACATTGAGGCCCTCAGCACACATACCCTGTCCTTGAACAGCTTTCTTCTTCTGACTCTCTGACTCTCACACTTGCTGCTTCTACCACCTCCCAGCTCGTTCTCTTCTCCAACCGGTCTCCAGTATCCCCACCCCTCACTCTCCTGGGTATAACTCTTCTTCCTCCAAGCCATCCCTGGGGGGGGGGGGGGGGGTTCCTGGTTGGGTGACACCCACCACTCTTCCTCACCACTCAGCAATGGATCCAAACTACAAGAAAGAAGATTCCACCTAAACATTAGGAAGAACTTTCTGACAGTAAGAGCTGTTCGACAGTGGAATTTGCTGCCAAGGAGTGTGGTGGAGTCTCCTTCTTTGGAGGTCTTTAAGCAGAGGCTTGACAACCATATGTCAGGAGTGCTCTGATGGTGTTTCCTGCTTGGCAGGGGGTTGGACTCGATGGCCCTTGTGGTCTATTCCAACTCTATGATTCTATCCAGCCAGTCCCTGACACATTCTAAGTTTGCACTAGATGCAGAACAGAGCAATCAAGAATGATCAATTGGCTGGGGGAAAGGTTATAACCTGTGGTGCTTTTAGTTTAAAAGAAAGGTGAGTAAGGGGGACAGGATAGAATATGTGTGGTTATGTGGGAAATGGGCAGAGCATTGTTTTTCTCCCTCTCATAACACTAGAAGTCAGGGACGTTCCATGAAGCTGAGTGCTGGACGATTCAAGGCAGACAAAGGAAAATACTTCTTCACACAGCTCATAGTTAAACTATGAAAGTTTAACCCACAAGATAAGATGATGACCACCAAGTTGGAAACCTTTAAAAGAGGATGAGACTTTTGAGGACTATGTGATGGCTTCAAACGTATTGCATCAAGTTTCAGAGGCAGTACAGTGGTACCTCAGGTTACATACGCTTCAGGTTACAGATGCTTCAGGGTACAGACTCTGCTAACCTAGAAAAAGTACCTCGAGTTAAAAACTTTGCTTCAGGATGAGAACAGAAATCGTGCTCCGGCGGTGTGGCGGCAGCAGGAGGCCCCATTAGCTAAAGTGGTGCTTCAAGTTAAGAACAGTTTCAGGTTAGGAACGGACCTCTGGAATGAATTAAGTACTTAACCCGAGGTACCACTGTATGCATATTCCTGTGCCTGTAATTTGTTTGAGGTGTTTTTAATATTGAATTGTAAGTTTTTGTAACCCATGCAAAAACCTGATGGTGAAGGGTGGGTGATACATTGAAGAGGTGGGAGAAAGAATAAGAGGAAAGGAGAAGGAGTGGAACGTGACTGAGAGAGTGCTATTGTGCTCATGTCTTCCTTGTGGGCTTCCCCATAGGCATCTAGGTAGCCACTGTGAAGAGAGACTGTTGAACTAGCTGTGCCTTCAGTTTGACTCAGCACGGTTCTTCTTATTTTCTTACTATGTTATTCTGTCCAGGCAAAAGGCAAGATGTGAACTACCTCCACATCTCACCAGGCAGGTGCTTTTTTCAGCTCCAGGGGGGAGGATGCCCTGCAACACATTGATGGGGAAGAATGAACTGTCAGATTATCACAGAAGCTTTGAACTACCTGTGATGGATTGTGCTCCTTTGAAGTGATAAACCCAGAAGAGCAGATTGCTAGGAGGTGGAGGCATTATTACAGAGAGCTGTTGCAGCTAGTCCACACCCAAAACATCATTTATGCACAAAGCAGAAAGTGCAGCCTTGAATCAACACTGCCAGAATAGTCACACCTGAACTTTGTGAGTGCTTCTCTCATTCTGTTGAGCAGGTTCTCCTGGACTGCCTTGGGGAGAGTGTCAAAGCAAGGTGGAACTGCATCAAAGAGGCAACCTAAAAACACAGCTATGCCTTCTTTGGCAAAAATGAGCAACAGATCCCCAATTGCTTTCAGGTCGGCGTAAAGGACATGGAGTCTGTTATTGCTGAAAGGCATGAGGCTCTTGTGAACTTCAAGTGTGTGCCATATGAAAAGATGCTTGCTGCATTGAGAAAGGCAAGGAGCCCAGTGGTTGCCAGATGAGGGGCCAATGACTACTGGCTAAAGCTGTGTCAGAGCTTGCTGCTGACACTTGCAACACTTGCAAAATGTACGAAGGCATGAAGAAAGCTTTTGGACCTGGTGTCAGAAAAACTGCCCCTCTGAAAACCTTGTTGGGAGAATCATCATAGACTGCAGCAAGCAGGTGTAGCTATACAGGAAGAGCAATATCAAGTACTTGTGGGGAAACATGGTCTCTGACACAGGAATCAACAGCTTCAAGACTCTGCTTCTCTTGGAAGAGCTGGATGTCCCTCCCTCCCTTAACAAGCTGAAGAACACCATCAACTCTCAGCCATGTGGTAAAGCCCCAACAGAAGTTCTGAAAGCTGGCTTCAATTCCTCCCTCAAGACACACCTCTATGGCCTCCTTTTGCAGTGTTGGGAACAAGGATCTGTGCCGCAAGACATGCAGGACTCCAGCAGTGTGATCATCTACAAGGACAAAGGTGACTGCCATGACTGAAACAACTACCATGGAATCTCCCTGCTGAATGCCTGAGGAAAGCCTTTGCCCTTGCAGTTCTCCACAGATTACAATCACCTGTTGACAGGGTCTATCCTGAGTCATAATGTGGCTTTAGAGTTCAGAGGTCAACATGATTTTCTCACTGCACATCACCTTCATAGACCTGATGAAGGCCTTTGATCTCATCAGCTGAAAAGGACTCTTCACACCACTCAAAATGATCCAATGCCCACCTAAGCTTCACAAGATGATCATGTTCTTCCATGCTACTTTATGGAAATCAGTCATGGGCAACTTACAAGCACCTGGAGCGACACCTCAACACCTTCCACATGTGGTGCATCAGGAAGATTTTGGGCATCCCATGGCAGGACAGAGTCTCAAACAAAGGTGTTCTCTCCCAAGTCCACATTCCCAGCATGTTCACACTCCTGTCTCAACAAGACCTCCAGGTATAGGGTGGTATATAAATTCAATAAATAAATAAAATAAATAAACGATGTCTACACTGGCTTGATCATGTTCACAGAAGATCACAGGGACGTCCAACTCCCAAGAGACTGTGATCAGTCAGGGTCCAGGTCAAAGTTGTTGAGCTTTTTTTAGGGAGGAAGTGCTGCTTTGGGGGGGGGGGTTCAAGTAAAAGCTTTTTTGGGAGAGGAAAATGTGTCAAAATTTATAATAGGGGCAAGGGGAAAAGTCGCTCAGAAAAAGATTGCTTAGGAAACAATCAGCCTCACGGCAAAAACTCCATCTTCTGTTCTAGCGATCATGCGCAAATGGAGGACAGGGCGAGGGGGCAGGGCTGGATGCTCTTATGCCACCGCAAGGGAAAAGGAGACCACAATAGACCAGAAACTCCTGGGGATTGACCTGTTGGACATACCTGCCCTACGACATTCTCTATGAGGAGATGGCTTCAAGCACCAGGCCCATTGGCAGACCAACTCTGTGTCCAAAGATGTCTCCAAACAAGACATGAAGGCTGGCAACATCAACCCTGCCCCATGGGAATCTCTTTCAGACAACCACAGTGCCTGGAGACAAAACAGTTATGTCATGCATCCACAACAGTGACCAGAGGAGGAATGAGCACTGGCAGAAGCGCAGAGAGGGGGAGCACCATGGTGCATCTGCAGCAGCACAATCGGACACTTTCATCTGCCACAGATGCAACAAAACATATTGGTCTCTACAGCCACAGCAGGCGCTGTAACTCTCTGATGGTTTGACTTCACTCTCAAAAGTGCACTCGTCTATTGTCTCCTAAGACAAATGGATGCCAACAGGCTTGAGGCTTGTCTGAACCTAATGCATACTACTTAAAGCCATGTTTTACAGATTTGGCCTTATTAAATGAACTCCTTTTTTGTTGTTGTTGCTGCTGCTGCTGTTGCAACTATAAGTGGCATCACACTCTGCTGTTTTATGGATAATGTTTTTGGACATTATTGAATGTGCAATGATGACTAAAGGCAGTAACGAGATGACGTGTTGATCAGTTAAACCTGTGATATAGCAATTTATCTTTCCCAACTAACACCTCTAGAAATATCTAGCATGGCTACAGGCATGTTGCAACAGTGGCTGAATTAAAAGAGATACAGATGTTCTGCTGCCTATGGCAGAGTAACATTTATGGGAGCTGAATTCCTAACTGGAAAATGCAATAGGTGATCTAGAGACTGAGCACTCTAGTCTATAACAAAGCTTTTGATTCTGTTTGGCTATTATTAATTTTTTGTTCTTCTTTTTAGTTGTTTTCCTGTTTTGGTGTTCAGGTTATTGAGTTTGTTACCATATATTACTTTTGAGTGCTGGAAATAAAATGGTTGATGGGTTGAGAAGGTGCTTGATCTCAGAGATCGTGAGTGGACATGGGGAAGAAAATGGGCAGCCTTGAGTGATGGGAGGCAGTACAGAAAGCTGTCTCGAGGATTTGGGGTTCTGCATGTTCAAACCTTCAAACCCTGCTCTATTAACTGCATAAAAAGACAAGCTTCCAAGAGATTTGGAGTGCATTTTTGGAATCAAGTAATACCCAAGTAAGGGATGTGGGTGGCGCTGTGAGTTAAACCACAGAGCCTAGGACTTGCCAATCAGAAGGTCGGTGGTTCAAATCCCCACAACGGGGTGAGCTCCCGTTGCTCAGTCCCTGCTCCTGCCAACCTAGCAGTTCGAAAGCACATCAAAGTGCTAGTAGATAAATAGGTACCGCTCCAGCGGGAAGTTAAACAGCATTTCTGTGCACTGCTCTGGTTCGCCAGAAGCGGCTTAGTCATGCTGGCCACATGACCCAATAAAGCGAGATGAGCGCTGCAACCCCAGAGTCAGCCATGACTGGACCTAAAGGTCAGGGGTCCTTTTACCTTTACCTAATACCCAAGTAATATCCAATTACAATTACTAATATCCAATTACCCTATAACAAGTGGGAAGCATGATGCAGGAATGGGGATTTCTCCAGCTTAATGGTTGTTCTTTTTTTTTCTTTTTGAATATTTTATTAATTTTGCAGTGAAATAACATTGACCAATAGCAACGAAACCTATAGAGTGTTACATGCTTATGTCACGCACAAATAAAAAAAAATTGAGTGAGGACACTGTCAAGTACCTAAATCATTGAATACATCACCGAGGCTTCAACTATCCATGACAGAGCCTCTCTATTGGTAAGCATGAATGGATAGAGGTCTTACATTAACTGCACTTCTATTTGCATAGTCGTCAAGGCAAACGGGAATCCAATCTCTCCCATGGTGGAAACCAGTAAGTAGAAAAACAAGAAGAGTTCTTACCAGTCTTTCATTCAAAATTCACACAGAGAGAGGTGTAGAAATGCAGTCTCTCTTAGATTAATCTTAGATAATCTTAGATTAGTGTTGCTCCAAGTAAAGTCCCACTCCCTCTGTCTCTTGTATTCTACTTTATCCCTGCACCAGCTAATCTGAGCTTTCTGCCTCTGAGCTTTCTGTTCTACTACTCTCAATACATGCCATGTCCTGGGAGAGGGGTCAGGAATGGTGTCTAAAGACACTGAGTCTGTCAGCTGTCTTTCTCCTGGTGCTTCTTCTTCATGCTCCTGCTCACCCCCCAATATTTCCCAGCTTCTTCCCTCTGCAGCCTCTGAACTATGACCTTCTGCAAACCAGTGTTCTAAATCTATACTGTCTCCCTCTTCTCCACCATTCCTCCTCTTCAGACCAGTCGCTGACATCAGTTGATATATGGGGAACCATACTTTATAAAAATGGATAATGGTTAGTTTGACTTCTAAAAAGGCTCCTGTGTTGGGTTAGATGGTTGGAAAGAGCCAGATAACAATTTCCCCCTTGCCATCCTTTCAGACATGGTCCTCTGGAGTCTACCCAGCAAAGGCAGATGTAGGGGAACAAGACTGATTTGTCCAATAAAAGGAGAGAGGTGGCGGTGCCAGATTTTGGCATTGCATAGGGTGCCACTGACATTTGAGCACCAAGATCTGCCAGTGTATCCAGTGGGGGACAATCTCTAACTTGGCAGTATTAATTAAACACCGTTAATGGTTGCTATTCTGGGACCCAACCAGAGCATTAACACTCATTTATACTAGCCCTTATTTCAGCAGATGAGCCTGAACATTCCAAACAACTTAAGATTGGGCAGCCCTGTTTAGGGAAGCTTTTAATGTTTGATGCATTACTGTATTTTAATATTTTGTTGGAAGCCACCCAGAGTGGCTGGGGAAGGCCAGCCAGATTGGTGGGGTATAAATAATAAATTATTTATTATTATTATTATTATTATTATTATTATTATTATTATTATTACAGAAATGAAAATGCTATAACAACAACAATGTATGAGGGCAAGGGGGAATAAGGAACTGTGGATGGGGGATTGTAATAATGTGAAAACCTTAATAAACTTTGCATTAAAAAACCTTCATTAGTTAAAACCAACATTCAGTATTGACAAATATACCACATTTAAATAAAGTGGATTAATGCATATCTTAATGGTCTTTAGGTAAGCTTTTTGGACATGCCTTGTTAATGTGCGACAAGGAAAACGCCGATCTCTTGAGATTTAAAATAAATTGGCTTTAGAGAAAACAAATGTGCTACATACCCAATGCTGAGCTCCACATTAAGTTCTAAGACTCAACATCAGAAACAAATCTTATCTTTATAGCTTGAAAATTGGCAGTCCCTTTTTTTTTAAAAAAAAGAAATCATAACTGTTAAAAAAATCAACTGTAGCTTGTCGAGGCAGTTTTGTAGTCAGGCAGATACAACAGTAGTTTTATAACCTTCTGTGTCTTCCATCTTTATGCTTTCTATCATGGAATATAGGAAGTTGTTTTATACTGTACTGAGAAGGACCATTGGACCATCTAGGTCAGGACTGTTTGCAACAGCACTGACTTTTCAGAGTTTCTGACCAGAGCCTTTTCCAGCCCCCCGCCCCTAGTCACCTAGCTGATGACCAGCTCTTAATCATTTCCTGGGTATGTGAACACATGCCAGCTCCATGCACCAGCAGTCTTACAACTCCAGGCAGTTTCATCTACACTAATTCTGGCACCAACCAACCCTCACAAAAACAGCTCCAGCCCACACGCCCACTCAGCACTCATCAGCTGATAGTCGCCGCCTAGGCTCTCGCATTAACTGGCACACCCAAATACCCAGCTTCCACCTAGGTCATTGGCAAAGACTGGAGGTACAGAACCTGCAGCCCTTCAGACTTTGTTAGACTACCGCTCCCATCACTGGCCACAATTGACTATGGTGGCTGGGGCTGATGGAGGTTGGAGTTCAACAACAGCTGGAGAACCACAGTTTCCCCCGTGCATGGGGAATGTTAGTCAACTCAGTTCCACACTCAAGTATCCACAACAATCTTTGTTGTTTAAGGGAAAGACCTGCCAAGGAAAATGAAGAATATATTTATGTATGCGACAACGGTGGCAAGAGTCTTAATAGCACAAGGATGGAAGAATGAAGAAACCCCGACGAAAGAACAGTGGCAAGAAAAATTGATGGACTATGTGGAACTGGCAAAATTGATGCATAAACTATGTGACAAGGACTACGGTGACTTTAAAGAAGAATGGGAACCTTTTACAAAGTACTTAAAGAAACAACAAAATGAACTGGACTCCTTGGCAGGTTTTGAATAAACATACACAAATTTATTTATTAACATAATAGATAGATAATTTAGAGATCTTTACATTTTTCTAACATGCAGAGAACAATATGTGCTGATAAATCAGAGAGAGGAACTGAGGGAAGTAGGGGGGAGAGAGGGGCGGTATGTGGGGGTGGGAGGGGGGAAATGGGGGAAAATATAATTGTTGAAATAATTTGTTATGTGAAAATAATAAAAAAAAACAAAAAAAACAAAACCTTTGTTGTTTAATCTTTGTTGGAAGCCGCCCAGAGTGGCTGGGGAGGTCCAGCCAGATGGGCTGGGTACAAATAATAAATTATTATTATTATTATTATTACGGCAACCCAAAGTGAGGAAAATACCTGTAATGGTTCTAGGGGTTGCTCGTGCGTAAGCCGGTGCTTATTTCCCCGGCTGGGTGCAAACACCTGGCTGGGTTGCCTAAGTGAACCTTTGCTGTCCGGACAGCCACTCACTCGTGGCTGACTCAATCGCTGGCAGAATCCGTCAGTGGGCATTTCTTAAACTTCTTCCAGCAAAGAAGCTCTTTGACGCCTAGTCTCCTCCTACTCTCTCTGCGCGCAAGGAGGGCATGGGCAGCGGAGGACCCCTACTCTCCCCGCTTGTCCCAGGCAAGGAGTCATGGGACCGCCTCGCCGCTTCCCCCATCTGCCCCCCTTCTCCACTGGTGCTACGCTGATTCTCTTCCCCAGAAGATGGGCTGCTTCTCCCGATCCCTGGACGCTCTCTGGAATCCCTCTGGCTTTTGCTCTCTCCCTCCGGCACTGACGGCAGTTCCCTGACAATACCCTTTAGTGCTATCCCTTTGAGGTCAACCTACTGCCTGCGGCCTGTTCTATCCTTCCTGTCCCAGACACATGGGAATCATGGGACAGGAGAGGCAGCTTCCATATTTTTAGTCTCATTGAGAAGGGTAATGTGAAGAGAGGTGCCAGTGGATTATGATGCAGAAATGCAGTCAGAACTGACAAGGAATTGAATTAAGAAGGTAATAAGATTTCCTTACATTTGGCAACCTGGGCATGTTTTGGGATTTAGGGAGGCTCTGCCAGAAGGCCCCCTGGAGTCCATACACATTCCTTTCAACTGGGCAGTTTTGCTTACACAATGCCTAAATAGTTTCCAGCCCCTTTGCATTGTTCTGGTCATCTTCTCCTCACCACGAATGAAGAGGTTCCATTTGATAGGTGTGGTTCTCATCCCTGAAATTTGTGAGTGCTGCCTTTCCAAAAAAATAAAATAAGAAAGTAGACACAACAGATTTACAGCACATGCCGCTTAGGGCATCGTTCTCTGCAAGAGATGCGCTCTGACTACCGAGGGAATCCTCTTCCAAACAGTCTTTTTCAAGCTTCTGAGAAGCATTTCAGTGGTTCTCTCTAACCTATTAACACTTTATTTGGAGGCAATAATTGACTGTTAAATCCAAATTGTTGCCATAAAAGCATTTAAAATGCATTTTATGAGCAATTAAAAATTATACTTGAACAAGCATTTTAAAATGAGCATTAATTGACAAGATCAAATAAGCAATCTAAAAATGCAGCAATCACGGCATGGCTTGCACCCCGCTACGCAAGTTCCCAAGCAGAGGGGCCTGAAAGCAAAACCCCATTTATCTCAATAAAATTTCCTTCCATGCAAGGACAAATATAGGATTGCACTGTCTTGCTCATGCTACAGAAGTTCCTCTCTCCTCGTCTCTAAAAGCTTATATGAATTAATAATATTGAACAACAACAACTATTTATCATCATCATCATCATCATCAATATTTCTAAAGGGGTAGCCGTGCTAGTCTATTGCTTCAAAACCAACACAAGCCCCATATGCACTATAAAATTTAAGCAATATCTTACCGCCTTAAACCTCACAGAGCTACAATTCCTAGAGTGGTTTAACAATCAAACCCTCTTTCCCAGGGGACCCTGGCAACTGTAGCTCTGTGAGGGGAACAGGGGTCTCCTAATAACTCTCAGCACACTTAACAAATGACAGTTCCCATTTTTCTTTGGGGGAAGCTATGTCTGTTTCAAGTGGTATCATAGTGTTATAAACACTGGTGCCAACTGTATTTTTGTGGGTGCTCGGCACCCACACTGCAGAGCTCTGACACGACCTCCGAGGTGACATCCAAGGCTCTGCGAAGTTGCATTGGAGGTCTCACTAGACCTCAGACATGACTTCCAAGGCCCCGCAAAGCCTTGGAAGCGCCATGACGTCACGTTACATCATGGGTGCCATTGGACACCCATAATCTGGGGCCCAAGTCAGTGCCCCGGTTATAAATGTATCATGCCAGCAGGGCCAGAAAGTCTTGCAGCACCTAAGAGACTTCTCCACACCTCCATTTGTCCTGCAAGGAAACCCAATCTTTAATGGTGAATCGGAACAAATGGTCAGCAGATTTTTCATGGATTGCAGTTTGTTCCAATTTAGCATGAAAGAGCAGGCAAAACCATACCTAGAAAATGTGGTTCAAGTGGAAAACTACTTGGACACGTACTTTCTAAGCACGCGACAAGCAGAAGTGTGGCTGAACCCCTAAATAATGCCTGATTGACATGAGCTTTCATCGACAACACAGGCCCTGCTCACAGGCTTGCAATTCAACAGACAAGACATAAAGAGAAAAGCTTATGGAGTGGGAAGAGGAAAAGTAAAGAAAATCCAGGTTCCAGTTTTCACAGAAGTGGATATCTTTAATAAAGTCTTCCACTATTTCCCAGATGAGTTAATCTTCAACTTGCAGAAATAAATCACACACTGTTGCTACTACAGTGCTAACACCAATGGGAGCGTATTTTAGGCTCTTTAGAAAATTTAAATGGATGGAATTCATTTCATTTCATTTTTAATTTGTTTGCCACCCTTCTGCCCAAGGCACTTTACGTAGAAACAACAAACTACACAACGAAGATCACACCTCCTGTAACAATCTGGTTTGATGCAAAAGGCATATGATTACATTAAAGTTATAGAAAGCCCATTCTCAAAAGTATGGATCACAATATCCATGTCTTTCCGCTCCACATATTCTCCATGCTGAGACTGGATACGTAAGAATATTTTCAACTTATCTATGGAAAGGCAGTATCTTAATTGCTTAAAGTGTCGTGTAATTAAACCTACTGACCATGCGCTGATTCAATCTCCATTTTACAACTGAAACAGAATGTGCTTTTGAATATGGAATGAATTCAGGTAAATGAACATATAGTAATGCAGCCGTAATTTTCAAATTTTCCCATCCAAAAAAGGGAGAACACAGATTAGGTAATTGAATATCCAGGCTCTCATGTGGAACAGCGATACCAGTTTCATTTTAAAACATTAGATCACACTTTCCCCCACCACAAAGGAGTTGCTCAAAGCAGCTTTCAAGGCAACACATGCAATATTTGCAAGTATCTGGGAGTTAGCAAAATTACCTGCCGTTAATGGGATTGCACTCCCCGTTGGAGAAGTGTGTGCACAGTTTGAGGGCATTCCTGGAACCACCGTTGTTACTTGAGGCTCCAGCTAAGAGCATTGCTGCTTGGCTTTGGGTAATGCACCAATTACCCATGCTTTGGCAAACTTCAAGCTGAACTACTGTAATGTGCTCTATGTGGGGCTGCCTTTGAAGATGGTCCAAAAATTACAGCTAGTGCAAAATGTTGCCACAAGAATGCTGGTGTGGGGCAGCAGGCTACAAGCATAGCACCCCTTAAATCAACTATAGGTTGATTTAGGTAACTATAGGTAAAGGGACCCCTGACCATTAGGTCCAGTCGTGGACAACTCTGGGGTTGTGGTGCTCATCTTGCTTTATTGGCCAAGGGAGACAGCGGTCATGTGGCCAGCATGACTAAACCGCTTCTGGCGAACCAGAGCAGCACACGGAAACACCGTGCTTTGATGTGCTTTCGAACTGCTAGGTTGGCAGGAGCAGGGACCGAACAACGGGAGCTCACCCCATCGCAGGGATTCAAACCGCCGACCTTCTGATCAGCAAGCCCTAGGCTCTGTGGTTTAACCCACAGCACCACCCACATCCCATTCAACCAGCTACACTGGCTGCCAATTGTTTTCCAGGTCTCGTTCAAGGTGCTTGCTTTGAAGTTTAAAGCCTTAATTGTCTTGGAACACAAATATCTGAATGAACATCTTATTTCTTTTCAACCTGCCCATGTTCTAAGATGAGCAGATAAGGCCATCCTGGTGGTTCCTCAGTATGTGGTACATGGAGTGGAGGTCCTGGAAAGAGACTTTTCAGTAGTGACTCCTCATACATTAAACTCTCTCACTACTGAGGTGGTGTTATTTAAGACACATCTTATAAGGCAGATATTTGGACCACTACCCCAGTGGTTCGCAGCCTTTTTTTATCTGGGCTGCTCTTTCAGAATAAAAAATTGCTTGCCACAAACAGAAGTTTTTAAAGATAAGAAATACATTGGAAAACAAACAGAAACAATTCCTAGCAGTGCTTGATTTATAACACTATGCAATATGACCATGGAACATCCAGAAAGTAAAATAAATAAATAAATGCAGCTACATAAGAACATGAATCATTCCCAAAATATAATTTAAAAAGAGCCTCTTATGTATTTACCTTAAGTATGTACACAAACTCAAGGAGAGGCGTGAGCTTGTTTTTGCCAGCTCTTCTCATTTATATTAGGTCCAACTTGAGACAAATTCTCATTTCCTTATCAACAGAAAGAAGCCTTTCTCCTTCTCTGATCTTTCATATTAGTCAGAGTTGAAAATCCCCATTCACAATAGTATGTCACGGAGAACTGTAGAAGAATAGCCAATGCTCTTCTAATTTTGATACTGTACTATGCTGTACAGTGGTACCTCGCATTACAGACGCTTCATGTTACAGACTCTGCTAACCCAGAAATATTACCTACGGTTAATAAATTTGCTTCTGGATGAGAACAGAAATTGCGTGGCGGCATGGCGGCAGCAGGAGGCCCCATTAGCTAAAGTGGTGCTTCAGGTTAAGAACAGTTTCAGGTTAAGAATGGACCTCCAGAACGAATTAAGTTCTTAACCCAAGGTACCACTGTACTTGAATGTTTAAATCAGGGGTCAGCAAACTTTTTCAGCAGGGCCGGTCCACTGTCCCTCAGACCTTGTGGGGGGCTGGACTATATTTTGAAGAAAAAAATGAATGAATTCCTATGCCCCACAAATAACTCAGAGATGCATTTTAAATAAAAGGACACATTCTACTCATGTAAAAACACACTGATTCCTGGACCATCTGCGGGCCGGATTTAGAAGGCGATTGGGCCGGATCTGGCCCCCGGGCCTTAGTTTGCCTACCCATGGTTTAAATGTTTCTTTGATTGCCCTTGAATCTTCCTGCCACACTTGCCAACCTCTCCTGCCACATCAGTGTGGCAGGCCACACCCTTTGAGAACCACTGCACTACTGCAATCTCTGAACGACAAGAGACTCCAGAGTTGCCCATGCTCACCCAGAGTTTGATTTCTTCCTAGTATCCCATAGTGGGATTCCCATGCAGCCTCTCATCCAGACACTGAACAGAGCCAGAACTGCCTAAGTTCATCATCATTGGTGCTGCTGCACCTTTGGACCATGACCTGCTTGGCTTTTCTTTCTGATTTCTGCTCACATTATGCAACTGCCCACTCTAGGAGTGCGACTGCCATAAGTGGAGCACCTTGTAAGCTCTAAGAAAATGCCGATGCAAATGCTGTTAGTGCTTGCACATGTGCATTTGTTATCAAGTGAAAGGTTTCAGCGCTTCATCAGAAAAATGCATTAAGAAGGCAGGGCGAAGAAACCCGAGGAAAATGAATGTCATCTGTTTAAAGTTTAAATCCAGCATTATCTTTACAGGCACAGCAGCTGCTACGGCGGAGGGGAGAATACCTCTAGATTCTGTACGAGTTAATCAAATGTTGCTTGTAGGAATTATTAGTTTTTTTGGGGGGGGGGATCTCTTCAATTGACTGCAAAAAGCACAAAGAAAAATGAATGCGGTCTGCTTGCTCATTATAACTGCGATGGTAGTTGTGGGTTGTTGGGTAAACTCCAAATCCCCATTGCTACAAGGATATTTGCCCACTGCTAGCCTTGAAAGGCGTTTTTCTGGTCATGGGGGAGATATCCAGATACCCCAGGATTCATTTGATCCCAAGTTGGTCTCACTACCAGTGAGCAACCAGGCTAGCACAGCAAACCTACTACCCTATAAGCTGCAACCCTATACATGCTTGGATGCAAGTAGCACTGCACAGAGTGGAATCCATGTCCAAATAAGTATGCATTGGATTAAAGTGCTAAGAGTGCTAATTTGTCTTGCCAAATGCAAGGTGGTTCTTTTAATGAGATTCAGAAGCAATACAAACACAAGCGAGTGAGAAGATTAAAGATTTTATTCTAAACAGCAAGCATTACATACATTACCAAGCAAGCACTTCGATCTGCCACTGGGAAGACCTCAAGAAGTGGCGAAGTGACCCCCAGGTAGCCTCAGTTTGCATGGCCCTGCAATCGATCAGTCCATGCACGAGCTTCACAGAACTATGCCCTATAACCATCCGATTTATAGATAGCTAACCTGTGTGGTTTGCCTGACTGCCTACATGCTACTAGCCAGTGGTGTCGCAACAGGGGTGGGGGGGGGGCGATGCGCCTCGGGCACCATGCCTGGGGGGGGGGTGACAAGAAGGCACCCCGTGGAGGCTCGCGGCGGCATGAGTTATCATGCCACCGCCGCATGTGGAGGATCCTCTGTTCACGGCTGTAGCTGCAGAGGGATCCTGGCACCGTCTGTATGGCGCTGGAGCAGCGCTGCCCGCAAACCGCTATGTACAGTGCATGTGTGGCATCGCTACGTACAGGACATGCGTCATACGTAGCGACACCACACATGCACCCTACATAGCGACGTCCCGCCCCGGGTGTCACAACACCTTCGTTCGCCCCTGCTACTAATTACATATTGGTTATTCATTAGCTAGCCACCTCTCCCAATGCCTCACTTCAAAGAAGGAAGGTATCCAGCACTATTACTTCCTTCCACAGATTAGGGCATTAAATGGCTGTTCTCAGCCATCAAAGAGCAGAACAAGAGATAGAGAGGGGAAGGAAACAAAGGCAGGAAGACATGGCCATGCTAGATCTCTATCTCCTCAAAATACAAATACCTTCCGCATTGCCCATTCACGCAAGCAGTGGTGTGCAGTGGAATTTTTCATAGAGGAACAGTTGGGCCAGAGATGCCAGCCTGCAAGTGCAATGTGGAGAGGGTGACATCACACACATGACATCTTTGCATCCTGAAATCACATGTGTGAGCACTGTACCTCCCTCTCTAAGCCAGACAGACGCTTTCCAAGCTTTGAGAAGGCAGTATCGGGCCTGTGATAGGATGCTGCAGCCTTCCTACCTCCTTCCCAAAGCTGGGTGGGCTTAGGGAAGATGGCAGGAGGGTTATTGGACCCATCAGATCAGATTAAGCTGGGCATAAGCTTCCCGGGCTTTGGGAAGGAGACGCCAGGGGAACATTTAGGGGACCAGCCTAGTCTTGCTAGTCCACTGACCGCACGCTACTGGTAGAATTCTAACATTGCTCAATTTGTTTTTGGGAGACGGAGGAGGAGCGAAGGACTGGATGCCATATAACTGACAATGAAGTCGTGCAGTGATCAGCTCCAGCTTGAATTATTCCAATGCACTCATAAGAACCTTAGAACACAAGGAGAAGCTGTTGGATCAGATTTATGGCATATTTAGTCCAGCATACTGTTCTCACAGTAGCCAACCAGATGCACTCTCCCTCCTACCATTTCTAGCAAACTGGTTTTCAGAAGAATGTTGCCCTTGACCAGGGGTCTGCAACCTTTAAGACAAAAAGAGCCACTTGGACCCATTTCCGAAGGAAAAAACAAACTGGGAGCCGCAAAACCATTGTGACATTTAAAACAAATATATCTCCGGAGTGGCGATCTGACAGCGGGAAGGTGACATCGGGACGGTGCATGACTAATGCACGCACCACCCCCATGCGACGTCACAGCCAGTACAGCGCCCGCCACAGTGGGGAGTGTCGGGGTGCACAATGCACCTCCTCCCCTCACTAGTATCCGCCCCGGAGCCGCGGCAAAGGTGTAAAAGAGCCACATGCGGCTCCGGAGCCGCGGGTTGCAGACCCCTGCCCTTGACCATGGAAGCAGGACACAACCATCATGGCTAGTAGCCATTGATAGCCTTATTCTTATCAATGTAAAGAAAACCTGACACACACACCCCCAAAAAAATCAGGTCAGCGTTTCACAGTGATTCAAATGGTGTCAGCACCCAGGGAGTAAGAAAGCAACCACCACTCCTGTTTTCTCCATCCAACCTGAGCCAGAAGATCTCAGGGCATAGGTGGAGCAGCTTGTGAAAAGTGTTTCAGAAACTGGTTTTGGTCTCCCAATGTGGAGCTCAGGCTGCTGGCATGCATTTCTCCTCGACAAACTGTACTGATTGGCAATTCATTTCCAAGCTCAATTCAAAGCAGAACCATAGGCCAAAATTTCTCAAGGATTTTATTCTCTGCCCCCACAAAAACCCCAACGATTTCTGATCTTCTCCCTTTCCAAGAAATGTGCACGCAGCTCTAATTTGTGTTATCCTTGACATTTAAGGACCTAAAATAATGATCTGTCTCTACATATCCAAAGAAGTGCCCTCCCTGAGACTATGAGGTCACCAGTAGAGGAACTCCACAGGTCACACCATCCTCTGAAATTTGACAAGTCTAGACAGTTCTGTTCTTAGGGAGATCTGTCTGGGCATCCAACTTCAATGTTATCAAAAAGAAATCAACATATTCCTGGTGCTTTTGACCGGCTGGAATGTATCCCTGAACTGCAATGATGTCTTTTTCACTTGCCTGGATGAAGAGGTGTATTGTGTGTATTGAAGCCTCTGATATATGTGGTTGGAATGTAGTCTACTGTATAAGTCAAAATCACATCCATTACTCCACACACTTAGGTATGTGGCCCTCAAAAGATTGACAACAAGGCAATTTGGCCCTGGGCTGGAAAAGGTTCACCAACCCTGTTTTATTGGAACTGTCACATGTCTCTTCTCTCTTGACATTGCAATGCTATTATATCATGAATTTTTTATTATTTATTTCTTATGTTTATAGCCTAATGGATTAGTTCCCAAGGCGTCTTACAAAAGTTAAAAGCCAACTTACCAATTATGTAATAATCTTTTCTTTTTCTTATCAAAGAACTTTTTTGAAAAAAGAAAAAAAAGAAAATTGCAGCTTGCGCTTTCTGCGTTATTTCCAAGGAATTAAACATACAGAACATTTTTCTATAGGAAAATGCACCATAAAAAGAATTACCAAAGATCAGATTTGAGTATCTGGAAATTACACGTACAGGAATATGAAAGCCTGTTCTATTATTTCTTTTAACAAAACAGCTGCTGTTTGTAGCGTTCCCTAAATATTACCTGTAACACTTCGAAATTGGAGCGGGGAATGTTATGAAACATGATCACCATTCCTTTTTGGTCACATTCTGCTACAGGGATTGTCGCACTAACGTCGTTACAGACAATATTGCTTTTCTTTGGTTGTTTCCGGAGGAGTCGAGGGAAAGCAGGAGAAAGCCTGAACAGTGTCCCCCAATGGTTACACAGACGGGAGCAAAAGGTCAGGCACACAGAACTTACCCTGGGCCAGATGCGAAAGGTCCGGAACCATCATACGCTATTTCCCCACGTCCACCTGAGAAATCTGAAAAGGGAAAGTAACAAAGACAGTTTGTGACAAAGCTGACACAAAGTACTCCAAAAGGAGCCAAATCAATTGTGACATTTTTCATTTATTTGTAAATGCCTCCTTGGCAGGACACTCACTCAAGACGACAGTTGCCTCTTACGGAATGGAGGAAGTGATGGCGAAATAGAAGGACTCTTGACAGCCGCTTTAATGAGATTCTGCGTTAAGATCACTCTAACACTTTTTCTCTCCCCCCCCCCCGTTCGTTCACTCTTAGTCTCCCATACCCCTAATTTATGGGAGGGGGAGGAAGCCTTCGATGTAGGAAAACCCCCCACCTTGCCCTTTTGTCAATTTCCATTTCTAGTTCATTGTGTCCTACTTCTAAGCCCGTCTCCTCCTTCCCTAATAAATAAATAAATCACAAAGCAATATGTCAAGAAAATGTAAATAGTACAGGACATTGATTATCTTCTGGCCCAATTCCACCAATTTTGCTAGGGTGCAAGTTATCTTACTCAGCAAGCAATTCTGCTGCAGAAAATGAGATCTTTGACCTGCTGCTCAGAATTTGCAAGGAACGAACAGCCTACCTTGAAGAATAATCGGTGTTTGAGCCTCTTTCTCCCTAGCCACTTTGGGTATTATCATGATTCCTAAACTGCCTGCCAAAACCGTTTGGCTATGATGGAGTCTGTGGGTTTTCATTGTTCTCGCTTGTTATTGGGGAGCTTATATTTCCACCTGGAATTGCTTTTATGAGTGATTACTGAGAGCAAACCCTTGCAACAAGAACAGCCTTTCGATGCACTGCGATTCTAGTGGTTCAGACTCCGTCACACATAGAGAGAAATTACTGGTCGCTGTGTGGTCAGGTGGACATTCTGTACCATCTAGAGCAGGCATAGGCAAACTTGGCCCTCCAGATGGGACTACAATTCCCATCATCCCTGACCACTGGTCCTGCTAGCTAGGGATGATGGGAGTTGTAGTCCCAAAACATCTGGAGGGCCGAGTTTGCCTATGCCTGATCTAGAGATATGGTGGCAGTCCTTGAAATACTAGTCTGGTATGCTTCCAGTGGCAAAGTATATTTCATTTACAAATCCCAGTTATTAGCTGTGGAAATGGACCCTTTTCCTCATTGGGAAACTTTTAAGCATTGCATGCCATTGGTGGGCAGCGCTGGAAGCAAAAGTGACATTTAATGGTTTTAATTATTATACCCTGCCCATCTGTCTGGGTTTACCTTTGAATGCTCACCTACATTCCAGCCATGGAAAAGACAGAGGTTTCTGCTCATACCTCTCCCCACCCAGGCCAGAGAGAGACAGGATCACATTTCAAGTACACCTTCCAGACAGCACCCTCCATATTTTATTTTGTTTTTATTTGTTGGATTTGTATGCCAACTTTTTCTCCAAGGAGCTCAAGCTGACATACAAGCTGACATCTCATTGAATTCTCACAACAACCCTGTGAGGTAGGTTAGGCTGAGAGGCAATGAGTGGCCCAAGATCACCCAGGTGAGCTTTATGGCTGAGTGTGGATTTGAACTCTGGTCTTCAAGGTCCTAGTCTGCCACTCTTAACCATTGTACCAGAGTAGAGCATTAAACTAGTAAAAACAAAAACAATTAAACCCTATTATACTAGGGGGAAAGGATTTGAAAAAATGTGTGTATTGTGAGATATTGCATACAAAAACAAGTATGCTGGGGGGGAAATGCAATGAAATGCTGGTGGATTTTAATAAGTGTTTTTAAATGAAATAAAAAATAATTTAGTCAGTAGAATCATAGAACTGTAGAGTTGGAAGGAACCCTGGAGTCAGGCAGTTCAACCCCCTGCAATTCAGGAATCCTGCCCTGGTTAACAGCCAAGAAAAAAGCACACCAAGAACTCAGGCCAATGTAAGTTTCAATAGTGGGAGTAGTCCCTACTCACAAATCAATAGTCAATAGTAACAAAAACTAATCCATTCAAAAATATGTATTCTGGTTAACAGCCAGACACACTGACCATTGCACCACAGGCTATAATTTAATTTATTGTGAATAATAATAATGCATTATTACTATTTTTATTATTAGTTGCTTGTTACTTGGAGGTCTGCAAGTAACTTAAAACACAGTTAAATGCACAGATAAATATATTGTACCATTAGAGAGAGAGAAACATACAATCCCCTTAACAGCCATAGGCAGCTTTGGTGGCATGCTAATAGCAATGCGGAAACATGGAGAATTGGACTTAAGATTGGAAAAAAATGAGGATCTGAGGGAAACCAAAATGTTCAAGTAGTGCATTGCTACTGGGGTGGGATGTAAAGGGAGAGGCAGCTACCAGGAATGCAGAGTGCTGCCTTCTGCAGCATGTCAGGGTTCCTCTGCATTGATGAGGAAAGGACTCCCAAAAAGATGGGAAGTTCTCAAACCACTGCACTTGGAAGTTCAAATGCTCTGGCACAATGGCGACTTCCAAAGCGACTTTTAATTACAATGCCTTTAGACTCCAGGCTTCTTCCAAGGACTGCAATTTTACGCCCTTTAAATCACAGAACATTTGCTAAATATGCCGGGTGCCCCATCCCAAACTGCTTGAACCATACCGAGATGACATTCTTCTGGCATCAAAGGAAAGATTAGTTCTCCAAGCAGTCAAATTATGCTTTATTCAGCCTTTTACTCTAGTAACTCAGTAATAATGCTTCAGTGGGTTGACTTAACATTCCCCCCTTTTCAGCAATAAATTCACAAGCCATCAAGCTGAGACAAGAAGGATGGGTTTCAAGTTCTCATTTATCATTACTTTAATTGGTCTACAATTGCTCCTGACTAATTATTGCCCCTACAGGCCAACTATTAACTCAGTGTGTTTTAAAAGGGATTGGCTTTGAAAAAGTTACTTTGCAGTAACGAGGTTCCATTACTATGAATCTTTCATGCTTTCTCTCTTCCCCCTCCATTCAAGGCTATGGTTCAGTCCATATGTAATGCCAACTAATTGGCACTACTTGAATAAACCCTGCTTGCAGTTCCTTGTTTGGAGAACAAGAACAAACCATTGTTTGTCAGTTCGTACGTAATGGCAAACTATGGTTTGTACCACAGAATTGCTCATTATAGTGCCATAACTCTTCATAGTGCTTACAAAGCACAAAACAAGCTAACAATCTAAGGGTGCTATTCAGCTAGGTTTTACTTAGCATAGACCCACTGAAATTAATAGACCTAACTTAAGAAGCAATCCTAAACCTGGAAAGGCAGAGGAAGCAACACCAGCTTAAGTTAAACTGGTGTAAAATATGCCAGTACACTGGTACCTTGGTTCTTAAACTTAATCTGTTCCGGGAGTCTGTTCAACTCGCAAAACCGTTCAAAAACCAAGGTGCAGCTTCCGATTGGCTGCAGGAGCTTCCTGCACTCAATTGGAAGCTGTGTCAGGCATTCGGTGTCTGAAAAACGTTTGCAAACCGGAACACTCACTTCCGGGTTTGCAGCATTCAGGAGCCGATTTGTTCGGCAACTGAGCTGTTCGAGAACCAAGGTACGACTGCACAAAACTCCATTCAGGAGTGGAGCCTAAGCTTAGCAGAGGAAAAAATGAGCCTTGAAAATAAGAGTTGCAGCACTCTTTTCATTTGTTTAACTAACACAGAGTTGCTAGGGCACATTGCCGAGCTGAACAGACAGGATCCAGCTTAAGTCTCCTCTATGGTCCTACCCCTGCCACTCCCCCAGAATGCCCTCTTTTCAGGGCTTTTAGCAGCCTCAGATCTTCCAGCTCAGCCAATGAGCCTGGGATGAGGGACTTAGGTCAGCATATCTCCAGCTGAGCCAGGGACTTATACTGGCAAAGCCTGGCTGATGCAGCCAAAGATCCTCCACATCCAAACATGCTCACCGCTGCAGTTCTAGCATTAAGAATGTGCCCTAAGAGATGCTCATTAATTTCAACAGGTCTTCTCTTAAAAAAACCTATGGGGGGCACCCTAAAATTAGACACAGGAAAAACAAAGAAGAAAATGAAACGTAGTGGATGAGACATAGAAGCAATTTGCCATCCTTCCACAACCTGACATTTTGAACCACAACTTACATCAGTCCCATTCATTGTGACCACTATGACCAAGGATGTTGGCAGTTTTAGCCCAAACAAGTTGAATGGCACCAAGTTGTGGAAGGCTGCACTATCTTCTCCTTAGTTATAACAGGACAGGAGAAGCCAACATGGTGACCCTAATTCATTGCTGCAACTCAACTCTCATTAGCCCCACAAGTATGGCCAACAAGAGGGCAACCTAGGTGATAAAGGGTCTGGAAACCAACTCTTATGAGGAACTGTTGACATAATTGGGTATTGTTTAACCTGGGAAAGAGGAGACTGAGGGGAAAAAATACAATAGCCATCTTCAAATATCTTAAGGGCTGCCACATGGAAGATGGAGCGAGCTTGTTTTTCTCCTACTTTGGAGGCTAGGACCCAAACCAATGGCTTCAAGTTACAAGAAAGGCGATTCCGACCAAACACCAGGAAGAACTTTCTGGCAGTAAGAGCTGCTCAACAGTGGAATGCCGCTGGCAAGGGGTGGTGCACCTTCCTCCATTGGAGATTGGGTGAAGATTACTTCATTGAAGATTAGGCAGAGGTTGGGTGGCCATCTGTCATGGATGATCTAGTTGAGATTTCTGCATTGCTGGAGTTGGACTAGATGACCCTTGGCGTCCCTTCCAAATCTACAGTTCTGTGATTCTAACACATGTTAAATAATGAATGCAAACTACAGGTTATTCTTCCATTTCCTTTAAAAAATGTCTAAAAGCTGATTATAATTGCATATTACAGGGCACTTCCTTTCCCTCCACCCTCTCTTTTCTCTCAAGGACTTGCTATCAAGTGAGAAAGCATTTCTCTACTGGTGTCTGTACTTGAGGAAAAGTTACCTCTAACTCTAAAAGAAGGGCCTTGTTTATTTCCCAGACCTCAATTGCCATTTGCTTGTGTTAGGTTCCCAATCATTTATTTTCTTTAAGAAATCAATTCAAAGGGGGTTGAAGAAAAAGAAAAACCATGAAATTGAGCAGGCAGGTAACCAACGTTTAGATAAGATACATAATTGTGCAGTTTGATGATACAATAACTTTCCCAAGGGATACAAACGACCTGATAATTCAAGACTGGCAATGTCAAAACGAAGGTATAAATTGCACCCTTCTCCCTCCTTCTTCTCCTCTGGGTTGGGATAAATATAATTTCTCACTGCACTGTATGTCTCTCTTTTAAGCCTCAGGTGGTTTTAACTTAATGAGATTAGTTCCAGCAGGGAGCGAAATCCCATGAGATAGGATTAGTATTTTATCTGTTTTCTCCCCATCCAGCACGTTCAGTGTAGTCAATCTTGATGACGTGATGCTATTGTTGCCATTTGGTCCTTGTTTCCAAATGTAACACCATCTCCTAGCTCCATCATCAAAGCTCTGGCGGAACGTAAGGGGCTTGCTTAAAACATGTCTCAGGAGAGAAAGCAGGAACTCTATTATCCTTTCCTCGAAATCTGATGATTCCATATCTCTGTCCCCCAAACCTGTTTTCAATGTAAACATCATAAAGCAAAGCGGGCAGGATGCAATGGAATATGAAAGATACTGCCTCTCTCATCTGTGAGACTTCCAGCTCACACTATAGCCCCTCTTGATAGGTTGACCCAGCCACTCTGGGCGGCTTCCAACATATATAAAAACATAATAAAACATTACACAATAAAAGATTCCCGATACACGGCTGCATTCAGATGTCTCCTAAAAGTTGTGTAGTTCTTTATCTCCTTGACATCTGAAGGGAGGGTGCCACTACCGATAAGGCCATCTGCATGGTTCCTTGTAACTTCGCTTCTCTCAGCAGAAGACCCTCGGAGGAGGACCTCCGAGTCTGGGCTGAACAATGCAGGTGGAGATGCTCCTTCAGGTATACAGGACCGAGGCCATTTAGGGCTTTAAAGGTCAGCACCAACACTTTGAACTGTGCTTGGAAATGCACTCAGAGCCAATGTAGGTCTTTTAGGACAGGTGTTATATGGCCCCGATGACCACTCCCAGTCACCAGTCTAGCTGCTGCATTCTGAATTAGAGTTTCCAAGTCACCTTCAAAGGTAGCCCTATGTAGGGTGCATTGCAGTAGTCCAAGCAGGAGATAACCAGAACATATACCACTGTGGCAGGGCAGTGAGCAGGCAGGTAGGATCTCAACTGGCATAGCAGATGGAGCTCTGCTCTGGACACAGAATTAACCTGAGCCATAATAATAATAATAATAATAATAATAATAATAATAATAATAATAATAATTATTATTATTTATTTATACCATGCCCATCTGGCTGAGTTTCCCCAGCCACTCTGGGATGCTCCCAATCGAGTGTTAAAAACAATACAGCATGGAGAGCTGTGAGTCCAAAATGACTCCCAGGCAGTGCACCTGGTCCCTTAAGGGCACAGTTGCTCAGCCCTCTGTCCCCCAGAAACAATACTTCTGCCTTGTTGGGATTCAATCTCAATCCATAAGCCGTCCTCCAGACACTCACACAGGGCATTCACCACCTTCACTGGCTCCAAATTAAATTAGAGGTAGAGCTGGGTATCATCCGCATACTGATGAACACCCGTGATTATTTCGCCCAGTGGTTTCATATAGATGTTGAAAAACATGGGGAAGAGGACAGAGCCCTGAGCTACTCCACAAGTGAGATTCTGGTGGATTGCTTTACCCATAAGGACAATTTTCAGAAATAATCTAGTTGCTTTCTTACAGGAGACCAGTTACTGCGATTCTGAAGAAGGAGAAGGAGAAGGAGAAGGAGGAGAAGGAGAAGGAGAAGGAGAAGGAGAAGGAGAAGGAGAAGGAGAAGGAGGAGGAGAAGAAGAAGAAGAAGAAGAAGAAGAAGAAGAAGAAGAAGAAGAAGAAGAAGAAGAAGAAGTGCATCCTGCAATAGATTGCTTCATGGAATGCTTCTGTTTGGGTATCTAGGTCATATCTACATTATACATTTAAAGCACTTTAAATCTTCTTCTTCTTCTTGTTTAGTCGTTTAGTCGTGTCCGACTCTTCGTGACCCCATGGACCAGAGCATGCCAGGCACTCCTGTCTTCCACTGCCTCCCGCAGTTTGGTCAAACTCATGCTGGTAGCTTCGAGAACACCGTGCAACCATCTTGTCCTCTGTCGTCCCCTTCTCCTTGTGCCCTCCATCTTTCCCAGCATCAGGGTCTTTTCCAGGGAGTCTTCTCTTCTCATGAGGTGGCCAATGTATTCGAGCCTCAGCTTCACGATCTGTCCTTCCAGTGAGCACTCAGGGCTGATTTCCTTAAGAACTGATAAATCTTGTGGCTTCCCTCAAAGAATCTAGGGAATTGTAGTTTCTTAAGGCAGGGCTGCATTTCCCAGCACCCTTAACTCTAATTCCTGGGAGTCTTCAGGGGAAGTCACCACTGATAAAGGTTGGATAACAGGGATTCTTTAGCTGTGATTCTTGCATTGGAGGGGTTGGACTTCTTGACCCTTGTGGTCCCACCCAGCTCTACAATTCTATGATTACATGTGAATAACAGATATACAGATTGTACGATTGTTGAAAGTAATGTGTGAATACCCTTCATGAGTCTAATAGTGAGAGGAAAGAAAGTGAAAATATAGGAAAGGATGCAGTCCAACCAAGCAACTTGTTAAGACAACTGTCCTGTTTTCCTCCTGGGAGGTTCACATGATAGCTAACTTTAATTCCATTGAGGGCAGCAAATATCTACTAAACACCACTGCAAGCTACCTGCATCCGAGCACTGGGATGGAAACATTTGTCATAAAGATAAATTCTGCATAGACATGAGCCCTTTACCCTGCTTCCACTCCTATACTTTGTCCTCCATTTTTATATAAACGAATGATTCACTCTTCCTGATTCCAAGTTCAACTGGGAGAATTTGCTGCAGCTCTTAGTTCCTTCACCCATTTATTTGCATCTTTCCACACACAAGAAAAACTATATACACATCCCTCACTATCTCGCCACAGCTTAAAATGAGAAAACAACTAATATAAAAAACTGTTGTGTATTCTAACATCTCATTATATGTTAAACACAGGAAAACAGACATAAAACAGCAGACATCTGAAAGGGGGGAAAGTAGTTCTTTTTTTTACTGACAGATGATCTGATTCCACTTACTGTAGCTGCTACAGTAAGTATTGCACTTCACTTAGAACACAATGGTGTTAAGAGAGATTTGTGACTGCATGATTTCTGCCTTTTTAGGGAGCAAGTTAACCAGGGCTGATGTTAGATGGCATCACTCGAAATTTCTCCCCACAGAAGGAGGTTTGGCATCTTCATTGTACCCTGAGTTAAGCTGAAGGTACACCCCTTTTTACCCTGGTCTTTGGAACCAGAGGTAAATGATATTCCTGCAGAGAAGCTGGTAAAATCTGGGCTGGATGAGGTAACTGTTAGGTGGATGTGTAGCTGGTTCACTAAAGGTAAAGGTAAAGGGACCCCTGACCATTAAGTCCAGTCATGGACAACTCTGGGGTTGCAGCGCTCATCTCACTTTATTGGCCGAGGGAGCCGGCGTACAGCTTCCGGGTCATGTGGCCAGCATGACTAAGCTGCTTCTGGTGGAAGCAGAGCAGCCCATGGAAACGCCGTTTACCTTCCCACCAGAGCGGTACCTATTTATCTACTTGCACTTTGATGTGCTTTTGAACTGGTAGGTTGGCAGGAGCAGGGACCCAACAACGGGAGCTCATCCCGTCGTGGGGATTCGAACCGCTGACCTTCTGATCGGCAAGCCCAAGAGGCTCAGTGGTTTAGACCACAGCGCCACAGTGCTAACCGAACCTAAAGAGTGCTCACTAATGGTTCTCCAGCATCCAGGGGGGGAAGTGACAAGTGGGGTGCCGCAGGGTTCTGTCCTGGGCCCATTGTTTTTCAACATCTCTATAGATGACTTGGATGAAGGAATTGAGCGGATGCTCATCAAATTTGCAGAAGACACCAAACTGGGAGGGGTAGCGAATGCTGCAGAAGACAGTATCAGGATTCAAATGACCTTAACAGATTGGAGACCTGGGCCCAAACTAACAAAATAAATTTCAACATGGACAAATGTAAGATTCTGCACGTAGGCAGGAAGAACCAAATGTACAAATATAAGATGGGGGACATCTGACTTACTAGCAGTACATCTGAAAAGGATCTAAGTCAGGCTTCCTCAACCTCGGCCCTCCAAATGTTTCGAGACTACAATTCCCATCATTCCTTACCATTGGTCCTGCTAGCTAGGGATCATGAGAGTTGTAGGCCAAAAACATCTGGAGGTTCAAGGCTGAGGAAGCCTGATCTAAGTGTCTTAATAGACCACAAACTTAACATTGGAATGTGAGTACCAATAACCCTCCCCTCCAGAGAGAAGAATCGTTGCTAATTACTAATCACAAGCAGGAGTCAAGAACTGTGTGGAAATGAATTACTGATCAAAGAGAGGACTGGTGGAAACATCGGGGAATGGAAGGAATTTTATGACGCAGTTACAAATGGACTTTCGTTAAGACAGGCTTGCCCATAGGAGGACGAGGGGGAGGAGGACCAGGGTCATCAGAATGTGAATGTATGGTTATCGGAATGTGATCTTGACTTGGCAGGTCCCCCTGAGATATATTGGCAAGCCTGTGGAAATCAACGGACAGACTGTGGGAATGTTCTTTACAGAGGTGTGGAAATGGCATCTGTCCTTTATGTGATATGACTCTTGGAGAGTGTAAAACCCACACAGAATATGTTTGTTTGCAACACGCTTGTGAAGATTATCAGAGATCACAAAGAAAGGAATATATGATAACAACAAGAAGATGAGGAAAATAACAAAGAGACTATCTGGACAGAACTAGATAGAACTGTTTAATTAAAGCAGCAGCAGCAAGAGTGAAGTTTGGATCCCTTTCGGAGCTTGAAGTATGGGTACCCCCAACAAAAAATTTAAAAATATGGCTGTATAATTTGGAACTAATGTGATTTGGAATTAATGTGACTTGATTGGCCTGTTAATAAAAATTATATTTAAAAAAAACAAAACTTAACATTGGAGATTTGAAAGCAGAGTTTGGGTGGCCATCTGTCATGGATGCTTTAGCATTGCAGAGTTGGACTAGATGACCCTTGTGATCCCTTCCAATTCTAACATCCTATATTTTAGGACCCATCCTATTATTCTCATTGTAAATTTTAACAGATTTTAACTTAATTGAATATTGTATTTTTACATTGTTGTAACCCACCTTGGGACCTTATAGTGAAGAGTGGATAGGAAATCTAAATAAATAAATAAAAATATTCATCGTCATGGTTTGCATTAAAACATTCTCAGAGTAGGCCCACTGAAAATCATGGGCCATTAATTTCAGTGGGTCTGTACTGAATAGTCCAGCAGCATCCGCATCATATTAAAATAAAATATTGTAGTGTTAGTAGTATCAACACGGTGACCAACCTCTGCGAAATGCTCAGCAGCTCATTTCCAGGTTCGAAGTGAGTCACTGGTATCGGTGGTAACCAGATGCAATGCCATGTCATGGCTGTTATGTGTGAAGGGAGCATGGGTCCCAATAATTGTGGACCCAGAGTGGTTGGCCGTGGGCCCTTCTGAGCACCCAGCCCTTCAGCAGATGCCTGACCATACCAATACCTGCAGACACCATCTCTGTTTCCCCAAATCCATAAGTCTCTAAATGTTTCCATTACACTACATCAGTCCTAAGTTATAAGTGTCGACATTGCCAGGTATTAAGAAAGGTTTTCACCTTGGGCCAGTAATTATGTCATGGCCAACTCCCAGATCTGATGTCTTGTTTGACCCTAGGACAACACGCTGGTGAAACCTCCTCCGCACAGAAAGAATACAGGCTTCTTCAACATAGTCAAATGTTTTGCTTCCGAATAGGACGGAAACCATTTATCTTAACAAAGGACACATCTAAATTTCTGACATGCCCATCCACGAGTTGTCTCAGAGAAAAAGTCATGCTTGTATGCGATTTAACTTACATGGCTGGCTTTAGCTTAAGAAGAACGTGGGGGTGTTTTCTTTCGTTTTTCTCCTTCTGGTTTTGCATTCATGAATCTGCTTAACCTTTTCCCTCGACACCATATATTCCCTCCTATTAATTCTCTCTTCTTCGCTCTCTGTAGACACAGTTTTCTGTCTCTTTGCCTCAAATGTGCGGCAGTCAAGGGCTCGTCAAATGATGTGCTTGATAGACCTCTTTAAAAAGAATGCAGAGAGGGGGTTTTGTTTGGCTGCAAGCTTCATGAAGAACCATCTGGAAAATGAGACTGCAAGAAAACAAAGAGTGTAGTACTGGGGCATGGGGCCTTTTCCAGCTGATGGGCCACACTTCCTTTTGGTGAAGCCTTCTGGGGGTCTCATGTCACTGTGGGTGGGGCCAGAGGCAAAGACAGGCAGAGCAGCAAATGCAGGTGTTTCCCTGGGGCAGATGGGGCCGATCAACCTGAGGTCAAAACCAGCACTTTGAATTGGGCCCAGAAATTAATTGGTAGCCAGCGCAGTTAGGGTAATGTCATATTTTGTGGTGACAAGGATCATGACAATGCATGACATTTTTCTATAATTCAGTTATGCAACATTATTTACAAAGCCATTTCAGAATGTGTGTGTGTGTGTGTGTGTGTGTGCGCGCGCGCGTGGAGGGGGTCTCTGTTCACAGTAATACAACTGATAGTCAATGGGGACCTTGCAAGTTCTACAGCATGTAAAATCTACATAGTAAGGCAAGTGTGAACAAGACTGCAGGAAGATCTATGTATTAGATGAACCACAAAGGAGAGGTTTGGGTTAACACTATGTAACAATGATGGGGACATGGAGGAAATCAAAAGGTACTGAAAGGACAGGACAGGAAGTGAATGGAGGTTGAACTCTCATATTCTCTTGTCTGCTCAGCCTTCCCCATGTGCCTTGCTGGGTCAGTGGAGACATGATTTTACTCTTCCACAAGGGCACAGCCGATTAACCTAACGAACTAGCGAGGACTTTCCTTGGCAAGGAAGAAAGCTGCTGGCGTCCAGATGATCTAACGACTGAAGACAAGTTACGCAAGTCTGAAGAAATGTGGAAAACTTTTAAGAAATAGTTTTGGTCCAAGATAAAATAACATGGAAAGGAAAGGACAGAAGTTGTCAAGAGACCATTACTACCTGGGAGGTTGCTTCACACACACACACCAGTTTTAAATATACTTTAATACATATTGATTGATGTGTTGAAAGTTTCATTGCAGTGCACATTAGATTAGGGCTGCTGAACTGACTTGATATGCTATATTATATGACAGCTAGGAAAATTAAAAGCCCTCAAGCTGTGATCTCGTCGGATCTTAGAAGCCAAAACCATGTTAGTAACGGAGTGGGGAAGTTGTTTACAGGCTCAGGTGATGCAGAAGAAAGAGAGACAGCTCTCCATTTCAAATTAGCCAGTCAAAAACAAAGACTTGTTGAGATTGCCTGTATAGGGTGCCATAATAGAAAGCAGCCTTCCCCAGATGGTACCCTCAGGCGATATAGGACAAGTCTCTTTGTCCCACAGAACATAAGTTGTTGCATCAAGCCAGTGGTCCATCTAGTTCAGCATCCTGTTTGTACAGTGGATAACCAGATGTTCATGGGAAGCCTACAAGCAGGACCAGAACACAACAGTACTCTCTCCACTTGTATCTCTCAGCATCTGGCATTGGGCACACTGGCTCCAACAGTGGAGGTAGAACTTAGCCTTTTCCTTCATGGAAAAGAATTGTGAGGGGAGAGACTCCATCAGGCAAGGCCTTCTTCCACCTGCCTTGCCCCACCCTCCAGTCTCTGCTTAATTTGCATTGTATTATTTTATGCACTGTGGCTTGCCGTTGTTTTATTGCTTGTAGTTTCGAAATTATTTATTGTAATTGTTAAGAGTGGGTTTCTGTTTAATTTTTATATGCTGATATTATTATTCTATACTAGTCTAATGGTGGTTGAATGTTACTCTATTTGATGTAGATTCCTTATTTTAAAGCTGTTTTATTATCACATTTTTGTATTGCATTAGATTGTTATAAGGTGTACGTTCTTTGTTTCTTCAGTTTGTAAACTGCCTTGAGTATTGTAAGATAGAAAGGCGGAATACAAATTAAAAGTGATGATGTTGATGATGATGGATTTCTCTAATCCTTTTAGTAATCCAAATTGGTGGCCATCCCTACTTCTCATGCAAGCAAATTTCCCTACTTCAATTATGCACTGTGTGCCTGCCCTGAATCTTCCAACATTCAGCTTCATTCAACATTCCTGAGTTCTAGTGTTATGAGAGATTGGGGGTGGGGGGGTGGGATATTTCTCTATCCACTTTGTCCAAACCCTGCATAAGTGAATACAAAGCTGTCATGTTGCTTCCGAATTAGCTTTTCTGTAAACCAAATAGCTCCAAATGATATAACCTTTCCTCAAAGGTGACTTTCTCCACCCCCTTGAGTATTTTGGTTGCCCCTTTCTTAACCTTTTCCAGCTCTACAGCATCATTTATGAGGTGAGGTGACCAGATGATGGAAGACATCTTCAGGAAAAAATAGTCAGGGAGGACACCCAACAATAATCTCTTCTGGTGGTGATAGAATGTATTTCTGAGCTAAGCAGCTATGGGCTTCATTAATATCTGGACAGGAGAAATGTTCTGGGCCTGAACCTTTAAAATGAAGGCTGAAAATCTATGGTTCGGAGTGGTGTGTGTGTGTGTGTGTGTGTGTGTGTGTGTGTGTGTGCGCACCCCTGCAAAAGGCTGATCTTGGTGATTCTGATGAGACAGTGAGAACGGTGATTTCCGAAAGCACACAGCATCAAAGCAACTTGAGGTTTTATAGGGTAAACTAAGCATTTTCAATTGCACCAGGAGCACTGTTGATAGGCAGAGTTAGGTACTCAAGCACTTAGCTAGCAGAAGCCTGCCGGGATCTGTTTTGTTATTTTGAGTGGGCCATCACTTTTCTCCACTGGCTCAAGGAGCAGCATTTTCTACATGATGTGATCAGTTATATATTATCAGATGTCCATTGTGAAGGTGAAATATCGCTTTAGGAGGCATAATTCAGATCTTTCCCTTCTCTTTTTCTCCTTGCCCTCCCTTTCAGATTTTATGTTCCATTGACTTCATCATTACCATAAAGAATAGCACAGACTCTCCACTTCATTGCTGGGGAAAGGATCCCTCTGCCCAATTTTAAGGAAATAAACCTAGAAGCAGCACTTATCTTAGACATTAGATAACCTTGAGTGTGAAACCTTTGCTGCCACTTCTTTGCTTTCAGCTCTCCGTGCCTAAAACAAAACAAACAAACACCCCACCTAAGTGTGACCTTGGACAAAACAATGCTAAATTGGCTGGCAATTTTTTAGGAGGCACTGCCATTATTAACTTGCAATTTTTTCATTTTAGCCTGCCACTGATGCTTGGCAGCTTAAAATTTTTCATTTTCGCACTTGGATGAAGCTCACTGAAGTAGAGATTATGGAGATAGTGATGGTGAATTTTTTTACCGAGGGATCTTTCCACCTTTTCATTCTGTCAAATCAGGATAAAAATACAAAAGAGTTTCTCTTTAATGTATGGTTCATCAGCTGGGTATATCAGGATCAACTGGAAAAGTTAAAACTGTCCTTGGGCATTGCTGAGTCTGAATTGTGAAAATCAAAAGTATCATCAAAAATCAAGAATGCCAATTACTTCCCCCAGCCAAAATTCACTCGCAGAGGAACAAGGCTCTGTGTGTTCTAAGGATGAACAATTAGTCCATTTCTGTTCTATGTAAATTTTGCACGTGAGTAAATAGGGCTAACTCCCCCTACCTAAGTTCCTAATGTTGATCATGCTTCCCATAAGGTAAAGGTAAAGGGGTCCCTGACCATTAGGTCCAGTCGTGGCCAACTCTGGGGTTGCGGCGCTTATCTCACTTTATTGGCCAAGGGAGCCGGCGTACAGCTTCCGGGTCATGTGCCCGGAAACGCTGTTTACCTTCCCGCCAGAGAGGTACCTATTTATCTACTTGCACTTTGACATGCTTTCGAACTGCTAGGTTGGCAGGAGCAGGGACTGAGCAACGGGAGTTCACCCCGTCGCGGGGATTCACATAGCTCCTATTTAAACAACAGCAACAACAAAACAACAGTCATATTACGTGCAATCATACATTTAAAGTATCAAGTAGTTTTATTCTTGGTAACCACCCACAGTAAAAAGGTAAAGGTAAAGGACCCCTGGATGGTTAAGTCCCGTCAAATGTGACTATGGGGTTGTGGCGCTCATCTCACTTTCAGGCCAAGGGAGCCGACGTTTGTCCATAGACAGCTTTCCAGGTCATGTGGCCAGCAGGACTAAACTGCTTCTGGCTCAACGGGACACCATGATGGAAGCCAGAGCACATGGAAATGCCGTGTCCCATCCACAGTATCTGGCTGTAAATTACCTGTAATTAATATTCCTGGCTGTGCCCTTCCCCTACCTCAACCAGGTTCTTGCAACAGCATTGTATTATTATTATTATTAGTAGTAGTAGTAGTAGTAGTAGTAGTACAATTGCACAGTCAAATCTGATTGGCAATTTATTATGAGGTCATCCCATTCATGGGATGGACTGTGACAGAGTGGAATCACCAGTATTTCATGAAGGAATTCAAAAAATCAAGTGTGGGTCTGTAGGAAGCCATAGCAGCCAGCACAAATATCGGAGCCAAATAGGATTTTGAAAAAGTTGTAGATTGTAGAGTATACAGATGGTGACAGTCACGTTTTCCCATCGGCTCTTTCGAACTTTCGTTCATTCCATCGCATTAGGATAAACATAAATTAATCACCAATAGTTTTTATTCTACCAAGCGCTCTCTCCTTTCCCCCTTTGTACAGTAGGCTACATTCCAGCCATACAAATCTCAGAAAAGTGTGTGTGCGTGCATGCACCCACCCCACCTACCTCCATCAAGATAAGCAAGAGGCTTTATCACAGCTCAAGGACACATTCCAATCACTTCGCCACATTTCTGCATCAGCCTGTGTCCATCAGAAAATTTCATCAGCATTTTAGTATGTGCTTCTCAGAATAGACACACTTTTTGCAAGCTGTTTCCGCTAATATAAAGCTTTTCCGTATGCTATTTTTTACCAATGTATGCACGTTAACGCACACTTCCCCTGAATATATGCGCTATCTGTACACATCATTTGGTTGGAGAACTGCACTGCAAAATTCAGTCTAGTGCAAATGTTGACTGACAGCTGCCTCTCGCTTTGCATATTGTTTCAGGAATGTGAATTAGCTAGGTTCAAGACGAGAACCAAACCAGATTATCTCCTCCATCCCCAAGCGCACCTGACTTTGGGCCTTACATTCCCCATATTGAAAACCACCCTGCTGTTTCTGTGCTTCCAGGCAGGTGTCTGTAGAAAAAGACATTTATTCTTTCACCCCCTCAGGGGTTTATTTCATTGCCTAGCTAGATAACACTCCTACGTCTTATCCCTTTCCAGCAGCTGAACCCTAAATCCAGCTCTCCAAATCTCCAAACTTTTATTTGGTGCCAGTAAATCCCGAAGCGAGAACGCAGGAGACAACTTTCATAGCACGAAACAAAAGATGAGCGTGTCAGAGGGGACTCGTTTTTTTTTTTATATTCCCAGCATGAGAAGAGTACTATAAAATTGTTAGCATCCTCCAGGGCCTGCTTACAACTATGGCATCCATGTTCAGATCAATGAATCCTCGTTTTTGTTTTTGTTTTGTTTTTAAAAAGCTAATTGCAAATTATTATTTATGCATGGAATTATCACATATTCTCCTAGGGGATTCACTTCAGACAGCCACCCTCCCTGGGAAGATGGCTGGCATTGAATTTAGATACACAGCTTGCAATCCAAAGCCTCTGTAACATAGCCTAAACTGTGGTCTATCAGGGAAAGGGAATTTCTATAGGACTTTTTACCTTCTCAATGTTTTTAATGCAGGAGTAGGGAACCTCTCCCTCAGGCTAACCCTCTGCACCTTCTTCAAGATCTTTTGTGTGGTTGGAATTCATCCTGGAATTTTAATGGTGCCCTTTGCTTGCCTGGATAGAGAGATGTGCAAGGCAAGGCTGTAGAAGCATCTCATTTTTTGCACGGCTGGAGTGTAGCTGGTAAGAGTTGCATTCGTTGCTCCACCCACTTTCGCATCTGGCCCCACCCACCAATGGCAACTGGGCCCCAGGTTGCTCATGAGAAAGCAAGGCCCTTAGGCTGAAAAGAAAGCTCCCTGCCCTAATTTACTGGTCCCAACTCAATGGATGAGAAACAACTATCAGCATGGTCAACATGGTGCAATCACGCTATTAGGAGCACTGGATTGGCATCTACACTGTACCAACCTCCTTGCCACTGCATCCCTCTGCTTCCCAGTAAGCATTGGAGACTCAGCTATTGGGAGATTAGGCAGGCACTGCAACCCCACCACATCACCCACTACCAGTCAAAATGACATCTGACGCCACAAGTCCTCTCCAACCACAAGGCCTGTTGAAACTGATTCATATGCTTTCACCTACAAACTATGGCAATATCAAACAGGTAAAGGCCATTCTAATGCATATATTTCAATCTCAATACAGATATCAGGGTGTGATACAGAAACAGCTATCAGGACACTCGATGATACAGAGTCATGACTTTTGCTTGAAAACCAACTTGGCCTCTCATCAGCCTCTAGATCAGAGTTTCCCAAATTTGGGTCTTCAGCTGTTTTGGAACTACAACTATCATCATCCCTGACCACTGGTCCTGCTAGCTAGGGTTGATGGGAGTTGTAGTCCAAAAACAGCTGATCTAGACCAACATCTCCCAAGCCACTGGGCCCCTCCCCAAAATCTAATTCCACAGTCCTGTCCCAGACATCCTCCCCTGCTGACCAGCCCTGCCCAGATTTCTCCACAGGGCTCGTGACGGTGAGCACCACACAGGTTTGTAAGAGTAAGTCATCCCAAAGATGGGGCACCCAAAGGCTCTATCCTGCATTGCCGCGTGTCAAGCTTCTCACAACATACAACAATATTTCAACTAGGCATGGAAGTAGGAATCACTTTTTAAAAAGAGCCTAAAAATAGAGGAAATGAGAACACTATACAGAACAGGAGTCTTTCAATGTTACGATTCTAAGATTATTGCAGCCATTGACTAGCAGTTCTGCACCCTTCATAACTAGTGGGATAAAGTAAAATAAAACTCACTAACATAGAATAATACTCCCTTATTTCCAACTGAGTGCATGCATACATTACAGGGAAGCTTAGCTCTGAGTATCTACATATCTTGACAGTTTGTCATTTTTATCCAATTCATTTTTTAAAACTCTCCCTGTCAGATTGACTTAAATTGGAGGGAGGGGGAAAGTGTGCTCAGCTGGTGAAATTTTCAGGGAATTCCCGTCTCTCAAATACAGCATACCCTTTGGCACTGTGAAAAATAAGAATTGTTGTGTGCTTCCCACTTCTTCAATCAATGAGAAGTTCCAGGGGCGGCGCTTACTACAAAGAGACTAGTTTTCTTTAGCCCTGAGATCACTGGGTGGCTATTATTATTATTATTATTGAGGTTTTGGAGTAATTGAGATTATTTACAAATATGCAGATTGAAAAGAGATGGAAAGGAACTGTTTAAGTATTTCTAGGTACAGTGGTACCTTGGGTTCCATACGCTTCAGGTTACATACACTTCAGGTTACAGACTCCACTAACCCAGAAATATTACCTTGGGTTAAGAACTTTGCTTCAGGATGAGAACAGAAATCATGCTCCAGTGGCATGGTGGCAGCAGGAGGCCCCATTAGCTAAAGTGGTGCTTCAGGTTAAGAACAGTTTCAGGTTAAGAACAGACCTCCGGAACGAATTAAGTACTTAACCCAAGGTATCATTGTATATAGAAAGCTCCTTTTACCAAGTCCATCTAGCCAATATAGTCTACTTTGACTGGCAATGGCTCTCCAGGATTTCAGACAGGTGTACCTCTCAGCCCTGTCTGGAGTTGTCAAGGAAAGAAGATGCTCGACAACTGAGCTATGTGGAAGGAACAGGTAAGAACTCAGTCACTTAGCGTGGCAGCTCCAGCACTTGGGAACTCCTTGCCTATTCAGATCCAGCAGGCTGTACTCTTCACTGCACTCTTTTCAGCGCCTGCTATAAAAACATTCTTGTTTAAACAGTTCTCACTCTGTTCCCCTCAGTAGGGAGTCAGCTATCATCACCACTCATCTCCTCCTCCTCCTCTGGGGAGTAGCAGGAATCATTCTATGGGCTGTGCCTTCCAAAGGCTGCTTGGAAGTCTGCTGCTGCTGTTCTCGAGTCTGCCCCTCTTGTTTTTTGGAGCTCCCCTTCACTTACAGAGCCAGTGTGGTGTAGTGGTTAAGAGCGGTAGATTCATAATCTGGGGAACCGGGTTTGCATCTCCGCTCCTCCACGTGCAGCTGCTGGATGACCTTGGGCTAGTCACACTTCTTTGAAGTCTCTCAGCCCCACTCACCTCACAGAGTGTTTGTTGTGGGAGAGGAAAGGAAAGGAGAATGTTAGCCACTTTGAGATTCCTTCGGGTAGTGATAAAGCGGGATATCAAATCCAAACTCTTCTTCTTCTTCTTACATAGCAATCCAATTCCGATGAGAGTCCTCTCCAGATCAAAACCTTGACACTCAGAGGCCGATTCATTTAGCAGGTCATCTTTCTCCTTTATCCAGAGCCCATCTGTTTCTTAAGTCCAAATGCACATCCATCTTAA
Organism: Podarcis muralis; assembly: GCF_964188315.1. Lineage (NCBI taxonomy): Eukaryota > Metazoa > Chordata > Lepidosauria > Squamata > Lacertidae > Podarcis > Podarcis muralis. Next base: position 13,319,069 of record NC_135660.1, read on the forward strand.
AAGAAACAGAAGTACCTCCACTCATGGCGACCACATTGGGGAGTTTCCGATACATACAGTGCTATGCACTCTGCATCCCTGCTCCCGCATTCCATCAGAGTGAGAGGCAGTTATAGGATGATCTGCAAGTAAAAGCTCTCCCCCCCCCCTGACCCTGGGGCGGGGGGCTTGCAAGGATAATTACTCCCGGATTATCCTTAATTAACTGCACGGCTGGCACCCGCTATCATGGGATCCGCTGTTCACCATGGCGGCATCGCCGGAAGTTCTACACACTTTTAGGCACCAGGGGAAAATGTTCCTTTGGTTGATTTGATTGACAACCTATGCCCTATACTATGTTGGGGGTGTTGGGGGGGGTTATTGGGTTGTTGTTTTCCTAAGCTGATTATGTACTTTGTGGTTTTATACAGTGGTACCTCGGGTTACAGACGCTTCAGGTTATGCGGTTTCAGGTTGCACACCGCACTGAACCTGGAAGTACAGGAACGGGTTACTTCCAGGTTTTGGCACTTGCACATGCGCAGAAACACTGAATCGTGACCCGTGCATGTGCAGGCATGGCACTGCAGGTTGCGAACGTGCCTCCCGCATGGAACACGTTCGCAACCCGAGGTTTCACTGTATCCCGATTTTATCCTGTGAACCAACCTGAGACCTGCAGGTATCGGGTAATATATTATTATATTAATGTCTAGGTTAAATAGTCCGCTCTTCACAGCCTGTTTTTACTCAGCAATGACACCAGGGGAATGACACCACATCATGACGCAGCATCAAACCTATAGGGCCATTCTGTGGGGAAACAGGAATGCAGCATCAGAAGCTCTGTCCCCATTTGAAGCAGCCACAGTTAGTACTGACCACAGTTTCTTGGGTTCAGATTGTTGTGCAGTGTGGGGTGATTAAAAAAACCAATCCTCCTGTCAGACTGGTAAATATCCCCTCATTTACCCAGTTTAGAATATTCCACCTTTCTTCAGTTGAGTTTCTTTTCATTCAGCCAAGTAAGGGGCTCAAGTATATGTCAAATAAAGCTTTAATAATAAAGAAAGTTGTAACACAGTAACATACTGTTTGAGAGAAATTAAAACCACATGATGAGGCAAGAATGACAGTTGGCCTCTCTAACTGAATTTATCTTAATACCCAAAGGGAGGGGTCGATTCAGGAGCAGAACACAAAAGCCCCACCAGATGCCAGACATTCTAATATTCAAATTAGGCCCCAGTGTTTTTCTAACACAGATGACATGACAAGTGGCAGTTAATAATAATAATGATAATGATAATAATAATGATGATAATGATAATGATGATGATGATGATGATAATAATAATAATAATAATAATAATAATAATAATAATAATAATGGGGAAAGCTTCTGAACATCTCTGAACAGCTGTGTCAGATAAGTTGAAAAACAGAGCAAGGAGTTTGTGACCCTGAGGCTCACCTGGGTACATTATTGCCACAATAAACCATGATTTATAATGATGTTCAAATACACCCACTTGCTCAATAGTTTGTTGCTCCTTCCAATAAAGAAAACCAAATGAGAAAATACACTTCTCCAAAATCGTTCAGTAACCCCCTAATATAGGTTCTGTTTCTGTTGAAATTATTGTTTGTCATTTTAGTTTGCAGTGACTAATTGCAGCATTAATATCAGCTTTTCCAGCCAACATTCATTTCTATTTAATGTTTTCTTTAAATGTATCTTAGGAGCATTAGAAGTAAAAGAGGCTGTATTAGAAAATGTGTCTTTTAAAAAAACCAGTCCATGTAATATGCATGTGCAAAATTGCCAAGTTTAAATATTCATAACTTCAAAGCTAATGGCCCAATTTAATACAAATTTATATTTTCAAAATCTCCATGCCTGACTACAAAGCAAGGCCAAAGTGAAGTGGTTACTTTTTGCCATTTTTTTTAGTTATATAAGCATCTCGATATTACAGCACAGTAGTGAATGCACTTCAATATTTATTTACAAGGAGGGAAACTCATTTAAAATACATTTACTCATAAAAATGTATGGTTTGAGAAGAAGGACAATGATTTACAAAGAGAAAAGCTCACCCAACTTTCTCACAATTTCTAGGGGAGGGGAAACTCTTGAAGGGATGTCAGCAAAGAAAACATTCTTCCGGAAGGTGTGTGTGCTGGGGGAACGAAATGCTAGTTCCTGAAATAAAGCTGCAGTTCATCTCTAGCAATTGCTAAAGCAAACCACTAACATCGTAATGATTTGGGGGCCCATTTCTTTGTTCTCTTACAGGAGCCCATGTGAAGTAGTGGTTAGAGCGTTAGGCTAGGACCTAGGATACCAGTTCAAATCCCCACTCAGACCCAAAGCTCACTGGGTGACCTTCAGCTTGTCACTGCTTCTCAGCCTAACAGACCTCACAGGGTTGTTGTGAAAACTAAATGAGAAGTGGGAGAGGGAAACCATGTATGCCCCCTTGAGTTCCTTTGAGAAAAGATGGGATATACAGTGGTACCTCGGGTTAAGAACTTAATTCATTCTGGAAGACCATTCTTAACCTGAAACTGTTCTTAACCTGAAGCACCACTTTAGCTAATGGGGCCTCCTGCTGCTGCCGCGCTACCGCCGCGCAGTTTCTGTTCTCATCCTAAAGCAAAGTTCTTAACCCGAGGCAGCCCCCCTGCATACATGTGCTTACAATCTGAATGGCAATCCCCGGAAACTACAACTACAGTCATACCTCATGTTACGTCCGCTTCATGTTACGTTCTTTCAGGTTACGTCCCACGGCAACCCGGAAGTACCAGAAAGGGTTACTTCCGGGTTTCACCGCTCACGCATGCGCAGATGTGCAAAATGACATCACACGCATGTGCAGAAGCAGCAAATCAAACCTGCGCCTGCGCAGACGCACTGCTGCAGGTTGTGTTCTTTTCATGTTGCGAACAGGCCTTTGGAATGGATCCCGTTTGCAACCAGAGGTACCACTGTAATCCAGAATGTGGCAGCTAGACTGGCGAATGGGAGTGGCCGCCAAGACCATATAACTCCAGTCCTGAAAGACCTGCATTGGCTCCCAGTACATTTCTGAGCATAATTCAAAGTGTTGGTGCTGACCTTTAAAGCCCTAAATGTCCTCGGTCCAGTATACCCGAAGGAGCGTCTCCATCCTCATTGTTCAGCCCGGACACTGAGGTCCAGAGCTGAGGGCCTTCTGGCAATTCGCTCACTGTGAGAAGCCAAGTTACAGGGAGCCAAGAAGGGTCTTCTCGGTACTGGCTCCTACCCTGTGGAACGCCCTCCCATCAGATGTCAAGGAAATAAACAACTATCTGACTTTTAGAAGACATCTGAAGGCAGCCCTGTTTAGGGAAGTTTTTAATGTCTGATGTTTTATAGTGTTTTTGATATTTTGTTGGAAGCTGCCCAGAGTGGTTGGGGAAACCACTCCAGATAGGCAGGGTAGAAATATATATATATATATATATATATATATATATATATATATATATTTGAATATCAATTTGAATACAGCAAGTGCATCCCCTAAAGCTGTTCTTGAAGCTTCCTTCAACCGTCTAGGGAGAGTTACAGGGTGCAGAGGAGGAGAAGGGGCAAGTCCCATTGTGCAAGCAGAATTCTTTGTACCACACTGCCTAGCATTTGCAACTTGCATGCAAGTCTGTGTCCTCTTTTTTGCCCAAATCACCACCCTGTGCACAAGAGCCCTACAACCCACCTGGAAGTTCTTCAAGAGGGCCATTAATATGAATAGAATATGCACAAGGACACTTAGAACCAACCAACAAAGTAATTCCTGGCCAATTTATTTCTTGGTTTCCTGATATGAAATAAATCTGTTTTCTCTAGATTCCTAGTCCTGTATTATTGCGGCTCCCTTATAATGGGTCTTACAGGATTGCTTCTGTCCATGGAATGCCTCTCACAATCCTTCCCTATTACTGAGGCTTATCATATGTAGAAAAATGCTAGTCTTACCTCTCCCATCATATTGGCTGCCTCCAGATATCCTCCTCTGCCAGCCTAATTTCTTGTTCCGCTCATAATGACTGAAGAAGCTAAACTATGCTGAACAAGTCTCCCCTGCAGCTCAACTTCTTGGTGCATTGTTATTAAAAAACACACACACAAAACAGAAAGAAGGGAGTACTCTGTAAAGCCAATTAAACTTAATGTAGGCAGCGGTTCAATGCAAATCGTTGTTAGTGTGATGTTTTGCAATTTGCGGGTGTCAATCCATCAGCCTGGTTTTCCAGAAGCAAAAGGCAGGCTTAATATTTTAAATGTTTCAAAGCCAGGCTGGCCTGACTAAATGGATGACAAAGGTTGTGCTTCCCCTTGCAGCTTGGCTCTGCGCACACCACAGTCTATGTGCATCTAAATACTCTCCGAATCTTTTTAAAATGGAGATCAATAGTCAACAATAGTCCTCCTGGAGAGGAATCTCAGTGTGGCTTGGGAGTCACCCTGTGTCCCCTTCTGCTGACTGTTCTTTTGACTGTCGGGCTATAGCTAAGTAGTGCTAGACCATCTGTGTTGCGTCCAGAAGGCACCAGGTCCAATCCCTAGAATCTCCAGGTTGGGATGTGAAAGACTTGCACCAACAGGTTTTTTTGGGAAAGGACTGTTTTTAATTAAAGGGCTGGTGCCGTGCTGTTTGTGTTGTACTTATTGGTATGTTTTAAACAGATCTTATATATTATATAGTTTTAATTCAGTCAATGCTTAATTGCATTTTAATGTTTGATTTTTCTATTTTTTAGTGGCTCCTGTTTTTATCTTCAAGCTGCTTTGAGTCCCATCAGGGCAAAAACTGGGAGTATAAATAAATTTTGCTTCCATGTATTCAATGCAAAATTCAGAGAAGTGTGAATGTTTCTTATGTATGTCATAAGTCTCCACACCATCCATACCAGAAACTCAGCAGGTACGTATGAAAGGAAAACGATACAACTTCACCAACCCACACACAAAAGCAGCTGAAGCGTTCTCTGCAAAACCATCTGTTGTCTTTTGCTCTCTGACCATTTTTTTTAATGTATTGTGTGTGATATCCGCCCCCTCTCTATATCTTCCCTAGCCTCCTCCTCACACAAAAATGCTGCTACTGGAACAAAATGATTCAGTTTGCATGGTGAATACGGTAAAGACAGGAACATATGGTGAAATAAACTTTCTCTTGCACTGTTCTTAGCAAAGCAAGCACACCTTTAAACAAGCACAAAGAAGAGACAGCTAAAATATGCTCGACTCCACATGAAGACTACTAATACACATGTGGTTTTTCTTCAAGTGGGAATCCCATTCCTCACTAATTATATTATGTAGATATCTAGTTAGAGGTTTGTCAGAGTAATCCCTTCCTAACCACTAACTAATCAGCAGGGGGTTTAAAATTTTGTCTTTCTAATGGATGCCTTCCACAGCTCCTTTTGCAGTGGGGGGAGGACGCAAGCTGCATCCTAACAGCTAGGATTTTACCTCCTTCTGATATCATTGCATTGTATTATAATATTAGGATGCTAAAGCCTCACCAATTCACTCGCAAGGGGACTGAAATTAGCACTGCACGTCCTGCTGAACTAGAGAACTGGAAATGGGGGGGGGAATACAACATAAAGCCACCCGTGTAATAGAAAATTAGAAAAGGAAATATTAGTGTGCCCCTCCATTAAAATGGGGATTACATTGCACCCCAAAATAGTGCAGGGACTGTCAATCAGTGGGCGGGGGGGGGGGGGACCCTCAGAGATTGGCATAAGGTAACTGTAAAGGAAGTTGGGGTTGCTTGTGCGTAAAGGGTGCTACTGTTCTAGGCAACGTAGCCTGGCTAAACCTTTCCCTGGCTGGACAGCCCTTTCTCCATGGCTGTGTCAATCGCTGGCAGAATCCGTCAGTGGGCGTTTCCTGAACTTCTTCCAACATAGAAACTCTTTGACGCCAAGTCTCCTCCTAGCCTCCCTGCGTGGAAGTCTCCTGCGCAGAGTGGGCGTGCCCAACGGAGGTCCTGGGCTCTCCCCGCTGGTCTCTGTGGAAGAGTCTTGGAGCCCTCTCTCCGCAGTTCCCCCTTGCTTCCTGGTGTCACTCCCATTTCCTTCCTCAAAGGAAGTGTTCTCTCTCCCTCTGCTGGTCCCTTCTCCTGCATCGTTGGGGAGCCTTACCTCCACTCTAGGCTCCGATGGCAGTTCCCTGACAGTAACCCAAGACATACCAATTGCTAGAGAAATCTGAATCAGAGACATTTTAGCTATTTCTCCAGAAAAACGGGGTGAAGGAAGTAACAAAAAACTGATAATGGGAATTGCTTGTACCTCATAGTCCAGGCTTGAAGTTTGCTTCGTAACAGATGCCAGCATCCCAGCTAGAGATAGGCAAATTTCTGGACTGTGTCACTGATAACATCTGTCCCATACTGTCTTCACAATAATCTAAACATTTTTATGAGGCTTGTGGGAGCGGCCATAGTTCAGTGGTCAGGGCAGCATATTACCAAGGTCCACCCCTGATCCCAGGCTCCCTGGCTATGCTGTGCATATGCAGCAATACCCAGGACTTGAACTTTCAGAACAGGAATGAAACATCCAGGTGTGTAATAGGTCGTACAAAGCAGCAGAGATAGCTATAGCAGAAGCTCAGGGGTCCAGGCCTTGAAGGTAAAGGTAAAGGTACCCCTGCCCGTACGGGCCAGTCTTGACAGACTCTAGGGTTGTGCGCCCATCTCACTTAAGAGGCCGGGGGCCAGCACTGTCCGGAGACACTTCCGGGTCATGTGGCCAGCGTGACATCACTGCTCTGGCGAGCCAGAGCCGCACACGGAAACACCGTTTACCTTCCCGCTGGTAAGCGGTCCCTATTTATCTACTTGCACCCGGGGGTGCTTTCGAACTGCTAGGTTGGCAGACGCTGGGACCGAACAACAGGAGCGCACCCCGCCGCGGGGATTCGAACCGCCGACCTTTCGATCGGCAAGCCCTAGGTGCTGAGGCTTTTACCCACAGCGCCACAGTGATCCTAACCCAGAGTCAGAACTGATCTGTTTACAAAGGATTCTTCCTCAACCCATTTAGCATGTTCCATCTCTAGTCTTTCTGCAAGAATTCTTTTCACTTTTCAACTGAATGCAACGTGCCAACTAGCCCTCGTCAATCCCATTTTGAAAAGTCATCCCCATTGCTCGTTCCGGCCGTCTTCTGCATAACGTCCCTGTACAATCAGCCCTCTCCAATCACCACCTCGTGATCTTAAGAGCTCAGAACACAAAAATGTCAGCATCACTTAGCAATCTGGGATGACCCTGGCACATTTCATTTATCTCAATGACCTTCTCCTTCCGTTTTACTATGGCTGCTAAAAACCCTCTCCAGAGAGGAGGTGAGGAATTCATACGAGACACCTAGCAGCTTATCTGAGTTCACCTTTCAACTTGATTTCTGCTCTGCTTGTCAAAAGTATATGTCAAGAAGCAGTTTCGTGATTCTTATTCATAGTTCTCTCATTCCCCCCTAATGCTGCTTGCGTTTCCCAAATAGTCTGCCGAGGACACATAAAAATGGATAGAAAAACAAAAGTATATTCCAGGAACTTATTTGCTGCAGTGCGTGAAAGTGCTGGGTTCAGTTTGACCTCAGAAGAAAACACGAATCAGGCCCATCGAGCTGAAAAATCCGCTCCACTTCCCAGTGGGGAGGAGTTGCGGTGGACCGCATGGCCACCCAATCCCCACCAGGGGCAGGGGACTTTGTCCCCTGTTGCCTGGGGTATTCTGGCCATGTCAGAGCCTGGCCAGCCAATCCGCTGGCCGGGGGGCGTGGCCAGGGCCATTTAAACTGAGGAGCGAGCCAGAGGACTTCCTCAATCACCTGCCCTCCCTCCCTATTTTGCAGGTTAGGCAATGGCCTGGCTATGGACTTCAGATGGTTGCCTTGGTTGTCCGAGGGGCCTGGTAGGAATTTTTCCACTTGGCAAATTGGCACTGGCCACTTGGTTTTTGCCTACCTCGTAGCAATCGCCACAGCTTTGTTAGGGTTGCGGTTAGGCATTGTTTGACCTTGTGTGGGGGAGGGGAGGTGTGGCCATCACCTGCCCCTCCATGCTTAAGGGTATTCCGTTAAAGGAATCCGGGGCCCCTGGCTGGGGGCTAGGGCCTTGACACGACCCCGACGGGAATACCAGGGGGAGCTTGAGTTGGTTCGCACCGACAGGGCTCCCCCTACCGGTGGCTTACGTTTACTGGACTTCCTGCACAATGGGCAGGCGTCAGATATAGTCAGGTCCAATCAATGCCTAAGCCAATACCGCTCACATTCTGTAATTCAATAAAGTTGTGGCCAAAATTTGCCCAATAACATAAACCTAATATCTGTGTCCTTGTGTGAGTTATTTCCAATGAGGGGGTGGCTGCGGGGTCTCAACACACAACTGCCCTGCCCTGGTTGTAAGCCCTGGTTTGAAACGGTGTTTTCCTTTTCTGTCCTGTAACTTACTGCTTTATGAAATAATGCAGAATGGACTGTGGTTCCCAACTTCTCGCCTTCCTTTGTTTTATTAGTCTTTGAAAGAATACTGCATGGGCAACTAAGCTTAAGATGCCAGTAGCCAAAGCGCAAAGGGTGAGTAGAGCTGTCATCTGGATTGAGGTGCGTCCAACAAGCTGACAAATATTCTATTGCCACTCCTATGTTAAATTGTATTACATAAGGTAGCGGATTTAAGCATGGTTTTGTGAATGCTTTGAGTGACCAGCCCATGTTCACATCCCTACACATATCTTGGCTCAGCTCACAATATGGTGCGTTTCCAAGATACACTGAGTCATGAGCAAAACACGTGTCTAATTTCACAGGACCAACTTTACCTACCCAAACGCAATTGCATGAGGACTTTGCGTTATGAAAAGGATCGCATGAATCTGCAACTTAAAAAACACCTGCAAGGTACATCTAAGGATTGTTCTGCCTACCCACCTAACTGGGCCTGTGGAACGTCTTACCATTTATTGCCAACCTTACACAAGGTTGGTTGGCGCATTCAGAATACTTATCACACCCATGCTTAGATGAAGTCATCAAGCTCAGTGTAAGGTCTTAGCTCCTTCTCCCACTGAGAGTCTTTCAGGATTTTTTTACCCTTCTTTCCTGGGGTCCACCTGGACACTTTGTTGGTGCTCTTTCTTCCTGTAAGAGCCTGGTGGGAATCATATAAATTACAAGCTGGTTTTAATTCCTTCATATTCTATGCCCATGCCAGTCCATATGTCTTTTCCATAAGAAAAACAACTCCCTGCTGGCTTAAAAAAAACAAAAAACACATGTCCTCCTTTATCGACTGTAATCATTTGGTTTTTATCAGCACCTGCAAGTACTGTATTTTAGAAAGTGCTCTTCACAGTTCCCTCAATTCATGTCAGTCAATGGATAGCCATTTTCAGTGTGGTGAAATTTTAATAAGCAATAATCCTCAACAGAGCAACATATTTAAAATTAAGCATGCACTCTATACTCAGAATAATGTGTGTGTGTTTTTGCCTGCCACCCCAATCTCTGATTGGTGAGAGATTCCAGGGGCTCCAGGCATTTACCCAGGGTTCAGTCTCCATGGAATAAGGGACAGCAGAGACTGTGGTGTCTTTAGGATATATGGTTTATTTACACATAACTACAACCTGGAAGTGAGAGCTGGACCATAAAGAAGGCTGATCGCTGAAGAATTGATGCTTTTGAATTATGGTGCTGGAGGAGACTCTTGAGAGTCCCATGGACTGCAAGAAGATCAAACCTCTCCATTCTGAAGGAAATCAGCCCTGAGTGCTCACTGGAAGGACAGATCCTGAAGCTGAGGCTCCAATACTTTGGCCACCTCATGAGAAGAGAACACTCCCTGGAAAAGACCCTGATGTTGGGAAAGATTGAGGGCACAAGGAGAAGGGGATGACAGAGGACGAGATGGTTGGATAGTGTTATTGAAGCTACCAGCATGAGTTTGACCAAACTGCGGGAGGCAGTGGAAGACAGGAGTGCCTGGCGTGCTCTGGTCCATGGGGTCAAGAAGAGTCGGACACGACTAAATGACTAAACAACAAGCTGACTTCACCTTGACATTCCCTTCCCATTAATTATCTTTCACTGCCCACATGAATTCTTCTGTCAGGTATTAAACACTGGCAAACGTGTTTATTCACAATGCAAGAATAATGCTGCAGTTCTGTACACACAATGATAGTAAATCCCACTGAAAATGTGGGAAATACTTCTGAGCAAACATGCATAAGCTACTGCTATCCCTAAACCTTTTAAAAAAAACAAAACCCAAAAACTACACCTGAGGTTGCATCATGCAATTTAATGTAGAAAGTACCAAAAATTGCAATTGAACACCCAGACAAGGGCAAAATATATAATCTGTCTTCTTGATGCAAGATGCATCTCAAAGTAATATTGCTGTGTTTTCAAATGCCTGTTCCAGTAGATGAGACTACGGAGGGAGGGAGATGAGGACATTTCCTAGAAATTCTGGATTGCCTACATGTATTAAATTATATATATATAAATAAACACTAACATTGCTTCGGAAATTCATGCTGCGAATAAAGTTTATCTAAACCTGCTGTAAGTATCTTAGCCACAAGAAAGGCACTTGCTTCTGTGTACAACAGACTGATATTGACACAGGTAAAAGTAAAGGGACCCCTGACCATTAGGTCCAGTCGTGACCAACTCTGGGGTTGCAGCGCTCATCTTGCTTTATTGGCCGAGGGAGCCAGCATACAGCTTCCGGGTCATGTGGCCAGCATGACTAAGCCGCTTCTGGCGAACCAGAGCAGCGCACAGAAACGCCGTTTACCTTCCCGCTGAGCGGTTCCTATTTATCTACTTGCACTTGACATGCTTCCAAACTGCTAGGTTGGCAGGAGCTGGGGCCGAGCAACAGGAGCTCACCCCGTCGCGGGAATTCGAACCGCTGACCTTCTGATTGGAAAGTCCTACCCACGTCTCGATATTGACACACTACAGTATATATTCTCTCTCTCCGCCCCCACGCCACTGGCAACATATAGTTTGCATTTTGAAAGCCTAAAGGCAGTCCTGGATAACACCATCTTCACCAGTCCAAGAGGTTGGTTGGGAAGCAGGGAACTGTTATATGGTCTATGATGCAGTTCTTGCTGCTCTTATGGAGTTATGGAGTTCCATCTATATTCATGGGCCTTCACAAAACATAGGTTTCACCAGATCACCAATTGTGGAAGCCGGTCCCTTAGAGTGAACACCCCACCAACCTCACTCTGTCTTGAGTCAACCCTCACGTGCCCACCTTCTTACCTACATGCGCTCCCCGGTCTGGCCACACCTTCTCTTTCCGGGCCACGCCCCTCCCTAGCCCTGTTCAATGTCTTCCTTAAGTTCTTTTGTGCTTTGTGTCTTTGGACTTTAAGACTTTGTCTTCATATTGCTTGCTTGGATGCGGGGTGGTGGAATGTAGCCCCTAAAAAGCTCCCCCAGAGGGAATGCGACTCTTGGGATGAAAAAGGTTTCCGTGAATTTAAAATGTGGTAAAGGGAATGGTATAACGCGGACAAAGAATTCTTTAAAGTGGGAAAAGCCATGTTTTAAGTCTTGGGTAAAAGATATAAAACACCCCCTTTTCAGAGTTGCTTGAGAATCCAAACACGTACCAAATGTCAGCTTTCTATTAGTTATGAAAACAGTCAAACCATTTTGGTATCACCCACATCAGTGAGTGAATAAAGCCCAGGCATGTTTAGATATCTGGCAATTGTGACTCTCACTCCTGGCTTCAGTTAAGTTGCAATGTAAAGGCTAAATACAATGAAGCTGGCTAACGTTATTAACAAGACACCTGTTAAGAGCCTGCACCTGTGCAGGTTGCAAAATTCTTCTCTAGTCTAGCCCTAAAGTAACTCTTTCCAGTCCGATACCTTGATTGAAAATGGCATCTGATGGTATCCAAACAGGCCTCAGTCTCAGGAACCACCATGTGAAATCTGGTGACAATATCTTAAGGGGTGTCCAAGTGCATAGAAAACAGATGAACAAACAACTTTCCAATCTATATATAGTAGCAGGAAGTTGGAAGATGGATAAGCAGATTTGAAATACAGTGATACCTCTGGTTGCGAACGGGATCCGTTCCGGAGGCCCGTTCGCAACATGAAAAGCCCGCAACCTGAAGCACCGTATTTGCGCAGGTGTGCGGCGTGATTTGGCGCTTGTGCACATGCGCGAAGCGTGATTTAGCGCTTTTGCGCATGCGCGAGCAGTGAAACCCGGAAGTAACCCTTTCCAGTATTTCTGGGTCACCGCAGGACGCAACCTGAAAAAACGTAACATGAAGCAAACGTAACATGAGGTATGACTGTATCATTCAATACATGAAAGACTGGGTGATATTCAACATTGGTCAGAGTAGACCCATTGAAATTAATAGACTGCAGTAATTTAAATATCGACTGATTTCAATAGATCTACTCTGTGTATGTCTACTGTCGCATATCATGTAGTATAGGTATACGTTAGCCCATTTAAAAGTAAAAGTAAAGGGACACCTGACCATTAGGTCCAGTCGTGGCCGACTCTGGCGAACCAGAGCAGCGCACAGAAACGCCGTTTACCTTCCCGCCAGAGCGGTACCTATTTATCTACTTGAACTTTGATGTGCTTAGTACAATAATGAGCTGCAGCTTTCTGGGGTTTCAGAAAGGGAGTTCTTCCCAGCCTTATTTGAACATGTCCAGAATTGAAACCAGAACTTTCTAAAACAGGCATCCCCAACCTGCAGCCCTCCAGATGTTATGGCCTACAACTCCCATGATCCCTAGCTAACAGGACCAGTGGTCAGGGATGATGGAAATTGTAGTCCAAAACATCTGGAGGGCTGAAGGTTGGGATTGCCTGTTCTAAAACAAGGCAGATGCTCAAACCAGCCAGCTATAATCCTTCGATCTCTTCTCACCTCTCCTCCCCCTCACTGTAATTCCTATGGAGCCCTCCACGATCCATCCCACATTTTGATATTTTTTCCTTTGCCTTCTTTAGCATGCTGCCTTCTTAGGTTCCCCTCTCTTTCTGGGCACCAGCCTCTTCTGTTCCCCTGTGGCTTAGACCATTCCAACTACCCTGCTCTCTTGCAATATGCAAGCTATTCATTACCACAGTTTAAGAAACAAGCCTTAATGCATTACAATATGAACTCTCATTACATTCCCCGTGCTACTAGGTTAAGGCAGGCTATTCATCTAATTCCGAAAAAAGGTATTGGACAGTTCAATTTATCCACATTCACGACAAAATCTTCAATTGAAAAAGCCTTCATTATCTATTCACCGTTAATTGCACATACATTTAAAAGCTACAGCCCTAACATGCTGAAAACAAATAATTAAATACCTTTCTGGATGAATAACTGAAGGCAATGAGGATAAAAAATAAAGCAAAAACCACGCTGACAGCCCCACCAATCATATTAACGCAGAGACTATTTGTAGATTACCAGCGATGTTGCAACGTTTTAATGAATTCAGGAAAGCATTTAAGATCCAGTGAAAAATAAAGAAAATCACGCTGAGTTTTTTTTAAAAAAAGGAGTAATATGCCTTTGTGTAGGATGAATCACCATTTATTTACATTATGCAGATAAAAATGTCACAACAATTAATTTCCAGTTTTATCTGAATCTAATATAGCATGCAACAGTGAGAACCAGACAAGCAGTTTGCTGAGTTGGTGTAATTGGCAAACAAATTTAGCAGTAAATAGGGTTCGGATATGGAGGCTTCAAACAATTATGAGCATGATCCAGATTCAAGCTCTTTTTAGGGAACAATCCTATGCACAAGAAGCATAGCAGGTGTAAATTAAGCTGGTATTAAACTTAATATAACAGAGTCAAATTCTGTTCACCAGCAATGCTGCTGCTCTGCCTAAGCCTGGCAGAGGGAAAACAAGCTTGTAAAATAGTGTTCTGTGATGGGTTGCCAGGTCACTTGGCTGAACTAAACTGCCTCAGAATCCAGCCTAAGCCCCCACTCTGTACCTCCCCAGAACGTACCTTTTGGGGACTTACACAGGCATCGGTTCAGCTAGCTGTTGTATCTTTGGCTAAGCCAGGGTTAAGGGTGGAACACCAGATAAACTGGAGACCCACTGCATCTTAAGCTTCACCCCAGGTGACTTGGATTACCCCCAAGGCTCTAGTCTTATGGATACCTTTTAAGGAACAACTCCATGAAACTCAATGAGACTTTCCAAGTAATCTTGCATAGCATTGGAAACCTTGCTATTCCTCTCACTTTGCTTACAACATCATTTTTGGCCATCTATGTTCAGCTTCTCTACGGTCAATGCTACTGGGCCAAGTCACTCCAAGGGCCTCATAAAACCAATCAAAAAGGCAGCACGTATGACCAGCCGGAACTTAATCCACATAAGCACATGACCCACAAGCAATGGGATTTCGTTTACAGCAGGGGTAGGCAACCTAAGGCCCGTGAGCCAGATGCAGCCCAATCACCTTCTCAATCCGGCCCGCAGATGGTAGGGGAATCAGTGTGTTTTTACATGAGTAGAATGTGTCCTTTTATTTAAAATGCATCTCTGGGTTATTTGTGGGGCACAGGAATTTGTTCATTCCCCCCCCCCCAAAAAAAAATATATAGTCCGGCCCACCACATGGGCTGAGGGACCAGCCCAAGGCTGAGAAAGGTTGCTGACCCCTGGTTTACAGAAATAACTGCAATCCAAATCACAAATGGAGTTCTATGGGTTACCTGTGCTGTAGAAAGACGCAGATCCTTCTATACACCGCAGTCCTAGGAAACAAACTCAATCTATTTTATTTCAATGGTTTTTACTCCAATGTAAGCATGCCCAGAGCATGATCCTATGAACATTTGCTCAAAGACAAACCTCCCCAAGTTCAATGGCACTTACTTCCAACTTACTGTGCTTCAGATTGTAGCTTTATAATTCCTTGATAGTTCCTCCACATACACAGACATACTTGCCGACAAGAAAAGAGATTCCAACTAAACATTAGGAAGCACTTTCTGGCAGTAAGAGCTGTTCAGCGGTGGAACGGTCTCCCTCAGAAGGTTGTGGACCCTCCTTCCTTGGAGGTTTTTAAACAGCTATTGGGAGGCCATCTGGCATGGATGCTTTAGCTGAGGTTCCTGCAATATAGGGGTTGGCCTAGAAAACCCTCAAGTTCCCTTCCAACTCCAATTTTCCTTTGGGCAGGAGCTGCAGAGCACAGCTCTACATGTTCACTCAAAAGTTGGACCTTTACCTAGGCTGCAATACTTTGTACACTTACTAGGGAAGTGAAACTCAGTGGGCCTTACTTCTGAACACATAGCATAGGATGGAGCTATAAGCATCCTTAGCATGACACCCTACAACCTGAGCCCATGCAAGTTTACTCTGAGGTTCACTGATGGCTGCCAGGGGCACAGGTAGTATGCATCTGAATACTGGTTGCTGGAAACCAGAGGAACCTGTGTTCCTGTGCTCAGGTCCTGGTTGCAGGTTTTCCACAGGTCAACCACTGTGAGAACAGGATGCTGGACTAGATGGATCATTGGCCTGATCCAGCAGACTCTTATTATGTTCTTAATTGGTACTGTGGCTGCAATCCTGTACAGGCTTGTCTGGGCGTAAACAGGATGTAACAGGACTTACTTCTGAGCACTTTTTATATGTTTGTGCTTAGGAGAACTGCTATGTGTCATAGTTGACAGAGGATAGTCTAGAATTTTAAGAGCTGTCTGGTGCAAGATAAAGAAAGCATAAAATCTGAGATTAAGGGGTTTGGGCAGCAGACTGAGCAGGCACACAGCCTTTCCCACTATGGTGAGGTGCCCTGTATTTCTATTTGCATTGCAGAGGTTTCTCCAATTTTTCATCCAAACATAAAAACTAGAGCATGCAAGTTCTTTTTTTCCTCCCCTGCTGGTGACGCACAAAGTGGCTACTCTAACCTCACGCTGGTTCTGACAGGGCGCATGGATCCCATTCCAGTCTCCGCCCTTCCTGCTGTGAAGTTTCGCTGGGCTTTTCGTGGTTTGGAGTCAAGCGCTCCCTGGTAAAGTTTCAACATCATCTCAAGCGAAGGCTGTTTCTGCTGGGATATAGCCCACGTTGGGATGCTGCTCCGGCCGGTTTAACAGCGCCTAAACCTCCGCGCGCGCGCCCGCCCGTCCTCCTGCCATCATTCCCTAGCTCTGGCCTACGGGAGCGACTTTTGTTTGCAAAGGGAACTGAACCAACTGCTGTCCAGAGCCGATCGGTGCCGTCCGCAGCCTTCCCCGGGTTATTACACAACCGCACTCGGGTTTGCCAACAGCGTTGCAAAACGGGCATGGCATTTTGCAATGCGCTTCACGGATCTATTCTAGTGTCAAGAGAAGCAATTTGGGGACCCTAAGGTGTTCTTTGGGAGGGGAAAACCCCTCCTTTTACATTTCCTTCGCCTACAACGTGGTCCCCCTTCGCTCCAGCTGCAGGAAGCCAGCCAGAGCCTCCCTTTTTTTGCAAATAATAAAGCCTCTCCATTTCCCAACCATAGCTGTCAACTTTTCCCTTTTCTTCCGAGGGATCCTATTCAGAATAAGGGAATTTCCCTTGAAAAAAGGGAAACTTTGACAGCTATGTTCCCAACTGCAAAGCAGTTCCTGCTGCTGCCGTGGCTGCCCCGAACTCTGACCACAACCTCCTTCCTTCCTTCCCCCCACACCACCCCCGTTTGACTTGGAACAGTCGGGTCAAGCTCATTACGGCTACGGGCAGGGCGGGAGAAAGCGAGGCAAAGGTGGGGGTGTGGGATAAAAGGAAGGAGGGGAGCGCTTCAGTGCTGGAGAACGGCGGCTGGGCTAGAAGAGCGGCGGCGGCGGCTACGCGCGCGCGCTCTCGCTCTCCTCGCGCGCGCTCTCGCTCTCCGCTGCCGGGTTGGCGCCTCGCAGCCCGCGAGCCGCTACCTGCGCGCGCGCCCCCGCGCGCCTGCCTCGCCTCTCCGCGACTTGGCCAACTTTTCTGCCCACCAGCTCTCGCCTGCGCTCCTCCTTCCCCCGCCCCTCTCTCTCCCCCCCCCCCCCCCACTCTCTGCGGCGGATCCATTTACCTTGGGAAGAGGAGGGAGCCTGGGCGCTGTACGGCGGCGCTGAGCTCTCTCGGGGGGGTTTTCAGCAGCCGTAAAGCGGCGTGAGAGAGCAGCGGGCGGCTTTCGCTCGGTCTCCCTCCCTCGCTCCCTCCATCCTCCCGGTAGCTGATTTGCGCTTATTACAAGGGATCAAGTGCCCAGTTTGGCATTAGCGGCCCGGCAAAGGGCGAGGGAGGGCGCGGAAGGGAGCGAGAGCGGTTCGAGATGGTGACATCTCGGGGCCAAGAGGGGGCGGGCAGAGGGCGAAGAATGGGACCGCTTTGCAAAAAGAGGGAAGGAATGAGCAAAACATAAGCTGTGGAAGAAGGGGAAAAGCGAGAGGAGTTGTTTATTCTTTTTATTATTATCTTTATTGCATTTTTAAAAATTACAAAGCATGAATTAAACGTTACTTCCAAATATTCAAAAAACAAAAAAGGAAAAGACATGATAAATAATAAAAAAAACAAAAAAGAATTAGTCACCTACACAAAATTGTTCAAAGGACACAAACAGTAATTTGAATAGTATTCTATGTGCCAGGTTCTCAGAAAGAAATTACATTTTTAATCCTTTTGTTTCTGAGAAAGAGGAGTTTTTTGTTGTTGTTCTTGCTGATGCTCCTGCGCCCTTAACCAGGTGCCTGCCAAAAAGAGGTTCTGCTTTAGGAGCTGCCTTATACTGAATCAGACCAGTATTCCCTGCACTGACTGGCAGCGGCTTCTCAGGGTTTCAGGCAGGGAAGTCTTTTCGGAGATGGGGATTGGTGGGTCTTTGGCCACTCTAGCTGGGGGCCTTTGCTTCCCCCTGCAGGTGGAGATGCTGAGAAGAGGAAAGCTTAATGAAGGCCTCCCACCTAGGGATAGAGAAAGCTGCCTTCTACCAAGTCTAGAGTTGCCATATTCCTAGAAGGAAAATTTTAGGGATGTGGGTGGCGCTGTGGGTTAAACCACAGAGCCTACCTAGGACTTGCCGATCAGAAGGTCTGCAGTTCGAATCCCTGCGACGGAGTGAGCTCCCATTGCTCGGTCCCTGCTCCTGCCAACCTAGCAGTTCGAAAGCACATCAAAGTGCAAGTAGATAAATAGGTACCGCTCCGGCGGGAAGGTAAACGGCGTTTCCGTGAGCTGCTCTGGTTGCCAGAAGCGACTTAGTCATGCTGGCCACATGACCCGGAAGCTGTACGCCGACTCCCTTGGCCAATAAAGCAAGATGAGCACCGCAACCCCAGAGTCGGTCACGACTGGACCTAATGGTCAGGGGTCCCTTTACCTTTAGAAGGAAAATTTGGGACACAAAAGTTGTTGAGCTTTTCTCTAGGAAACCCAAAATCCTTGAGGTTTTAGTGTGTGTTGGTCTTCAGCTGGTCACAGCCTGATTCAAGGTGGGTTGCAACAGGAGTGCTGCCACCAGGCAAAGATATGGTAAAAGGTATACAGCATGTATGGGACGTGGGTGGCGCTGTGGTCTAAACCACAGAGCCTAGGGCTTGTGGATCAGAATGTCGGCGGTTTGAATCCCCGCGACAGGGTGAGCTCCCGTTGTTCAGTACCAGCTCCTGCCCACCTAGCAGTTCGAAAGCACGTCAAGTGCAAGTAGATAAATACTTGCCCGCTCCGGCGGGAAGGTAAATGATGTTTACATGCGCTTCTCTGGTTCGGCAGAAGCGGCTTAGTCATGCTGGCTACATGACCCGGAAGCTGTCTGCGGACAAATGCTCCCACGGCCTATAGAGCAAGATGAGTGCCGCAACCCCAGAGTCGTCCACGACTGGACCTTATGCTCAGGGGGTACCTTTACCTTTACCTATGTATGGAAAAGAAGGCCCATTGAGTCCTTTCACTTCCTCTTGTGCCACTTGTCTGGCCAGGCATACATTGTTCCATCCACACTGCAACTTGTTCACCCATTACTTAGAAGAGGCCTGTGCATGCGTAGAGTGAACCAACAGCTGCCCTGCTAAGCACATACGGATCATGCTAACTGTTCTAACGCTCTGGATCTTTGAAATGCATTTGGGATAAATGAATAATATGCTGCATGAACAGTTAAGTGAATGAACAGATAATTCTGTTGTCTGTTCACATTTTATGCGCATGTTTCCCCTCAAAACGCCTTTGGTCTTAAAACGGGTATTCAGCCCCTTTTCATCCTAAGCATTGCACCAGCCTCTTAAATAGCAAATGCAGCCTCTGAAATAATCAGACGAAATGCTGCCTGACTTTGAGAATCAGAGGATAATGTTTAGTTGAACTGGGTTTGTTTGCTACTTGACAAAATGACCCATTCTTAGGCAATCATTAAAATCACAGGCTACAAGCACTGCATCTTACCTATCCTCTGAAGTAAATTACACCCTACAGACTTTGCAGGTCATTGTCTTTTTAACACACAGAATGGAGCCATTGGGACATTCTAGCCTTTTCCTTAGCAAGCCGTGTAAGCTTTTAAATAAAACATTCACCAGGATGAACTGAAATAAAGTAAAAAAATACCCAGTTTGGGAGCAACTCTTTGTGTGCATCTTCCCAAGCAATCTCAGCTTTGCTGGAGTGACTGTACATCACCTGCAGTTGGTGGCCAACTGAGACAAGAATTACCATTTTAGGCCCAAGATAGTAAGTTGTAAATTCAGGGGTAGGCAAGTCCCCAAGCAGGCCAAATTAAGAACATGGAAGGAACATTGTCTTGTATCATGAACCCACTGAGTATTGTAACGCTGCTCCTTTGTAGTAAGGATGCAGGGGTTACAGGAGGAACCTTCCCTAGGCAATAAATGTTTCTTGGGTTCTGTCTATCCTGGCTGTCCATTGGATCCTCTTAATGAAGGATTATAAAGTCTTCTGGGTCGGACCAGGCAGCAAACATGGCTGATGTGATTAGCTCCTTTGGTGTGGTTGTGATTCTTGGCTTTTTCCCCTGACTCATAGCTGTCAATGGGCCAGTGTTTCCCACAGTGACCATGGCCAAACAGATGTCCATGGTGCATTCACAAGCCAATCGTGAGTGCAACAGCCTGCTGCTGTTCTTCCTCAGCAGCAGGTTTTCAGAGGCATACAGGCTCTGATACTGGAGTGCAACCTTCTTGATTAGTGGCCATTGATAACTTTATCTTATTTGCCCAAGCCCCCTATCTAAGCCATCTAAGATGTTGGGCACCACCACATCTTGCAAGTTCCATAGGTTGAACTTTGTACTGTTATTTCCTTTTGCATGTCCTGAATGTGACACAATTCAGCTTCATTGGATAACCTGCGTTCTAGTATTGTGAGAATTGAAGAAACAGCATTTCTCTGTCCCTGGGGCAATAATGTTCCCCACTGTTGGAGGAGAAAACTGTGCTGGGCCCAGGGGTAACCCGTGAAACGCGGTCCAGGACCATTCCAGAATCTGAAGGTTCCGCTGGGAGTCAGCCCGACGGGGCCAAGGCAGGACACGAGGCAGGAAACCAGGCAAGGACAGGTACAGGATCTCACTCAGGCAGGATCTAGCATACAGCAATGTTTACCCTTTTATCTTTGTCGGGGTAGCAGCCGGTCCTGATCCCCCAGCGACTCACCTCTCTTGTTTCACCCAAAGGCAAGCACTTCTCCTGAGAGTACTCAGGTCTCTCCTTCTCCCAGACCTTAGTCTCTGCAGCTCGGGAGATGTCAGTGGGTTACTAGAGCCAGAGGCCGCCTCAGCCTCCCCTGACCCAACCAATAGTGGAGCAGCTGTAAGTGATGGTCCAGCTGAAGGCAACGAGGTAATCTGGAGCCAGGGCAGGCTCAGGCCCCTGACTCGGCCCAGCAGGTGTTTGTTGCAGGGGAACCTGTGCAGACTGGGACTCTTCAGGATCAGGCCCCAGACTTGGTTCAGATGATGCCTGAGGCAAAGGATCCAGTGCAGACTGAGTCTCCTCTGGTTCTGAGTCCGAGCCCGAGTCCCAGGCCATCACAAAAACTCTGAATGATGCATGGCATGTCCTGACCCCTCTAAACTAGCCTTCTGTTTCAGGTATGGTTGAGGATGGCATTCCATTACTAGCGTGGATGCCAGTCTGGTTGGCTTCTGCATGTGGAATGGGGAAGGACAAATCTTGTCTGACTCAGGCAGCAAAATGCCTGTTCTGAATTGGTGGGAACGCAGTTTTCCTAGCTGCATGATGCTAACCAAACACCTGTAGTGGCAGAGCGAGCCTTGTTTCCCATTGAATCCTAAATGGCTCCGTAACTCTTGGCAACCTCTTGGCGAAGCAAGTCAACTATGTAACTTCCCTTTGTGCTTTTACAATATTTATCTGTCCTTGTTCCCAAAACAGCTGGAGAGAATCCACCAGCTGGTGGATCGCTAAGTTGAGTTGCAAAGTGTTGCAATTTGTCTCCCCTACAATATCTTTGAATGCCAACAAGAAAGACGGTGTTTCTTTTCTCATCTGGAACCAATTAGCCATCCAGTTGATAATGAGGATAGACATAGATTTGAAAACACACACAAAAACCCTACAAACGCTAATAAGGAAGCTACCCTACCTGCACTATTAGCTGTTAACATGAAGCCTGCCAGATGTCAATTGATCGCTTGCAGTCTAGTTGGGTTGTTAACACTTCTTCCCTAGTTCCTTCTTCTTTTTTGGTACCCTAATTTTTTAAAAAATATGAAGAAGTAGAGGAAACTGAGTTCTCTCTCGTAGCCTGATGTAGCAGTTGGGCTCTCCCAACAGCCTACTGCACAAGGAAATAAGATCATATCCGGTAAGGAAAGCAGAGCTGTTTGAAACTCCCAGGCTCCTCCTGGTGACCTGTTTATTGAGCATTTATCATGGGCTGCTTGCACAAAGTTTTCATGGAGGTCAGACTATATCCAGTCTTTTCTGAGCAGTTCTGTTGATTCTCTCGATTCAGCTCTTGCATAGAATCAAAATTAACAACGATCGGACAATTACACAGGTTCATAGGAAGTTGCTGCATACCATTTCGGAGCATTGGTCCATCTACTTCAGTTTTATCAACACTGATTGGCGCTTGCTCTCCAGGATTGAACCTGGGACATTTTGCATGCAAATTATGTGCTTTCTACCATTGAGCGAGGACCAGCAGGGAAGAGGCATGCACAATACTCTGCAAAAGCCTTCAGCAGCTGTTGCTCAGTTAAGTGATTTCCGGGCTTCCTTTGTTAAAACGTGCACAAGAGACAGATTCCTTATTAATCACTGGGGAAGGAGTGTTGCTGAAGAAAGGGAGACATGCAGAAGAAGCTTCCAAACTCAGTTTGGGTTGGTTTTATGACATCTCTTACTAGTCCTCATAAGGTAAACAATCCTAACCATCAGCTTGAGTCAAGGGAAGCTAAACTGAGAATTCTTTCTCTTTTCTGTGGCTTGCTGAACTCTCTAGCTTATATGGAGAATGAATTGCAGACTCAGGACAGAGTGAATGACAAAATGCTTTCAAGTAGAACTAAGTCATTAATCTGCCTTGAGGAAACCCTTTTCATACAAGTAGACTGTATTATAATGGGGCTCATTGGATTCAAGATCAAATTTTACATACTGACATTAAGGAAGTTGTGGCTAAGCAATAAAAATGCAACATTTCATAGCATAAAGGCATACCATAATCCATACAGCCTTGGGTGGCTGGGCAATCTTGTTGCTGACTTAATTAATTGCTATTGATGCATGCTGAATTTTAGAGTTTTTAGAAGGTCTTTTCTAATTGTTGGATCTACACATGCATATATAATTGTGGACATTTACATCACAGGAGTGCAAGATTAACTGGCACAGTGTCAAGGCACATTGATCCTGTTTCACTGAGTTGGATCCAGACTTGGTAATGTTAAGGGTAGACTCACTGAAATAAATGGGGTTTAAGTTAGTTGTGATAAAAATAGCATTGGGTTGCAGCCAGGCTTAGTAATACCTAAGAGTCAACATGCTGAAGTCAGTCACACTTAGAGTAGTCCCCTGAATCCAATGCATTTTGTACCAGTGGTCTAAAACCTTTCTCCTAATTCTCTAGATGTACCATGAATATTGGTAGCAATACTGAGAGTGCCAGTGCCAGGCTATTTGTGCCATAGGCAAAACTAACTACTTGCACATACCCCTCCTTGTGGCAGCATAGGCCACGGGTAGGCAAACTAAGGCCTGGGGGCCGGATCCAGCCCAATCACCTTCTAAATCTGGCCTGTGGACAGTCCAGGAGTCAGCATGTTTTTACATGAGAAGAATATGTCCTTTTATTTAAAATCATAGCTGTTAACCTTCCCTTTTTTTGCGGGAAATTCCCTTATTCCCGTGCTGCTTCCTGCTGCTATCCTGGATTGTTAGATATCCCGTAGACTGTCCCCAGGACAGGTGAGGCTGCTGATCCCTTATTTTCAAATCTGAAAGTTGACAGCTATGTTTAAAATGCACCTCTGGGTTATTTGTGGGGCCTGCCTGGTGTTTTTACATGAGTAGAATGTGCGCTTTTATTTAAAATGCATCTCTGGGTTATTTGTGAGGCATAGGAATTCGTCCATTTCCCCCCCAAAAAATATAGTTCGGCCCCCCCACAAGGTCTGAGGGACAGTGGACCAGCCCCCTGCTGAAAAAGTTTGCTGACCCCTGGCATAGACTTTGGAAGAATTCAAACTATTACTATAAGTTCACAGCAAAGATCTTCAGCATCGGTATTTTGTCTCCATTGTGCACCGTGATTTCTCCAAATTCTTGCAGGCCTTAAGTACATCTTCAGTCATTTTTTGTTGTTGTTGATACTGTAAATATCATACAGGAAGCTAACAAACTATATTGTAGTTGTTTAAATTTCTCTTGAACAGATGGTATGACCATGTCTAAAATATCATAACAGAAACTAACTTTGAATTTCTACTTTAGACCTTGTGGTGCCTTTTCTTGGGCCTCATACTCAAAATGTTGTTCCTTCTCCCCTCCTTTTCTAACTTGATCTGTCTCAAAAGTTGCGTTGCATTTCTAATTCCTTTGCAAACTCAGTTGCATCTATTAAAACTTGTTGAAAATACTCATCACACCTGCAGCTCACAAGGTAATTCGTGGTCACTTGCTTGTAGCTGAAATTAAATCGTTTAATTCAATTTGGTCAATTAAATATTTGCCAAACTTCAAAACACTTGACAATATTTCAAATTGACAATATTTCAAATTGACAAAAAAATTGACAATATTTCAAAACACTTGACAATATTTCTCCCCCTCCTCCTGTTTTGGCTATTGCTCTTAGCTATTGATGGATCTTGCTTCCCTCTCTGCTACTGCTGTTCCCATATCCCCATAGCTTGCTTCTTCCCTAGCTTCTCCCAACCAACTGGGGATCATATAGTGAATGTGAAGATGTCACTGAACTATGTGGCCAACCATATTTTTGCCAAAATAGTATTGCCACTCACTGCAGGTGAACCCAAATGAACGCCTTAGCTAAACTTGTGAACTTGCTTTAATTCAGTGTGTGTGGCGTACGTCTCTATTGCCAAGGCAACTGTACTAGCAAAGTAGAATACCTCAGTTCAGTTGCTTCAGCAACAGAAACACCACCTGTGAATGTTTTCACCCCTTTTCAAGTTCCCCTGAAAAAAGAAAAATGCTGCCTTGTTTTAGCAACAGGGAATGAAGTTGAGGAGAGTGGTCCTGGTATGACCCGTGGTGTTATTTTGGTATGAAAAAACAATGTGGATTTTACAAGAAAGGTTCAGGAACAAAGAGACTTAATTTTGATAGTTGTTTTTAAATTTCTCTCTCTCCCTCCCTCTTATATTCTTGACAATGCAGAACCTGAACTTTGCAGCACAGTTTTTGTTGCTTTGGGGTTAGAATGGGGCCTCCTGAAGCTGCAGTCCTTTAACCAGCGTGGTGACACGCTGGTCTTGGACTCTGTGAGAGAAAGGTAGGGTCCACTAGCAGCCTCGGCTAGGAGTAGAAAGTATTGTCATTTCACACTTACATTCTCTTTTCGAACATTCAAGCATGAAAGTTCAAAGTCCAATATCACAGGCGGCAGGGACCGAAATCAGTTTTGATGTGTGGGGAAATCTAATGGAGAGAACCCTCCATATTTTAAACAACAACATGGAAGTGTGAATGCTGGAGAGAGAGGACAAGAGGAAAATGCTATGACTGAAGCTCTCGGACGAGAGAGAGAGAGAGAGAGAGAGAGAGAGAGAGAGAGAGAGAGAGGGAGACTGGATATTACATAGTGACACATACTGGAGCAGACAGAAGCAGCAGCAGCAGAAGTCTAATAATAAATAATAATAATAATAATAATTTATTATTTATACCCCGCCCATCTGGCTGAGTTTCCCCAGCCACTCTGGGCGGCTCCCAATCGAGTGTTAAAACAATACAGCATTAAATATTAAAAACTTCCCTAAACAGGGCTGCCTTCAGATGTCTTTTAAAGATAGGATAGCTGCTTATTTCCTTCACATCTGAAGGAAGGGTGTTCCACAGGGTGGGCGCCACTACCGAGAAGGCCCTCTGTCTGGTTCCCTGTAATCTCACTTCTCGCAATGAGGGAACCGCCAGAAGGCCCTTGGCACTGGATCTCAGTGTCCGGGCTGAACGATGGGGGTAGAGATGCTCCTTCAGGTATACAGGACCAAGGCCATTTAGGGCTTTAAAGGTCAGCACCAACACTTTGAACTGTGCTTGGAAATGTACTGGGAGCCAATGCAGATCTCTCAGGACCGGTGTTATGTGGTCCCGGCGGCCACTCCCAGTCACCAGTCTAGCTGCCGCATAATGACTTAAATGACTTAAATATGTTCTAGTCCTTCAAGAGTTTATGCCGTGTAGAATGTGGAGCCATAAACTCAGAAAATGTAGCCTTTAGTACTTTCCATGTCATTCCAGGTGTAATGGAAAGATGCCCTTCTGAGTTTGTCTCATTTTGTGTAAATTTGTCTCCTGTTGGGAGGCAAGACCTTCATGTCAGTCTCATGTTACTAATCATGGAACACCTTTCCCCTGTTCTGTCTCTGTCTCCCTTACACACACACACACACACACACACACACACACTTTAACAATGGATACTGAAAACCTTTAAGCAACGTGGGTGGTGCTATGGTCTAAACCACAGAGCCTCTCAATCTTGCCAATCGGAAGGCCAGTAGTTCAAATTCGTGCAGCGGTGGTGAGCTCCTGTTGCTCTGTCCCAGCTTCTGCCAACCTAGCAGTTTGTAAGCACACTAGTGCAAATAGATAAATAGGTACCACTGCAGTGGGAAGGTGAACAGCTTTTCCTTTCGCTCTGGATTCCATCACGGTGTTCTGTTGCGCCAGAAGCAGTTTAGTCATGCTTCCACATGACCTGGAAAGATGTCTGTAGACAAACACTGGCTCCCTCATCTGAAAAGCGAGATAAGTGCTGCAACCCCGTGGTTGCCTTTGACTGTACTTAACCGCCCAGGGGTCCTTTACCTTTACCTTTTACTGAAACCCCTTTTCTTAAAATTTGCAAAATATATTGTTCATATTCCCTGATCAATTGCTGCTTTGCCCACCTTACTCTAACAAGCAGAAATGCAGCCTTGGAAGAAAAGGCCTGTTGGTTTTAGTGGGATTTACTTCCAAGAAAGCATGCTTTCGACTGCAGCCTTAAAGAAAACTTGAGGGCCTGGTTTCATCCATATGTAACATTTGCAAGGTGCACTCAGATGTGGGATCCCAACAATGATTTAATAATTTAGTTATTGTTTTGCAGCTGGATTGCACAAATGGACTCCTTCATTCCTCAAGTGTCAGTTCTTTTTGTATTATGAGTAGCCGTTATGATTTTATTTGGGTAAAACAAAATCCTCTTTGCTGATTAAAGGGCTCAGACACTGATTTTGTATCACATCTAAGTGGACTTAATCCATTCTGCTTACATTCTTCTCTTCTGTCAACCAGGAGAGGGGAGGAGAAAGCAATTCATATGATGTTGTACAAAATGGATGTAAGAAGCTGTTAACCAAAAACAGCTTGTTTCAATACTTTGTATGGGAGTCAGAAGAGACATTGAAATCCAGCCAGTCAACAACTTGCCAGCTCTCTTGGCTTACGGCTTATTCACATTTACCTTTCCTCTGCAATTTCCAGGCACGATCCACACATTAAAGCTCCATGTCTGAGCACCTTTAGTTTATTTTATTTTTGCTCTAGAGCTTTCCCATGAAAACCCACTCTTTAAAGCTCAATCAAAGCACACAGCAATCCATGGAAAAACCAAATTGCCATTTGCTCCGATTCAACTATAAAGAGTGGGTTTTTGCGGGGAAAGCTCCATAGCAATTTTTTTTAAAAAGTGCTCAGAGATGGAGCTTTATAGCACAGAGCAGATGGGCAAAAGGTAAGGGTGGATATGCCCTTAGACTGCAATTCTAATCTCAACTACCTGGAAGTGAGCCCCACTAAATTCAATAGGATTTAAATCTGTTTGGAATTGCAGCCCCCCTCCCCCCGCAAGCTATAATTGGGAAACGTGCTTGTCTTCAAATTTGTCATTGGTAAGGGCTTTTCCACACTGACAGCATGCTTTTTTTACGCTTTAAAGCTGCATGTCGGAGCATTGTTGTTTTTGGTTCTGAGCTTCGCCTGCCAAAAACCGCTCTTTAGCACTTAATCGGAGCAAGCATCAATTCGATTTTTCCACGGATTACCGTTTACTCCAATCCAGCTTTAAAGAGCAGGTTTTCACGGGGAAAGGACTAGAGGAAAAGAAAAGGTGCCTGCTTTGATCAGGGTCAGCATGCCTCTGAATACTACTTTCTGTAGGGTGAGGTCATGATTCTTGGCTTCTTATAGGCATCTGGTTGGCCACTGTGAGAATTGTCGTTTAGTCGTTTAGTTGTGTCCGACTCTTCATGACCCCATGGACCAGAGCATGCCAGGCACTCCTGTCTTCCACTGCCTCCCGCTGTTTGGTCAAACTCATGCTGGTAGCTTCGAGAACACTGTCCAACCATCTCGTCCTCTGTCGTCCCCTTCTCCTTGTGCCCTCCATCTTTCCCAACATCAGGGTCTTTTCCAGGGAGTCTTCTCTTCTCATGAGGTCGCCAAAGTATTGGAGCCTCAGCTTCAGAATCTGTCCTTCCAGTGAGCACTCAGGGCTGATTTCCTTAAGAATGGATAGGTTTGATCTTCTTGCAGTCCATGGGACTCTCAAGAGTCTCCTCCAGCACCATAATTCAAAAGCATCAATTCTTCGGCGATCACTTCTGCTCTTATTTCAGTCAGACTCCTATTGCCTTGGACTATTTTCAATAACCTGGGACAAGACTAGATTTTCCTGGTAAGACAACAGATTGTTTTTTATGAGTCTCTCTCTCTCTCCTGTAGTTTCCCAGGTTCTGGGTCTTTGTATTTTGTTCTGTCTCTCCATTCAGAGTAATTTACATGAAACAAACTGCATCATAAGCATTTACAAATTCCTTGGGGCAAATTGATTGGTTCAAGTCTCTCTTTTTAAACACCAGCCAGAGATATTTGCATGCATCAGGGAACAAATATTGGCACTTGCACCGCTTAGATGGCATGCATAATAACTTCCTGGAAAGACCTAGGAGGGCAACCTGGTAGAAGTGACTCCAATTCTGTCAACTTTATTAGAGTTGCATCTGTTCGTGTCAGGTCTCAATTTGCTCCCTCTCCTACTCCTCCCTTTCCCAGCCAAAATTAAAAGCCAGCTTAGCCGATTTAATCTGTTGGGGTTTTCTTTTCCCCGAACGCTTCCGAGTCTGACTCATTCATCCTAATGCAGTCTAAAGCAATTGAGCTATTATTAAAGCCTTATAATTTCAAACACACTTTGGTGATTGCTATTTAGATGAGCATGGCAGCGTCTGAATCCCACGTGATTTCTTTAGCACTGGCCTTGGCAGAAAACATATTTTACATAACCATCAAAATAAATAAAATGTTTGCAAGGCTGGCGCTGAGCTAGGAAGGGGAAATGATATCTGTTCTAAGGTGAATCCTTTTTCCATCTCATCATCCTCCCTCTTCCTTTTCCTTTCAAAATGGTGGTCTTAAATGAGATCTGGGGCTGGTAACTGGAGACACACTGTGATTCCAGATGGCTGGAAAGAAATTTGAAAATGAGCTGAGATAAACAGAGAAGCAGGAGGGTTCTGTGACAAACCCATAGGGAGTTAATCTCTTCTTCAAGTCGGATACTGGTTGGTAATGAGGGTCATTTAGCAATTTCCAGCATCCTCAATTCATTTTAGTTATAGTGTTATTTTATTTCCTGTGTCTAAGACTACTGCAAAGGTGAATGGGTAATAGAAGAGTGTTGCTATTGTACATTAAGACTCTTTCTTGGTTCCAACAAGAGATGTTTGTAGCTTAATTCATACAGGAAGCCTTTGTGTGCTGAAGAGCTTATTAAATTGTTTGATTCGTTTATATAATGGGCGAGCGTGTGCAGTACAAGACAACAATTTATCAAGCAGTGAATTGCTTTTGAAAAAAAGTCTTAAGTACACAGAGTCATAAGCACACAGAGAGTAGATGGAAATTTTCTGATGCCTTTTCGATGCTAACATTGGGGTTTTGTTCCAGGGATCGTGCCTAAAGCTAAAATTGTGTAAAATCAAAACACATTGGGTTGAGTGGTGTGTTAGATTGACAAAGTCTTTTTTGCCAGACGTTCACCTCTTTTCCTCCCCCTTTTAATTTTTTTAAATATTCCCTCCCCCCCCCTCCCAAGCATGTAAAGCTAAATGTGCACAAGATGACCTTTACCATGATGGTCTGAGCCTACTACACTGATTCTGGTCCAACTGCACTGGCTACCAATAAGTTTCTGGGCCCAATTCAGAGTGCTGGTTTTGACCTATAAAGCCTTAAACGGCTCAGGACTGCAATACCTCAAGGACCGCCTCTTTCCATATGAACCTACCCGGATACTGAGATCATCTTCTGAGGCCCTTCTTCATGAGCCTCCTCCTCGAGAAGTCTGGAAGGTGGCAACACGAGAACGGGCCTTCTCTGCAGTGGCTCCCTATCTGTAGAAGGCTTTCTCCAGGGAAGTTTGCCTGGCACCTTCATTATAGACCTTTAGGTGCCAGGCAAAAACATTCCGTTTTAACCAGGCCTTTGGCTGATCCAATTTACATCCTATGCCCTTTTAAAATGTGTTTTTTTGGGGGGGAGGGGCTATTGGGTTTATTATTATTGTTATTAGGTATTTTGTGGTTTTATATCTTGATTTTATTCTGTGAACCTGAGACCCCAGGGTATAGGGTGGTATATAAATTTGAAGAAGAAGAAGAGGAGGAGGAGGAGGTGGAGGAGGAGGAGGAAGAGAGATGGGGAATGTGACCCTATCACTTCTGTTTGATATCTTTGTATTGATTTACAAAGTCCTCAACAACTTAGGTCTACGGTGCCTTAAGGACCACCTGAATTCTTCTATCACTAGGATCATCTACAGGATCATCACTGGTCATCCCTTGAGTTGCTGGGGCTCACCTGACAACAAGAAGAAACCCAGCCTTATGTGGCATGGTCCCAGTGTTGTGGAATAATCTGCCAGGAGAGATTCAGCAGGTGTTTTATGTTTTGACATTTAAATTCACACTGAAAACTTTTCTAAGCCACCAAGCTTATGCAGGCGATTAAGACAATATTCTATAATACTTAGCTAATGTTGCCTGATTCAAAAATTGTACATTTTTTTTATTATTATACACAGATATATCACCGTTTCAAACCACTTTGATCATTTTTTGTTATAGCAGCATGTAAATATTTCTATAAATAATATATATACGGGGAAATTGCATGAAGAAAAGTGTGTGTGAGTATAAATGTGCACTAAAGCACTGATGGGTTTTCATGAGGACCCTGTAAAAAATAAAAATCACAAACTGATATAGAAACGTGGCGACTGGGAAAAGGAGAACCCGAGAGAAACCAAAATTGACAGATTCATCTATTCTTCCTTTCGAGTAACTATTCATAGGCTCAGGCTGCATAGCTACAATCTCAGGCATGCATATCTGCACTGAACACAGCAAGGTTTTCTTCAGAGTTAACATGCATATATACCCAGTTTGCAATTTTCTGACAACAGAAGGAAAATAAAAAATATATCAGCTAATCCATCTTATAACATGACAAAACAGTTGTCTTGTCCTATATTCATTTACAATGTGGCATCCCAGTATTGAATAAAAGGTGCCCATTTTTCAAATAAAAAGTTCGTTTTCTGTCTTCCTTAACCTGCACATAGTTTGTCAATTTAGACATAATCGCTGTGTCCCATAATTTGATTTACCATTGTTGTGGAGAAGGCATTTTATCTTGCTTCCAGTACAGGTTTTTGACAGAGGCGCCAGTCTTTTACTAGGAACATGGAAAAGCCTTGCTTGTTATTTTCACATTTAGTGGGACATTTATCTGCCCAAGTGGAGGTGTGGTTCTCAAGAGGGCTGAATTTCTTATTTGTTCATTTGGCTCCTAACATTGTTTCTTGATCATTTAAAAGCCCAGAAAACTCATTTTATTTCCAATGTTTCGGTTTATTTATTTATTCATTCATTTCTATGGAAACACAAATGTGCATATGCATTTTCCATTCTAAGATTTAAAAAAAATTCTATTCTATATTTTCTATTATATTCTAATTAGAAAATCTATTTTCTATTCTATTCTATTCTATTCTATTCTATTCTATTCTAATATTTTCTATTCTAAGATTAAAAAAATAGGTCCACACCAGATATGTTTATTATGTGAATGCTTTTAATGTGTCCCCTTTTAAAAGTATCTTACAGTTGTGGACATTGTGTGAGTAGAATCAAGTCCATGGGGTTTGGGCAGAAGGTATACCCCAGTTGTCCCTGTGAAATTCACTCCTAGAAGCTATTTTTTATTGGAAGCAAAATATTCATTGGTGGCAATTGAGGTATTATTATTATTATTATTATTATTATTATCTATACCAACCTCCATTCAAGGATCACAGGGTTGTTTACAATGTAAAAAAAACAAAACCCAAATAGTAACAAACAAAAACACAGTTTAAAAGGCCATAGATTAGCTAATTAGCCAAAGGTCTAGGAGAAAAGGGGTATTTTTGCTTGGTGCCTACATAGCTAAAAGTAAAGGGACTGCAATTTGGGTTTTGCTTAAGGAACGAAAAGCCACCAGATCTGTGTTGCATCCTTACTTCTGGAAGTGGCTTTTTGTAGCGCAAAGGAAACTGAATTCATCTTGACGTGTTGTTTGTTGCATGAGATACATGCACTTCACGCACGATTCCAAAATAGCTGCAGGGCGGTAGGCTATTATTGGCTGGAGATCAATTCTGCAAAGCACCAAGAAGCCAGTGGGATTATCAGGTTGCAAACTGGTTTATAACCAGAGGGGTCTTTGGCCTGGTGGATCACATGCGGTGCCAGCCTGGCTTTCAAATTAGTTGCGAAATTACCAAGGATGAAGAAAGTCAACTGCCCCCATGAAATGGCCATTTTATGTTTTGCCCGAAGGCTACTCCCTGCAGGCTTTATATCTCCACTTGGTTTAATAGCATCCACAGCAAGGATAAGGAGACCTAATCGCTTCATTAGTATAACAAAACCATTAGAGGAAGATTTGGGAAGGAAGGGAATATTTTTAGACAAATTCCCTTGGA
Organism: Podarcis muralis; assembly: GCF_964188315.1. NCBI lineage: Eukaryota > Metazoa > Chordata > Lepidosauria > Squamata > Lacertidae > Podarcis > Podarcis muralis. The sequence continues at coordinate 13,351,856 of NC_135660.1, forward strand.
TCGCATGAAGGCATTAAGACGAGTAGCAGCTCAAAGTTGGAGGTCACAGGAAATGTGCCGGAAGGAAGGAAAGTTTTCTTACCAGCCCGATTCAGACTGGAAAGTGAAGCACAAACAGAGGAAGGAAACTTTATGGGGGTCCTAATTAGGGATCGTCTTGCTGCTTGGATACACTGTGTCTCTTTGAAATGTAAATAGGGCACCAACAAAATCTGAGAACCCAATTGGTGTCTTCAATGAAAAGAATAAGTATGTTTGATGTGGTCCTTTTAAATTTTGCCTGGTGTACTTAAATTTATACACTGAAGCCTTTATGGAGCCCTATGAAATACAGAACCTGTGGAGATGAGATCTGGTTAAGTAAATGCATGCCCAGGTTCATATGTAAGCTATGTAATTCGCTCTACGCGGGGCTGCCCTTGAAGCTGTTCCAGAAACTCCAGCGGGTGCAGAATGCTGCAGCAAGGCTCCTCACGGGGTCTGTGCCATGGGAGCATATTCACCCAGTGCTTTTCCAGCTGCACTGGCTCCCGGTGGAGTACAGGGTCAGATTTAAGGTGCTTGTTTTGACCATTAAAGCCCATCACGGCCTAGGACCCTCGTACCTATGGAATCGCCTCTTCTGGTATGCCCTACGGAGGACCTTAAGGTCCATATATAGCAACACCCTAGAGGTCTCGGGCCCTAAGGAAGTTAGATTAGCCTCATCCAGAGCCAGGGCCTTCTCAACACTGGCTCCGCCCTGGTGGAACACTCTGTCTCATGAGACCAGGGCCCTGCGGGATCTGATTTCTTCCCGCAGGGCCTGTAAGACAGAGCTGTTCCACCTGGCCTTTGGCTTAGAATCAGTTTGATTCCCTCCCCCTTTTTCTTTTTCCTTTCTCCTCCTGTGAAGAGGCTGCATCCTAATGTTTTAATGTTGTATCTTAATCTTTTAAATTGTATTTTAATCAACTTGTTTGTCTTATTGGTTGTTAGCCGCCCTGAGCCCGGTCTTGGGGAGGGTGGGGTATACATCATCATCATCATCATCATCATCATTATTATTATTATTATTATTTACAAATTACTTTAGGGTGTCTATTTTTCTTGATTTATATTTTGGATATTATTATTACTGCTGCTGCTGCTATTATTAATCCTTTTTAGTCACTACTGCATTATACTATAATAAAAACAACACAACTCCCCTCCTATATAACAGCCACACAGATTGTTTAGCAGCACACTAGTAACAAAACAACATTATCTCCCTACATCAAAAGGCCCGGGAACAAAAGTAAGTTTTTAACCTGTAATCAAAAAGATGTTGGTGAAGGTGCCTGGCAGACCTTACTGGGGAGTGCATTCCACTGATGGGGAATCACAGCTGAAAAGGCCGTCTCCCTTGTCACCAACCTCCAAGCCTTTTGGAGAAGGACCTTCAAAGAAGATCTAAGAGTGAGGATGTATATATTGGGGTCCTGAACTGTAAAATATCAGTTTAGGGGGTGTTTTCCTTACCAAAGGGAAAGATGGAAAAAGCTTCAACTGCGGGTGTCATTTCATTTGCAACAGTGGGAAACTGAAGGGAATACGTTGCTTTCAAAGTTCTCCCAGCTCCAAAATTTCAGATCCTGATATGTATAAATGTCCCCCCAAATAAGTCTGTACTCCTTAGAGTTACTGCTGCAGCATTATTTGCCTTTAATATTAGAAGAGGCAAGCCTTAAAGCAGAGCTTTCCAAACCTTTCACGTTGGTGACACACTTTTAAGGCATGCATCACTTTGCAACAAAGTAATGCAGTTTTACTAGCAAACTGGAGGATAAAGGCAGCTGACACACTGTGTGTCGCGACACACAATTTGGAAAGCTCTGCCTTAAAGGGAGTGAGGAGATGGCCTCTTTATTCTTGTTTTTTTATTCTCCGGAACTGCCAAAATGTCCTCCTCCTTTCTCACTTGCCCTTTCATTCTGCCTGTCTGTTTCAGTAACACTGTGAGAGCTGATTGCCACATTTTAGCTGTGGCCCAGAGCTCTGCAGGGCCCTGATGAATACATGAAGGCTATGCCATTCATGTCAGGTAATGCACTTTAATATTGTAATAACATCAAGCACACCCAAGCCTAATTTAAGCACCTTTAGAAGTCCCATCAACTTCAGTGGGAGAGAGTACAGTTGTACCTCCGTTTATGTAACCCTTTGGTTATGTAAACTTCGGGATGCGCACATGGCAAACCCAGAAGTATTTTACCGGGTTTCACTGTGCACACATGCACAGAAGCAGTCTGCGCATGTGCAGAAGCGATACTCAGGTTGCAGAAACCTTGGGATCCGACCGGAACTCCAGAACGGATCCTGTCTGCAACCGGAGGTACCACTGTATGCCTCTGATGCCAGTGGCTGGGAAACACAAGTGAAGAGAGAGCTGCTGCACTCAGATCCTATTTTGGGGTTCTCCATAGGTATCTGGCTGGTCAATGTGGGAACAGGATGCTGGACTAGACAGACCATTGGTCTGATCCAGCAGGCACCTCTTCTTAGATAACCATAGGGTTAAGACCCAACAAGTCAGTAGTGATGTGTTTAATTTTGCCTGGATCATGTCTATTATGATTGGAACTACATAAACATGAAAAAGAGTCAGATAAATGGGGAAAGTTCCCTCCCAAGGAAGTCTTCTTATAAACTCTGCAGCATGTCATTTACTGCCCTCTTACTTCCCATCAAGCCGTTCATTCTCTATTACACACCTAATAAGCACAAGCCTTCCTTGATCCTTATCCTTCATATCATGTCTAAAGTGTCTGTCAGAACTTTCAATATCTAACTTAATGGCAGCTTAGACAAAGCTGGCTCAGGTCCAGGGCTGCTCCACAGACTAGCTAAACATGTCAGAAGAAAAGAAGTGCTGCTCTGTGTGGGCTGAGGCTTATCATTAAAATCCCTTTCCGTCCATCACCGCAAATTGGGAGGTGTTGTCGGGAGAATCCTGCGCAACGCTCCGCCGTCAAAGCAGTTCAGGAGAAGAAGGCAGACAAGTGGACAGGAAGACCTCTATAGACCACTCGGTAGGCTCTTCTTATATATGGAGAGAGTAGTTTCTCGGGACCTTGAGCTCTGGTGAACAAGGCAAGACTTCCAAGGATCTCAGTTTTTCTCCTGCTGAGGAGGGATGGAGTGGTTGCCTCAATCTGCCTAATGGTAGAGCCAGCTCTGGGCATGTGCCCTCTTCTGTCCACCACCAAATCTTAGGGCAAAGGAATGCTAGGAGTGCTGTTGTATTAGAGCCAAAACCCATCTGGTCCAGAACTCTATTCTCACAGTGGCCAACCAAATGCCTATGGGAAACCGGCAAGCACAAAAATGCCACTTGCGCAACTTGTAAACGGAGACATACTGCCTCCAACAATGGAAGCTGTACATAGATGTGGCAGCTAGTAGCCATTGGTGGTCTTAAAGGTAAAGGGACCCCTGACCATTAGGTCCAGTCGTGACTGACTCTGGGGTTGCACGCTCATCTCACTCTATAGGCCGAGGGAGCTGGCGTTTGTTCACGACAGCTTCCAGGTCATGTGGCCAGCATGACTAAGCTGCTTCTGGTGAACCAGAGCAGTGCACGGAAATGCCTTTTACCTTCCCACCTATTTATCTACTTGCACTGTGTACTTTCGAACTGCTAGGTTGTCAGGAGCAGGGACCAAACAACAGGAGCTCACCCCGTCACGGGGATTTGAACCGCTGACCTTCTGATCGGCAAGCCCTAGGCTCTATTGTTTAACCCACAGTGCCACCCGTGTCCCTTATTGGTAGTCTTATTGTCCATTAATTTATCTAATCCTATAAGAATTGCTATTTCGGGAAGTGGTGAGATAGTGAGGACCTCTCCACCAGCTCACCCAGGAATGAGTGCTATTTGGGACCTCCTCTTCCGGAACTGCCTCTGCCAGTGGCCATATATGGTTCCTTCACTTGCTAGTTTCCTTTATCCTTCTCCATTTCTCTGTCTATTTAACTGAGAACCATTATTTTAAACCAATGGCATCCCAAGATGTTAGACTCTTAACTCTGATCACCCGTGCTGGTTAGGGCTGATGGAAGTTGGACTCAAACAACATCCAGTGTGTGTGTGTGTGTGCGTGCACATGTCTGTATGCCGGAAACCTGGTTTAAACTGTGAGTTAACATGCAAGAAAATGGTATGTAAACAAAATAAACTTAAATTGTTCACTGCTTGGGGAAGGAGCTGCATTCAGAATCATTTTCCAAAGGAAGAAATGAATATGAACTCTGTATGATGGAGCAAAGCCATTTCCGTTCATTTGTTTAGTTTTCCTCATTTTCAATCTGAAATGTGTTAAAAGAGAGAGGATGTCATCCGGAATATTTTCTTGGCTAAATTAGAATTATTTGAGGAATCATTGAATAGCAAACAAGCCAGGTCTTGCTCTAATTTACAGCTGAGGCAGTTGTTTACATGCTGATGTCTCTTTCCGTGCAACGAAATTTGCCCTGTGATGTCGTCAAGTAATTTCCCACCACACTGCATATTCTGTTGTGATTTCTGTACTTAACAATGGTCCATACACACAGTGATGGATGAATAATGTCAAGTTAGTGAGCAGTAATAATAATATCATGATTGTTTTGCTCCAGTCTTCAGTGTGGTGATATTACTTGAAGAGTTCTGCTGGAATAACTTGGATGTGTTCTGCCATTCTCATCCCTGACCTGTTTTTGTAAAATACACCCAGCATCCTGCTGTTGTTCACATATGAATATACTCTCCCAAAGCTGTTCCTCCAATCATCTTCTATGGTGAAGGACTGTAGCTCAGTACAAGAACAGTTGCCCTGCATGCAGAAGGTCCCAGGTTCAATCCCCAAGTTGGGAGAGATCCCTGCTGGAAACATACAGAGTTCAGACATGCAGAGTTGGTTCGACTAATAATGAGACCTACTCAGTATCAGGCAGCTTCTTATGTTCCTATGGTCTTCAATTTACTCAATAAAGCACACCTGAAATCCACTGGCAGGCAACAACCACAGATCTATCTTTGTTATCTTAGATACTGAAAAACAGAGCCGAGGAACATCGACGGTCTTAAACCCTCAAATGTAGTCACCAAATTTAACCCCCAGCTCCTGCCAAACAACCCCATTACTGCAGGGTAGTTCACCACTGCTCTTGGTACCAGAGTCAAACAGACCATAGGTGTATAGGAAGCTGCCTTATACAGAGTCAAACCATTGGTCCATCTAGCTTAGCATCAGAGCTGGTCCAAGACATGTCTTTGCACTGGAGATGAACCACAAAACAGCACCACTCTCCCTGCCCTCTAGGACAGTGTTTCCCAACCTTTTTTGGGCAAAGGCACACTTGTTTCATGAAAAAAATCTCGAGGCACACCACCATTACAGCCCCGTGACGTCAGCGCGCAGCGTCACGCCGGGAGGGACGCACGAAAGTGTAAGTTTCAATTTTTCCCCCTCCCCCTTGCCTTCCTTCTGTGCCAACCGCCAAAAAGCCAAGAAAAAAGCCAAGACTTTAGGGCAGCAGGTCGACACGGAAGAAGCTCCTACCTAAGGACAGGTGCGACGGCCGTGTCCTCTTCTGCCACACTTGGCAGCCCTGCCTCACGGTCGTGACTCCCACCCTGATTTCTCCCCGCAGGTCGAGCGGCACAGGCAGCCCAATGTGTCCAGCCCAGACACAAGCCCCGCTTCCCCACTCTAGATCCTGAATGCGACCAAGTGCTCTGGACTCCCGAGCAGGGTGGGAAAGAGGACTCGCATCTGGTAGCCTCCGGGCTCCTCGCCTGCTCGAGGGATGGCATTGCAGGCAAGCTGCCGGCCGTCGCCATCGCCGCCCCCTCATGCGAGTGGACCTGCCCGGAGTGGTGGGCTGGGGGAGGCTCGCTCTCTGTGGGGATGTGGCCCGCACGCGCGGCCCCGCTTCCTCCTGCCCAGGGCTGAGCTCCTTACCCGCAATCTCGGTCTCGTGCACGCGGATCCCACTTATTCTGAAGCTCGCGCCACTAGCCGGGGCTCTCACACCGTGCCAGGGCGAGGCGGCGCGGCCCACTGACGTCATCGCGGATCGCTGCCGCCCTCGACTTCCCTGTTCCCTCCCCTCCCTCGGGTTGCCGTGGTTACCGAGGACTGCAAGCTGCTCGGGCGAGCGTGGGGCATTAAGTGGGAGAAGGAAAATTAAAATTAAAACTCGCCTGAAGGCCGCCTCTCCGGATACAGTGGTGCCTCGCAAGACGAAATTAATTCATTCCGCAAGTCTCTTCGTCTTGCGAGTTTTTCGTCTTGCGATGCACGGTTTCCCATAGGAATGCATTGAAAATCAATTAATGTGTTCCTAGGGAAACCGCCTTCAGACCAGGTCCGGGGACAGTCTGTCCCCCGACCTCTTCTGAAGGCTGGGGGGGGACAAGGGCTTTTCTTCCCACCCCCAGCATTTTAAAAAACCCCGGGACAGCGGAGGGCTTCTCCACTGTCCGGGGCGATTTAAAAGCCCCTGGGAAGGCAGGCAGGGGGGGACAAAGATTTTCGCCCCCCGCCCGCCTTCAGAAGAGGTCCTGGACCTCTTCTGAAGGCCGGTGGGGGTCAAAAGTCTTTGCTCCCCCCTGCCTGCCTTCCTGGGAGAGCGGAGAAAGGCAGTGCGTTTCTCCGCTCTCCCGGGAAGGCAGGCAGGGGTGAAAGTCTTTGCTCCCCCCCGCCTGCCTTCAAAAGCCGTCGGGGACAGCGGAGAAACGCAAGGACTTTCGCCCCCCGCCCACCTTCAGAAGAGGTCCTTGACCTCTTCTGAAGGCGGGCGGGGGCGAAAGCCTTTGCTCCCCCCTGCCTGCCTTCCCGGGAGGGCGGAGAAAGGCAGCGCGTTTCTCCGTTGTCCTGGACGGCTTTTGAAGGCAGGCTTTTGAAAGCTGTCCGGGACAGCGGAGAAACCCAGCGCGCCCTTCCCGCTGCCCCCCGACTTGGCTGGAAGGCTGGCGGGGGGAGAAGCCTGCTCCTCCCCGTCGCCAGCCCCGCAAACTCGGGGGACAGCGGGAGAGGCGCAGCACGCCCTTGCCGCTGCCCCCCGACTTGGCTGGAAGGCTGGCGGGGGGAGAAGCCTGCTCCTCCCCATCGCCAGCCCTGCAAACTTGGGGGACAGCGGGAGAGGCGCAGCGCGCCATCCCGCTGTCTCCCGACATGGTTTGGAGGCTGGCGGAGGGCTTCCTCCTCCCCCAGCCCCGCAAGCTCCCAGAGCGATGCCAAAGCTGCGCGCAGCTTCGGCATGGCTCTGGGTCCCGTTCTGGGGGAGGGGGAAGCTCGGGCTTCCCCCGCCCCAGCCCCACGCCTGGCGGTGGGGGAATAATTTTTTTCCCCTTTATTCCCCCCCCCCCCGCCAATTTTTCCCGCGGCACACCAGGCAACGTATCACGGCACACTAGTGTGCCGCGGAACACCGGTTGGGAAACACTGCTCTAGGAAAGAACGGCTGAGTGAAGATCTACACTGGAAACAAGGGTGGGAGGAGACCAGTGGTGCCTCCTATTCACCGAGAGGCCATTGTAGAGGTGGCGTTGGGCCAGGAGGCTGCCAAGGAGGCAGCAGATCCATCCTCGAAGTTGTGTTGCACAGCTGTTGCTGCCACCATGACAGTGGCCACAGTAGTGGGCGATGCATTCTTTGGAGGCCAGATCTGCTGCCCCCATGGATCCTGCCACCTGAGGCAGTTGCCCCAGCTTGTCATGGGTGGACCAGCCATACTTAGCATTGTCTATGTTAATGGAAAGCAACTCTTCAGTTTTATCAGTTAGAGTCCTCTCCCATCCCTACTTGGGGATGCTCGAGATTGAACCTCACACCTTCTTCAGCCGTATCTGTTCCAATTCTACAGACAGAGACTCTCACCTAAGAGATCTACAGCAAACCTTTTTAGAACTAAAATACCCAGCAGATGAAGTTAGACAACAGATCAACAGAGCCAGACTGATACCCAGAGAGAACTTGCTGCAAGACAGACCCAAAAAAGAAAATAACAGAACTCCTCTAGTCATCACATACAGCTCCCAAGTTAAAACAGTACAACGCATCATCAGAGATCTACAACCTCTCCTGGACAATGACAGTTCTCTTTCTCAAGCTCTGGGAGGAAGACCTTTCATTGCCTACAGACAGCCACCCAATCTTAAACAACTCCTAACCCACAATAATACTACAACCAGACTTAACACGGACACTGGCACCAGAGCCTGCAATAAACCCAGATGCCAACTTTGCTGCCACATACACCCGGACAACACCATTACTGGCCCCAACAACATCACACACACCATCTCTGGACTATTTAATTGCTCATCGTCTAACATTATGTATGCCATCAAATGCCAACAGTGTCCTTCAGCTCTCTATATTGGACAAACAGGCCAAACCTTACGCCAAAGAATAAACGGACATAAATCTGACATCAAGAATCACAAGACAGAGAAACCAGTAGGAGAACACTTCAATCTCCCAGGACATTCTATACAAGATCTCAAAGTAGCTGTTTTACTACAAAGGAATTTCAGAAATAGACTGGAAAGAGAAGCTGCTGAATTGCAAATCATTACCGAACTTAAAACCATGGAGACACCTGGCCTGAATAAAGATATTGGATTCTTATCTCACTATACATGACAAAGCCATTTTTCACCTTCTCACCCCTTGCTTTTTCCTGTAAGACCTACTGCAGTCGTTAATAGTCGTCAACAGGCTCATCACAGCTATCTGCCAATCACCCATCCCCACCCTCCTCTGAGTAATACCCCTCCCCACCTTCTCACTATATAGAAGGATCTGGCAACTTCTGTTTCAGTGTATCTGAAGAAGTGTGCATGCACACGAAAGCTCATACCAAGAACTAACTTAGTTGGTCTTTAAGGTGCTACTGGAAGGAATTTTTTTTGTTTTGACCTTCTTCATGAGTTATGGTCCTTCCCCTTAGAATAGCACGCAATGGGTTGCTGCCAATTCCTTTTCCATCCTCCCCAGGACTCCCCCCCCCCCCAGAGCAGAAGCGTTGATATAATCTGTTTGAACCCCAGGGCAATTCACAGACCCTCCTTACTCTGGCAGGGGAATGAGGCATTGGCAAAACTTTCAGGTTTTGCTACTGTTTGGGACAGATTAGCACAGAAGTCGGAGAAGAGGGGAAGCAATCATGCAGAGGCTGGATGCTTCTTTCCTTTGATGGGTTTTGATGATGGGGATCAAAAGTGGGGAGAGCACTGTTCTGCTCAGGTCCCACACATTGCCTTCCCATAGGCATCTGGTTGGCCACTATGAGAATAGGATGCTGGAGTTAATTGGGCTTTGGTTTGACCCAACATGTTCTTATTGGTATCTAACTCATTCTAGTAGGGACACCAATTCTTTCTAAGATGGTTTGCATTTCTAGTGTAAAGCTAAAGGTTGTGTTTCAGCTGTCTGAAGATCCTTTGTGTTTTACAAGTTGCACTTATGCTCTCAGTTATACACACACACACACACACACAGAGAGAGAGAGAGAGAGAGAGAGAGAGAGAGAGATAAAGATATAGATGATATAGATATAGATATAGATGATATAGAGATATAGATATAGATATAGATATAGATATAGATATAGATATAGATATAGATATAGATATAGATATAGATATAGATATAGATATAGATAGTTCAGCCAAGCTGGGTAATATTGCAATCAGGCCATATTGGAGATGTGAACTCAGGTCTTCCCAGTCTGGCCCCATCTGCACTATACAATTAAAGCACTATTATACCACTTTAAGCAGTCATGGTTTGCCCCCAAAGAATTCTGGGAACTGTAGTTCATTGGGGGGTACTGAATGTTGTTAAGAGACCACCATATTTCCCTCACAAAGCTACAATTCCCATAGTTCTCTGAGAAGAGGGATTAACTGTCAAGCATTTGCACATAATAGGAGAAATTCACGCCAAAAGGCTGATTAATTTTCAGGAGAACTTTTTTTGAGGGAGGAGGAGGAGGAGGAGGAGGAGGAGGAGGAGGAGGAGGAGGAGGAGGAGAAGAAGAAGAAGAAGAAGAAGAAGAAGAAGAAGAAGAAGAAGAAGAAGAAGATATGGAAATGCAGGCAACTGAACATGAGATTGGAAAAAATGAGAAACTGAGAGAAACTAGAATTGTCAGAATTACCCATCCCTGTTTCCAAGAGACAATAAAGTTCTTTCTTAGTTTCTTGACTAAACCTTTCATGCCAATGGTTATAAGGAAAAATAATTACTGGCTTTATACAGCTGCCTATGCTGTGGGGATTGTGCCAGGTGGGTGAAAGAAAGGGAGAGAAATCACAATTTAATCAACTCAGAAGCAAAATTGAAGATCACATGTGTGATGAAATAAATAATGTTCCATCAGAAGAAGCAATTTTCGGCCAACCTCTACCCCCTGCATCAGTTCAAATGAGGATTTTAAAGTTAGGTGTCAGCTTTGCAAAATGGCTTTGCCCACTCTCACTTGAGCTCTGTGAAAGGCAAATGTAAAGATTTTTGCAATTTCCTCTGCTCACCAGAAAGTTGCCTATTTTTAGCAAAAGCTATTGTTCTCTCCAAAATAGGCAGCTGACTGATTAATTATCTCCATTGTGCGGGCAAAGGGAATATTCTTTTGAAGGTGAAAATGAAAAGCAGAAAAGGAAAGAAAAGAAACATATGAGAAATTAGTTGCAGTGCTTAGCTATAGCCAGATATATTAAGTCGTAAAGAAATCAATTGGGGATGGGAGGGGTGGGGAACGCAGGCGGGGGGCAGGAGAATTCAACATGCCAATTTTGTAATCTCTCTTCAGTCTTCAGGGGAAATGGAGGTATGGTGAATGCTTCATCAAAATGGCACTAGAGACGTAGCATCTGTTCTCAGCCCAAGTTCTTCCTGAGTTGATTCAGTGGTGTTGTCCAGAAAGGACTGAGACACAACTTCAGAGCCTCACTCAACAGAATGAGAAGGAGGTCCCCCAAACACAGATGGTCTGGTTTGTACATAAGAGGCCAATAGCCTACCTAGTCCAGTATCCTGTTCTCACAGTGGACAACTGTGATGGATGCATCACCCAAACTGTTTCTCCCTTGAAGAAACAAAGGAGGTTTTCAGAGATAGAAATTGTTGTTGTTGTTGTTGTTGTTGTTGTTGTTGTTGTTGTTGTTGTTGTTAATTTCCCCAGCCACTCTGGGCGGCTTCCAACAAAATATTAAAAACGATACAGCATCAAACATTAAAAGCGAAACAATATTGGGGAAAACTGAAAAAAATAAAGCCCACTGAGAACTGGACATTCTCAGTGGCCACAGAATGCTAAATATACGTTATGTTTGAGAAAGGTGGAATGGAATATTCTGGAAGTAGGTATGGCTGGCTGGAACTCTGAACATGAACATTTTGTTGCAAGTCCCTCTCACTCCTCTAGATTTTCTAGAGGGTGGAGAGCATGGTTGTAGCACCATTTCGCCATTCAGCTTTACCTTCCTCCATTTCCTGCCCACAAAACTTCCAAGCGCACCGAGTAAATCATGGGTAATAGAGTTTATGGAATCCCAAGCTGTGCTGATATCTGGAAGGCCATCGCAGTGGTATATGGGCTGCAGTAAAACGGAAAAGCGCCCTGGAGCTTCTGTCAATGGAATATAGTGGAGACGTATGATTAAGAGAGAGTTAAGGTGCATCAGACAATGAAGGAAAATAATGCCATATGACACATTAATAGATCCCAGGGAAGTCTTGTTAATCTACCAAAAAAAGCAAAAACCCAAGGAGCTATTTTAGCGCAATATTAGGAGTGAAGGGGAAAGACGATGACAACTCATTCCTCCGTGTGATTTTCATGGCCTAGTTTGCAAACAGACAGTGCAAGGCTGGAACATTTCAGATGCCTTTTTCACGAGGCTTCCATGAGTCATAGACCTTAAGCTGAAGATGTAAAATTTCGCCAAGTATGAATTGCTCACTGATGATAGCCTTACATGACTGTTCCTCCCCACTCCCCAATTACAGTCACCTTGGAGTGGAAATCCAAAGGTTTGGGACATCCTTATTTCTCTGGACAACATATATTTGACAAATGCTGACAAATGAATTGTAGGCTGCAGCACTTGAAAAGTTACCATAAGAATCAGAGTTGGCACACAAATTTTCCCTAAGCAGCATTGGAAGCAAGACTGACAAGTCCTGCAAAACATATGAGGATAATTTTCTTTTTAAAATAGTATTATTATTATTATTATTATTATTATTATTATTATTATTATTTGTAAAAACAAACAAACAAGCAAAAGCACAGATAACAAATGAAATACCAAGAATCATGATACATTGTGTAGCCCATATATTACTTGGAAATTTAATGCATGGGCATTCATTAACCTTGTGGAATTTGAGAGAGAAAGAGTTTAGATATCTCCATTGGGAATTACAGGCAGTTCTGTAATGTAAGCAGGGAAAGGAAGCTATAGAGATCTGACTGGCTTCAATTTTGTATATAGTCTAGTAGGAGCACATATCAAAGTGAGGACATATGAACATGAGCAGACCTTTCTCAATCAGGTCAATGGCTGACGTAGTCCAGCCGCAGGAACTGAGTTGCCTTCCCTCAGCCTAACCTATCCCCCCCCTGGGGGGGGACCATTGTTGTTGTTGTTTAGTCATTTAGTCGTGTCCGAATCTTCGTGACCCCATGGCCCAGAGCACGCCAGGCACCTCTGTCCTCCACTACCTCCCGCAGTTTGGTCAAACTCATGCTGGTAACCTCGAAAACACTATCCAACCATCTCATCCTCTGTCGCCCCCTTCTCCTTGTGCCCTCCATCTTTCCCAACATCAGGGTCTTTCCCAGGGAGTCTTCTATTCTCATGAGGTGGCCAAAGTACTGGAGCCTCAGCTTCACGATCTGTCCTTCCTGTGAGCACTCAGGGCTGATTTCCTTAAGAATGGATAGGTTTGATCTTCTTGCAGTCCATGGGACTCTCAAGAGTCTCCTCCAGCACCATAATTCAAAAGCATCAATTCTTCGGCGATCACTTCTGCTCTTATTTCAATCAGACTCCTATTGCCTTGGACTATTTTCAATAACCTGGGACAAGACTAGATTTTCCTGGTAAGACAACAGATTGTTTTTTATGAGTCTCTCTCTCTCCTGTAGTTTCCCAGGTTCCGGGTCTTTGTATTTTGTTCTGTCTCTCCATTCAGAGTAATTTACATGAAACAAACTGCATCATAAGCATTTACAAATTCCTTGGGGCAAATTGATTGGTTCAAGTCTCTCTTTTTAAACACCAGCCAGAGATATTTGCATGCATCAGGGAACAAATATTGGCACTTGCGCTGCTTAGATGGCATGCATAATAACTTCCTGGAAAGACCTAGGAGGGCAACCTGGTAGAAGTGACTCCAATTCTGTCAACTTTATTAGAGTTGCATCTGTTCGTGTCATATGGGGGAACCACGCCTTTCATTTCATGGGCAGGGGCATCCCATTCCGTTTTGCCACCTGAGGAGAAACGGGAATTACCACCTCCTGCCCCACTCCCTGCCATCACCCACTTCTGCCACTGGCTGTCGCTGAACTTGGCAGGAGCCAGGATGCTACTCAAAGCGTTACTGCCTAGCTACTGCCCCCCCGGGGGGGGGGGAGCTGAATGGGAACACAGCTCTCAGGAATGCCCTCGTTTTCACAAAACTTTGCGGGAGCCAGGGTGCTTCTCAAAATGTTGCAGCTTGGCTTCTCTCCCCACCCCCATCCCAAGGGCAAATGTAGGGTATAGGAACGCCCTGGTTCTTTCATTTATTTATTTATTAAAATTAATTAATTAATTAATTAAATTTGTATACCACCCATGACCTGTAGGTCTCAGGACAGTTCACAACAACAAAAATGCAAGATAAAAAAAATGCGTTATTTTTTTTTAAAAAAACAACAATAACAAAATAGCCCCTCTCCTCCCACAAACATCTTTCCAGATCTTGCCAAATATGCTGGGACCTGGGGTGTTCTGTTAAAGGGTCAGGGAAGATGAGTAGCAATGCCACACACTAGAATGCCTCCCTGGTCATTGGCCCAGTCTTGTGGACTACTTTGCTGACAGAGATTTAGCAGGAACCTTCTGCTTCCATGTTTTTTAATGCCTGCTGGAAACTTTTCTATCCCACCAAGCTTAAAAGGTAAAGGTAAAGGACCTCTGACAGTTAAGTCCAGTTGTGAACGACTCTGGGGTTGTGGCACTCATCTTGCTTTACTGGCTGAGGGAGCTGGCATTTGTCCGCAGACAGTTTTTCTGGGTCATGTGGCCAGGATGACTAAGCCGCTTCTGGCAAAACCAGAGCAGTGCATGGAAAGGCTGTTTACCTTTCCTCAGGATCGTTACCTATTTATCTACTTGCACTTTGACGTGCTTTCGAACTGCTAAGTTGGCAGGAGCTGGGACTGAGCAACGGGAGCTCACACTGTTGTGGGGATTCGAACCGCCGACCTTCCATTCGGCAAGCCCTAGGCTCAGTCGTTTAGACCACAGTGCCACCCACGTCCCCCCACCAAGCTTATGCAGGCAATTACAAATATATATTTACATAAGAGTTAGCTGATTCCTGATTCTCTATCTATCTATCTATCTATCTATCTATCATCTATCTATCTATCTATCTATCATCTATCTATCTATCTATCTATCTATCTATCTATCTATATCTATCTATCTATCTATCTATCTATCTATCTATCTATCATCTATCTATCTATCTATCATCTATCATCTATCATCTATCTATCTATCATCTATCTATCTATCATCTATCCATCCATCTATCTATCTATATATCTATCTATCATCTATCTATCTATCTATCTATCTATCTATCTATCATCTATCTATCTATCTATCTATCTATCTATCTATCATCAATCTATCTATCATCTATCATCTATCTCTCTATCATCTATCTATCTATCATCTATCTATCTATCTATCTATCTATCTATCTATCTATCATCTATCATCTATCAATCTATCTATCTATCATCTATCATCTATCATCTATCTATATCTATCATCTATCTATCTGTTTTATTATACAGTTTTATGTATGCTTGTTGTAATCTGCAATTATATTTCAAATGAATAGCATATATCAACATTTTTTAAAAACAAATATATTCCTGAGTGCAGGGCCAACTGTACACTTCGTATTTCTCTCTGCATATTGCAATCTCACAGCAATGGGATGATGTCACACACCCTGACTGGTGCCAAGCAGCGGCTATTTTAGTTGTTCACAGTGGCACCAATGTAGTGTTACTCCAGGGCATTGTGGGAATTAAAATGGCGGTCTGAAATGGGCGAAATATAAAGATTAGACAGGGGCCCATTGGGCTCCAACAGTCACAGCTGCTTGAGGAAGGGGACCCGCCTGAAATTCAATTCCAGCCACTACTGTGTTCTAGTATGACATCCAGAGCATGTAACTTGAGATGAACAACACTTTGGGAATGAGCTGTTATGGACTTGAAAAGAAGCTAAACTGTTCCAACGGGAGCAGGGAAAAGGAGTACCTACCACCTGTGTGTTGCCTGAAGCAACCTTGATGAGAGAAAATAGACTCTGAAATGTTATAATAGAAACTAACTACCCAGTCACTATGAAGAAAATGATCGCTATAAGCTTTGAAGGTCCCTGAAGTCTTCAATTAGGGGGTTGTGGTTTTTGAGGGCAAGGCTGCACTCAGAGAAAGACCCACTCTGCTGTGCTGTTGCAAATATTATGGGATTCATCCAGGCCACTTTGATGGTTAGCTTTAACAGCTCATTCGGGCTTCTTTTGTTTGAGTTGATGATGTGGATAATAGAGTGATTTGCTTAACCCCCAGACCTTCTGTCCTAGCCAGTGTTCATGACCATAGCTGTCAACTTTTCCCTTTTCTTGCGAGGAATCCTATTAGGAATAAGGAGGGAATTTCCTTTTAAAAAAGGAAAATGTTGACAGCTATGTTCATTACCCCAGCAAGTACAGTGGTGCCCCGCAAGACGAATGCCTCGCAAGACGAAAAACCCGCTAGACGAAAGGGTTTTCCGTTTTTGAGTTGCTTCGCAAGATGATTTTCCCTATGGGCTTGCTTCACAAGACGAAAACGTCTTGCGAGTCTTGCGATTTTTTTTCGCTCTCCCCCCCCCCCTTTTCTAAGCCGCTAATAGCGCTAAGCCGCTAATAGGGTTGCTTCGCAAGACAAAAAAACTGCTAGACGAAGAGACTCGCGGAACGGATTATTTTCGTCTTGCGAGGCACCACTGTATGTCCAAAGTCCGTTTCAGGGGCCTAATCTGGCCCACCAGTTGGTTTAATCTGGCCCCTGTGGCAGTTTATTTCCTGGGGTAAAATCCTGAAAAAACCCACAACAACTTCAAATCCTAAAAGAAGCTCAACAACTTCAGTCCTAAAAAAGGTCAACAAGTTTGGTTGGCCCTCGCTTCACTTGATTTCACTTCATCAAAACTGGCCCTCTTTGAAAAAAGTTTGGACACCACTGCGGGAATGCTATGCACAGCCCAACTAGGGCACCCAATAACATCTGGAAGGCCACAGGTTTGAGATATTTTTAAATCCATTTCCCACTGACTACATTCTGCTGACTGCATCATCTCTGCACAAAATTTAAACAGCCGAGTCAAACTTGCTCAAAAAGTGCAACTCAGAATTATCCTCTCTAAATTTAAACATTGGCTATTCTTCCAATATTTCCGGCCTGCACAAGAGCATTCAGCAAATACATGGGGGATATTTAATATCCAGCGGTACCCTTTAACATACAAAGGTTATGCAGAATCAATCAACATTTCACAGTATCTGGAAATAGAGGTCAGTATTTCTGACAGTGTCTAAAATGCAACGGTCAATATCATAGCAGACAGATGGTATATAATAGCTGACGGTATTTGACAGTTTCTGATAGATGACTTGCCATTGATTTTAGTACATTTTATGTCAACTTCACCCATTCATTTATCCCATCAAAACATTTGAATTTCAGATTTTGAGATCAAATCTTTGTTCCAAGATTCAGCACTAGGGGTCTGAGGTAAAAAGTGGCCATCAAATTCCACTTTGTAAAATGCATGTTTGTTGTTGTTTTTTAAAAAAGTTAATTTTTAATTTAACTATTAAACGTTGCTTAAATTTGATGGGGAAATCTTCTGATAAATTGCCCTGACTGCTCAGAAATGTTTCAAAAGATCTTGAATTTCACATCTGGACAGAGATTGTCTAATTTCTCTTGTCCACATTCTGGTTAGATTGCTGCAAAGCATTACATTTGGGTTTCCCTGATGACAGTTCAGAAACTGCTGCTGGTGCAGGACTAAGCAAACAGACCGCTGACCAGGGAAAGATGATTCTGCGTGCAACACCAATCCTGGCTTAACTTTGCTAGCTACAAGTTAGCTTCCAGGTGTACTTCAAAGTGCTGGCTTTGACCTATAAAACCTCAGGACCTTAAGGACTGGGCCTCTCTCTGAACCGACCAGACACTTTGTTCATCAGCTAAGATCCCCATTTGAGAGAAGCCTTCCCCAGGGAACATTGCCTGGTGCAATTGTTGTCTGTTTTAAGGTACAAGGTAAAAACATTTTCATTTCCTCAGGGCTTACGTTTTGAATTGTGAGGGTATTAAATTATGTCAGTGGCCTTCTTGTGCATATCCTATAATTGAGGGTAGGTAGGACCTGGTCCCTTTGAATGTATTTTGGAAGAGTTTTGGAAGGGCACAATCCTAAGGCTAGATCAACCGGCATGAAGGAAATTAGGATCCAGTGGCTCTCCAGCTGAGCCAGGAGGTTCCCGCCTGAGCTGGACAATGTTGGCATAACTCCCTCATCCCACCTCAGCCAGGATGCAGCTGGCTGAAGCTGAATCTCAAATCAAAAGGGGCATTTTGTCCCTTTTGCTTCTCATCAGAGACCCTTCTCTACATCCCTACTCCCTGAGAAGTTTGGAGGATGACAATACAAGAATGGACCTTTTCTCTAGTGGTTCCATTTGTGAAATGTTCTCCCCAGGGAGGCTCACCTGGTGCCATCATTATATGTCTTTAGGCACCAGGCAAAAACCTTCCTCTTTACCCAGGCCTTCAGCCATTAAATAATCTATGGCCTGTTAAATGTGTGTGAGGGGGGGTTATTATTATGATTTTTTTTATTAGTATGCTGTATTATGTTTTTATTGAGACTCTTGAGAGTCCCATGGACTGCAAGAAGATCAAACGTATCCATTCTTAAGGAAATCAGCCCTGAGTGCTCACTGGAAGGACAGATCATGAAGTTGAGGCTCCAATACTTTGGCCACCTCATGAGAAGAGAAGACTCCCTGGAAAAGACCCTGATGTTGGGAAAGATGGAGGGCACAAGGAGAAGGGGACGACAGAGGACGAGATGGTTGGACAGTGTTCTCGAAGCTACCAGCATGAGTTTGACCAAACTGCGGGAGGCAGTGGAGGACACGAGTGCCTGGCATGCTCTGGTCCATGGGGTCACGAAGAGTCAGACACGACTAAACGACTAAACAACAACAACAAAATGTTTTTATTTTTATGCTGTGCAAATTATGTTCTTAATGTTCTACACTGCCCTGGGATCTTTGGATAAAGGGTGGTATATAATTAATAAATAAAGGTAAAGGTACCCCTGCCCGTACGGACCAGTCTTGACAGACTCTAGGGTTGTGCGCCCATCTCACTCAAGAGGCCAGGGGCCAGCGCTGTCCGGAGACACTTCCGGGTCACGTGGCCAGCGTGACATCGCTGCTCTGGCGAGCCAGAGCCGCACACGGAAACGCCGTTTACCTTCCCGCTAGAAAGCGGTCCCTATTTATCTACTTGCACCCGGGGGTGCTTTCAAACTGCTAGGTTGGCAGGCGCTGGGACCGAACAACGGGAGCGCACCCCGCCGTGGGGATTCGAACCGCCGACCTTTTGATCGGCAAGCCCTAGGCGCTGAGGCTTTTACCCACAGCGCCACCCGCGTCCCTAATTAATAAATACATAAATAATTTTGCAGGGCTTGGGGGAGGCAGGACTGGGGTGGGGGTGGGAGTGGGGACTAAGGTCGGATCTTAAGTCCATTCAGCTCCATCACATGACCTGTCAAGCCAGCGAAAAAGGGTGGTGTAATTCAAGCTTTATTTCAAAGACTTGTTTTCCCTCTGCCAGACTTTGGCTGGCTCAGGCAGCAGTAGCCCTGCTCCTGAATGGAGTTTTGATCTGGTGTATTTTTAAACTGACTTCCCATATTTGACAGTGGCTTCTCATTTTTATGATAGCTCCCTTAGTTTCTAGAAAAAAAATTCCTTCCAGTAGCACCTTAAAGACCAACTAAGTTAGTTCTTGGTATGAGCTTTCGTGTGCATGCACACTTCTTCAGATACACACGAAAGCTCATACCAAGAACTAACTTAGTTGGTCTTTAAGGTGCTACTGGAAGGAATTTTTTTTGTTTTGACTATGGCAGACCAACATGGCTACCTATCTGTAACTCCCTTAGTTTCTGTTTATTTACCTTTTATATGATTTTAAAATCTTTGCTATGTCCATTTTTGTTGTTTTGTAAGGCCCTTTGAGACACCTTGGTACAAAAATGTGACTAATAAATCATCATCATCATCATCATCATCATCATCATCATCCTCCTATAATATAGAAATAAGGCATCTACTGCCAATCCAAGGCTTTTTCATGCAACAGCTTCTGTCCATGCTTAGCTTTGCATATGCCATTCCATTCTTACCACATCTCTCAAACGATTTCTCTCTCTCAAATCTGCAAATAAGAAATCAATTACACAATAGCATTAATGAAACCCAAGACAAAAGGCTTGTCGTGCACCGCTTGTGGTTTATCCATTGATTCTTCTTGATACTTCAACTGAACAATTTATCAAACGTAGCCGATGGTTGGCCTCCGTTCAAGAACAGCGTCGTACCAGAATTAAATCCAATCAGAAAATAAATCTGTTTCAACGATGCGTGTTTCAAAGAAGGAACTTTTCTTTGGAGACCTCAGAAAAAGGGCTAAATGATACATTTTCATTTTGAGTGAAAGGAGGAATGTAATTCTCATCCACAGCTGCAGCAGAAATCTTGACAATTTACTTCACAGAATGAAATCAAAAACAAAATAAACCCCACAAAACACTCATCTGAGGAATGTCCATTCTTTAAAAATTTATTTTGGCGTATTCCCCCTTCCCCAGACAATGATCATCAAATTATCTAATGTTTGCTTACATTATATAGCAGCTGTCTATAACAATTCATTATTAGAGAAGTGGAAGGGACTAATACAATGAACCAATATCACAGGGGAAAACAATTTGCAAAACATCAAAGAGTAAACTGACGTCACGTTTGACAGCTTACTAAAAAAACCCACAACCCTCTTCTTTGAGGCCTTTTCAGAACATATCTGGTAAAATGACAAGCAGAACATTAAGAATGTCTTGTTGTGATCTAATTACAGCTGTTGTACTTTAATTTCAGGGATATATTTAACCCATGAGGTGGCAAACACCCACTTATTGAATGCTGAATAATGTAACAATGCTCAATGAGAAAAGCCACCTGCAGTTCTAGTTGCGGTGGTTCCATTTCTGAATACATTTAAGGAATGTATTCAACATTTATGCGCAACGGTTGCTTACAAGAGCCTCCCATACCCAAAAGAAATTGCGCTATACAATTTACTGCAAGGTTTACAAGAGCAGAACCCTCCGCATGTGCTCCAATTATACCTTCTTCTTCTTTTGCAAAATGAGCTGGTAACTCTAACACTAACCAAGATCTCCAAGAAAACACTGCATGCCTTTATTTTGGCTCCAAGGCCAAATACAACTCAGCAGAAATGGGGAGCCAGTGGCACTTCAGATATTGTTGAACTCTAGCTCCTGTCAACCCCAGCCAGAAAGTCCAATGGCCAAGGATGATGGGAGTTGGAGCCCAATAACATTGGAGGGTGACAGGCTCTCAGTCCCTGCTATACAGCAAAATGGACAATGTATCACTGACTATCAGGTTGGCAGGGGGAACAGCAGCATGGAAGGTCTCTTGACTTCATGTACGTCTTGTGGACTTCCTAGAGAGATCTGGCCTTTGAAGAGATCTGGTTGCCCATTGAAAGAAGCAGGATGATAGACTGGGTGAGCTGTTGGCCTGACTCATCTGGAAACTGTGTTCTTAAGAGGCATGCACAGACTTGAAGCTGTTCTGAGAGCAGCCGATCTCTCAGTAGGCAATCAAGTGGCTTCTTTATTTAAAACCAGCTTAAACGTTTAGCCAGGTGATCAGCTAAAAATAAGTCGTGTGTGGGTGTATATGTGCTTTTCTCTTGAACATAGCAGGGCAGTTTTGCAATCACGTCCAAGTTTGGGGGTGAATGCCAGGCATATTGTGTGGGTTCCTCCCTCCCCCCAGCAAAGCAACATCCCTCATCTGCCGCGTGAAACCAGGTTCACAGGTGGTGTGATTCAAATGAAAAATGCCAGCAGTGCTATTTTTCTAGAAAAAGAGGTGCCAGAACTCACTATGAACGCCTCCCCTTGTTCTCTTCTAATGTCAATGGTGCCCACCTGAGAGGTGTCAGAACTGAATTCCGTGAGTTCCGGCTGGGAAAAAAAGCCCTGAATGCCAGGAAGCTGAATACCGGTTTGCCTATCTAACAAACTTTCACAGATTAAGATAACGGCACCCTTGCTTACATCTCAGTCCCAGGTTTTGAAGCCAGTGGGACCCACCTTCTTCAATGCACCCTTAACCCTCCTTTCTTCCAGCACTTCTTGCTACCTGCTTGTTTGTAAGGGACCAGATGGCAAGAGTTGCTCAGTGACTCATCACATCCAGACCTTGAGGTGTGGACCCCTGCTTAAGCACTACTTCTGCTTAACATAAGAAAAGTCCCACTGGATCAGACCATACGCTTGCGTAGTCTGGCATCCTGTTTCCCACCATGGGCAACCAGCTGCCTATGTAGAACATTGTTCCCCAGCAACTGGCATCTCTGGCTGTGGAGGCAACACATAGTTCACACGACACAACAGCCTTCTCTTCCATTGATTTGTCTAATCATCTTTCATTGCCATTTTATATGGTGGCCATCATCACATCTCATGGTAGGAAATTTCATAGTCCAATCATGCACTCTGTGAAGAAGGGCTTGGCCTGACTCTCCTGACAATCAGCTTTGGGTTCCAGTATTAGGAGTGAAGACTCTCTATCTATATCTATCTATTGACTCTCTATCTCTATCATCTATCTATCACCTATCTCTATCTATCTATCTATCTATCTATCTATCTATCTATCTCTATCTAATCTATCTATCATCTATCTATCTATCTATCTATCTATCATGATATTCACATTGCCTATTACTTTACTGAAGATCACAGCCTGTGCATGCCCTACTGTGATGACAAGTCTTCTCCATCTGCTCCCCACTATAGCTGTTGAGTTTGCAATAATCTATCCTGCACTGACTTATGAAACTGTTGTAGCTCACTATCACCTCTTTAATGCATGCATGTATCTCATGATAGATCACCTAGGGCTGAAGAAAGAACATTATTTTTCCTGTTGAGGGTCACATTCACTTAATGGTTATCTGTCAGGCTGACATACCAGCAGTGGGCAGAGTTTGGTGAACCCAGAGAAAAAAGTGGGTGGGTCATCTCTGTCCGTCTGCCTCTCTCTCTCTCTCTCTCTCTCTCTCTCTCTCTCTCTCTCTCTCTCCCTCTCTCTTTCTGTCCCACTACTTGTCTCTCACTTCCATTGGCCAAAGGCCATACATGTGGAGTTTTAACCTGGGGGAAAAAACCTTAAGGAAGTTTAATCCTAAAATAGGTCTAGTCTAGTTACATAGAATATAAGTGACTCCAAACCATTCAGCAATATTTACTAATTAGATAGGTAGCTGTAAGATGCAACTGTGAAAAAAGGAACTAGTGCAGTCTCTGATATATAGGTGCACATGCTAACAAAATGTTGTGGTTTGGTTTTTTTTAAGTGCTCCTCTGCTCTCCTCTACAGCAAAAAAGAGACAGATACCAAAATGCAGTGAGCATCCTCAGTCGGTGGGGACTGCTGGAGCACAATGGATCAGTGCCACAGGTGGCCCGCAGCCTTGTTCTCCCCTTGAGAAAGAGATGGACTGCCTCACTTAAAAAAGTAAGTTCAAAGGTACATAAACATGTGTGCACATGTACATCTTCATCCTGAACCTTTGGGGAAACAACAATCCTTCTCTGTGCCTGGTGGTAACATCACAGGTGCTAGCCTGTACATACAACTCTGTCACAATGATAAAACAATCTGCATGAGAGAAAGAGGGAGCTATTCCATGCTTTAATGTGAAATAATGCAGAAAACCTGCAGAACCTCTTATCCAAGGGCTAGCGGGGGACAAGGGAGGAACATTGGGCAGCAAAGGTTCTATTTGCTAACCAAATGCCAAGGTAGTTTATTTTGTGCATGGGTAATACTTTCAAGACCCCTTCATGGATCACTGCCTTGCCGTGGCGAAGGGGCTTGAAGAACTCAGAGAAGCTATGAACTATGCCGAGCAGGGCACACAAGATGAACAGGTCATAGTGGAGAGTTTTGACCAAACGTGATCCACCTGGAGGAGGAACCGGCAAGCCACTCCAGTATCCTTGCCAAGAAAACTCCATGGACAAAGACAACAGGCATATAAAAGTTATGACGCTGGAAGATGAGCCCCTCAGGTCGGAAGGCGTCCAACATGCTACTGGGGAAGAGCGGAGGGCAAGTACAAGTAGATCCAGAGCTGATGAAGCGGCTGGGCCAAAGCCGAAAGGACGCTCAGTTGCGGATATGCCTGGAAGCGAAAGGAAAGTCCAATGCTGTAAAGAAAAATATTGCATAGGAACCTGGAATGTAAGAACCATGAACCTGGGTAAGTTGGAGGTGGTCAAAAATGAGATGGCAAGAATAAATATTGACATCCTGGGCATCAGTGAACTAAAATGGACGGGAATGGGCGAATTCAGTTTGGATGACCATCACATCTACTACTGTGGGCAAGAAACCCGTAAAAGAAATGGAGTGGCCCTCATAGTCAACAAAAGAGTGGCGAAAGCTATACTGGGATGCAATCTCAAAAATGATAGAATGATCTCGATACGAATCCAAGGCAGACCTTTTAACATCACAGTAATCCTAGTTTATGCCCCAACTACTGGTGCTGAAGAAACTGAAATTGACCAGTTCTATGAAGACTTACAACACCTTATAGAAGTGACACCAAAGAAGGATGTTCTTCTCATTATAGGGGACTGGAATGCTAAAGTAGGGAATCAAGAGATAAAAGGAACAACTGGCAAGTTTGGCCTTGGAGATCAAAACGAAGCAGGGCAAAGGCTAATAGAGTTCTGTCAAGAGAACAAGCTGGTCATCACAAACACGCTTTTCCAACAACACAAGAGACGACTCTACACATGGACATCACCAGATGGGCAGCATCGAAATCAGATTGATTATATTCTCTGCAGCCAAAGATGGAGAAGCTCTATACAGTCAGCAAAAACAAGACCTGGAGCTGACTGTGGCTCAGATCATCAGCTTCTTATAGCAAAATTCAAGCTTAAACTGAAGAAAGTAGGAAAAACCACTGGGCCGGTAAGATACAATCTAAGTCAAATCCCTTATGAATACACAGTGGAAGTGACGAACAGGTTTAAGGATTTAGATTTGGTGGACAGAGTGCCTGAAGAACTATGGATGGAGGCTCGTAACATTGTACAGGAGGCAGCAACGAAAACCATCCCAATGAAAAGGAAATGCAAGAAAGCAAAGTGGCTGTCCAACGAGGCCTTACAAATAGCGGAGGAGAGAAGGCAAGCAAAATGTGAGGGAGATAGTGAAAGATACAGGAAATTGAATGCAGATTTCCAAAGAACAGCAAGGAGAGACAAGAAGGCCTTCTTAAATGAGCAATGCAAACAAATAGAGGAAAACAACAGAATGGGAAGAACCAGAGATCTGTTCAAGAAAATTGGAGATATGAAAGGAACATTTCGTACAAAGATTACCATAATAAAAGACAAAAGTGGTAAGGACCTAACAGAAGCAGAAGACATCAAGAAGAGGTGGCAAGAATACACAGAGGAACTATACCAGAAAGAAATGGATGCCTCGTACACCCCAGGTAGTGTGGTTGCTGACCTTGAGCCAGACATCCTGGAAAGTGAAGTCAAATGGGCCTTAGAAAGCACTGCAAATAACAAGGCCAGTGGAAGTGATGGTATTCCAGCTGAACTATTTAAAATTTTAAAAGATGATGCTGTTAAGGTGCTACACTCAATATGCCAGCAAATTTGGAAAACTCAGCAGTGGCCAGAAGATTGGAGAAGATCAGTCTACATCCCAATCCCAAAGAAGGGCAGTGCCAAAGAATGCTCCAACTACCGCACAATTGCACTCATTTCACACGCTAGCAAGGTTATGCTTAAAATTCTACAAAGAAGGCTCAAGCAGTATGTGGATCGAGAACTCCCAGAAGTGCAAGCTGAATTTAGAAGAGGCAGAGGAACCAGAGACCAAATTGCAAACATGCGCTGGATTATGGAGAAAGCTAGAGAGTTCCAGAAAGACATCTACTTCTGCTTCATTGACTATGCAAAAGCCTTTGACTGTGTCGACCACAGCAAACTATGGCAAGTTCTTAAAGAAATGGGAGTGCCTGATCACCTCATCTGTCTCCTGAGAAATCTCTATGTGGGACAAGAAGCTACAGTTAGAACTGGATATGGAACAACTGATTGGTTCAAAATTGGGAAAGGAGTACGACAAGGCTGTATATTGTCTCCCTGCTTATTTAATTTATATGCAGAATACATCATGTGAAAGGCTGGGCTGGATGAATCCCAAGCTGGAATTAAGATTGCCGGAAGAAATATCAACAACCTCAGATATGCAGATGACACAACCTTGATGGCAGAAAGTGAGGAGGAATTAAAGAACCTTTTAATGAGGGTGAAAGAGGAGAGCGCAAAATATGGTCTGAAGCTCAATATCAAAAAAACGAAGATCATGGCCACTGGTCCCATCACCTCCTGGCAAATAGAAGGGGAAGAAATGGAGGCAGTGAGAGATTTTACTTTCTTGGGCTCCATGATCACTGCAGATGGTGACAGCAGCCACGAAATTAAAAGACGCCTGCTTCTTGGGAGAAGGGCAATGACAGGCCTAGACAGCATCTTGAGAAGTAGAGATGTCACCTTGCCAACAAAGGTCCGT
Organism: Podarcis muralis; assembly: GCF_964188315.1. NCBI lineage: Eukaryota > Metazoa > Chordata > Lepidosauria > Squamata > Lacertidae > Podarcis > Podarcis muralis. The sequence goes on from NC_135660.1 coordinate 13,378,164, forward strand.
ATACAAAACAAAAAAAATTCCTTCCAGTAGCACCTTAAAGACCAACTAAGTTAGTTCTTGGTATGAGCTTTCGTGTGCATGCACACTTCTTCAGATACACTGCTCCGTATAGTTCCGTATACAGGTCCGTATAGTTAAAGCCATGGTCTTCCCAGTAGTGATGTATGGAAGTGAGAGCTGGACCATCAAGAAGGCTGATCGCCGAAGAATTGATGCTTTTGAATTATGGTGCTGGAGAAGACTCTTGAGAGTCCCATGGATGGCAAGAAGATCAAATGCATCCATTCTTAAGGAAATCAGACCTGAGTGCTCACTGGAAGGACAGATCGTGAAGCTGAGGCTCCAGTACTTTGGCCACCTCATGAGAAGAGAAGACTCCCTGGAGAAGACACTGATGCTGGGAAAGATGGAGGGCACAAGGAGAAGGGGGCGACAGAGGACGAGATGGTTGGATAGTGTTTTTGAGGTTACCAGCATGAGTTTGACCAAACTGCGGGAGGCAGTGGAAGACAGGAGTGCCTGGCGTGCTCTGGTCCATGGGGTCATGAAGAGTTGGACACGACTAAACGACTAAACAACAACAACAACCATACTTTCAAGATACTATAGAAAACGATTTGGCAGGAAACGATTCCAATGATTCCAAGATTCTTGTCCAAGATACGTTTCTAAAATAAAGGATAATAAATAATACTTCATTGTACTTACACATATATTGACAAATATGCAAAGGCAGTAAAAACAAGCAGTCGCTTCGCATGAATTCCGAACGTTGATTCCTCTTTGATTATATTGGATAACTTATTGATAGAAAGATGTAACAAATAAAATATCTCACTCACCCCCCCCCCAGGTCTATTTTGAAAGATGTGGAGGAAGACCCCCCCCCCAAAAAAAAACATTTATACCTTCCAGTGGGAATAAACTTCAGGAAAGAGCTCCAAAATTTATTGCCATTTTTAACTCTGTGGCTCCCTGTTTGTGGAATGCTTTCCCCAGAGAGGCTTGCCTGGGGGCCTGCATATCTTTAGACACTAGGCAAAAACTTTCCTCTATAACGAGGCCTTTGGTCTTTAGCTACCTGTGGCCTTTTAGTAGTGGCTGGGATGTTTTTGATATATTTCTCTTTCCTCTTGGTTTTCATGTATCTATGCGGGGTTCACTGTCTGTTTGTTTGGTTTTTTGTAAGTTGCTCTGGGTTGCCGTGGGCAAGAGAAAGCAACTGACAAATTTCATGAACAACGACAACACATCCCAGATGTCTTCAATCAGAGCAACACAATCACGGCCTTTCAAAACTGGATGATGTGTGGGGACATCCCTCCACTTTCATCCTAACTGCTGCCCTGCAATTATAGAGTTGCAAGCTGGATGGTCCTCTCCATGGTCGCCCAAGAGCTTCTTGATCCCTCTCCTATATGAGATGGAGAACCTGTGATCCACCAGATGTTGTTGTAAACAAACCCCCACCAGCCTCAGCCAGCATGATCCACGAATGAAGAGAGTTGCAGTCCAACAACATCTGGAGGGCCAGTATCCCCTTCCCTGCCCTAATGAAGGCATGCATCATCTTCCAGTAGTTTCTTACAAGTCTTGGGGCCTCATATAGGCTGCTCAGGGCTGGGGAGCCTGTGCCCAGTGCTCAAGGATGATGGGCGTTGTAGTACAGGAACACCTGGTGGGCCACAGATTCCCCAGCCCTGACGCAGCTCTTCCACTTGCAATGGTTTTCCCATTTGGTTTAACAGAGGAAGAAAATCTCCAAAGGAATCTGCTCCCCCTTCATGAAAACAAATGCAACCGCTCATACACCCAAGACTTTCATATGTGCACAGGAATTTACAGGGAGCTTGAGACAGGGCACACGCTAGATATGCCCCAACACAGAGCTGAAAATGAGGAATGTCAAGGGTTGCAACACTCGTGACTGTGATTTTGTACAGCCACATATATACATGTGTTCCATTTCCAACTGCGCAGGATCACGGCCAGGATCTTCATCCTGTGCTTTTGTGAGCAAGTAAAAAATAAACTTTACATTTGCATTAGTCCCTTCATAATTCACAGTTATAATAAAATCATTGGCTGCCCAAAGTAAAGGGGGGGTGTATAGTGTTGGGTATCATTTATTTTTAACTAATAAACATAAACAAGAACAGAGAGAGAGGGAATATGAATGAGGATGAGAGAGCTAAAGTGAGATATATGACCACCAGGAATCTAGGACAGAAAATTATTTTGTCTTCTTAATGTTAAAAAAAAACCATCAACCTGGTATTCAATGGGTTTTGGGGTTTTTTTGTTCTTCAATGTGTGATCTTGGTTTATGACAATTCATTTATATATTTCTTGTGGTCATCTCCCATCCCCCTGGGTTTGTTTCCATTACTCACATAGCAAAATACAATCTTCTGATTAAACAATAGTTATCCGATGGCAAACAATTCTTTTTATTGGTTTACATTTGGCAGGTCACAGTCACAACCACGTCAGGCAGAAATTGCACATAGACCATCCTGAATTTTGAAGACTTTCCCTGTGTCATCTTCTACGAGGGAATTTTAATAACCGGGGCCATTAATCTATCTGTATTGTGTGCTTTTTAAAAGGAAAGGAAAGGAAAGGAGAACTAAAGGAAGCACTTGAAAATTTAAAAAAAGGGTCTATTTTCCACTTTCGTATTTAAACTCGTATTTGATGTGCTAAGAGCTGAATTTCTGAGCGTTTATTTGCTGTATAACCTTTTCTTGTAATTGTCAAATATTATTTGAAATGTGTGTTTAAAAATACAACCTGAAGTTGTTGTTTCCAGCAACCAACTTTTTGCTGCCTTGCAAGTGTTGGTTGGAAAACACACAGCCCAGTCTTATACATGTTTACTCAGAAGTAAGTCCCAGTGTGTTTAGTGGTGCTTAGTTACTTCCAGGCAAGAATGTAATCGGTTACAGCTTGTGACTTACACTTTCCTAAGGAATTCAATGGTGGAGTCGCAACCCCAAAGTGATGGTTGTTATTTGTTTATTATATTACTTTTAGCTGTAGAAGGCGTACCAAAGTCTTCAAAAGCCAGACTGATCTCAAGAAATAACTCTTTATTCTGAGACAGTTACCATTACTTCATTAAAAAAATGACAAAACAGCAATAAACATTTGAGCTCTTTAATGAGCAAATATCAGGTCTCTTAGCATTGGAATAATTATAATATCCATTATCCAGATTAGCTTTATTTTTTCACTCAGCGGCCAACATGAATGGCCCAGAAGTACAAAGATTTTATTTCCCCCCATCAAGTAGTATACAATTTGCTGTGTGTGTAATAAGCTTTCAATCTTGAAAAAGAGTAACTGAAAAGAAACATTTCTGTTACTGCAGTTAGTTTGTCAGAGAAAGTTCTGCGCGTTATCTTACAAACTATCAAAATTGCTAGTAATTTGAAAAAATGCAAAATAAAAAAAAATCACGTAACTTTACTCTAATAGAAATATAATACAGGAAAAGAGAGAAAGTATTCCTCAGGGATGTGCTCTTTAGTCCATCTCAATTTTTTTCCTCTTTTTTAAATATAAATGTACATCTGATTACACATACAAACATTTTGTTTTTTCTTTTGTTTTTAAATGACCGTGACATACCATTTCTTTAAAATCCAAAAGTAACAGGGGGGAAGGGATACAAAGACCTTCCTCTCATTTTAGACCATTCCTTTCAAAACAGGACAATATTAAGTAAGATGCAGAAGTAAAACATTTTCCAGATGGTGACTTCAATCCTCCCAAAGCCTCTGTATCAATATTTGTACTCTGCAGAGAGATCTCCTTTGATTTTGAGTGAGCTTACAGGAATGCTGAAGAGAAAATGCAGAGGAAAAAAGGAATACCTCGGAAATCCTAGGAATGAACTTCCTCAGTGCAATATAACAAAGTCAACAGAATTACTGACAGCTGTAATAGTTGTGATTTGGGCAGGGAGGGGATGAGGGCATCTTTACACATTGCAAAATATTCCTTGCAAATAAATCTTTGGATTATTTTTTTAAAATTTTATTTTACTGGTATAAACGCAAGAGGTTGTAATGAACCTTCAACAACATGTTAAGTGCTTCATCAAAGGATGCCCTAGTCACATTGTTATCGCTATAAATTAATTGGGTGGAAAGAAAAGAGAGCATTTAGAAACATACAGAGTTGCCTTTCATGTTTTTTTGGGATTCCTATCCGGGTTTGTTCTCTGCTATGCACCAACCGTACCATCAAACACTTCTAAGACCTTCTGTAATGCCTTCCATTACTGGGAAGCTACTGGGAATTTCGGGGTTGTCGGTTATGGTTTTTCCCCCCTTGAAAACAAACCTCCTTTGGGTTGCGCCAATTGAGGAAAGAAGCTTCTGTTGAGAACTCCAATGGGACAAGAAGAATTTTTTAATTACGGCTTAATCAGCAGCACAGCCACCAAGCATAATAAATTATCATGCACATCGTGCTAAAATATCCGGTTTCCTTTATTCCCGCAATGTTTATACTGACAGCACTTATGTGATAACCTGCCAGACTATAAAAGCTCATTTCCTTTTTTCTCCCTTTTCCTTTTTTTTTTTTTAAACTGGCAGATCTCAGCATATAAGCCCCTTTCTAAGGCCTTTTAACAGCACTAGTGCTTTGTATACTTATCCAAATATGTAAATATGGTCTACACAAGAAAACAGTTCCAAATAAAAACTGGTGAAAATTATCTGACATTCCATTAACGTGTCCCATTGTGCATATTCATAGAACTTTTTAATTTCAGTCATAGTTTCTTTCCCACTTTTGTGTTGCACATGCCTAATTCCATTATGTAACTTAAATCCTCAAAAAATTAATACTCGAATGTGAATGAAAAAAGTATCATTCAGGACAACTGCTTCAAGCAATTGCAAAAAAGTTATAATTTCTTTTTTTTCTCTTTTTGTTAAAAGTTCATTTGTATATATGTACAGTTCATTTCCGCCCCCCCAAAATCCCCAAAGTTCTTGATATGTATATTCACATCATATTTCTCCATATTTAAATAGTAAGAGTCTTGTAGGTTGAAAGCCAAGTGAAGTCTTCTGTAATTATAACCCACTGTAATCCACACACACACAAAAAAAGTTTGTTTCACCTTGTCTGGCTATACCCTAGTTGTTGAATGTGAATGGGGGTGCGGGTGCGGGTGTGGGTGAGGATGGGGCAGTGTGTTATTCTGTCCACCGGTAAATGTATTAAATGTGTGTAAGGGTTGAATCCCAGGTATAGTGTTGGGTATCATTGTAATGGTGTTGGGGGTCATTAAAGGAATATCATCAGGTGACCGCCTCATAGCTAGTGTGTAGTCTGGGGGGCAGGCGGTCCTGAGAACCACCTCATGTGGATGGATGGATTCACATTCATGACCCAAGTCAGTGTGCTTCATCTGGAGGGACATTATTTCCTCTTCTTGTGCGTGTGTAAGATCATTGGTAGTTGTACGCTGCGGGCTGCATCTCCGGTGGACGTCGTGCCTCCTCTTGTCCTTTTTGTAATATAGAGCTGCAAAGGCTAAAATGTTCAGGAACAGCAAAGATGCTCCAACAGCAATAGTTACACTCAACTCCGTGGAGTAGTCTCTTTGATCTCCTGAAATTAGGCTTGGCGGTTGTTTGGGATCATCTTGCTTGGCTGTAGGAAAGGCTGAAGTTACGGGTACCAGATTTTTCCGGGTTGGTCTGAAAGTAATATCAGTTGATGGCACTTTAGTCGTCGTAGAGGTATACTGTGAAATGTCATTAAGATTGTGCAGGTGAGGTACCAGTTCCAACCACAGGTTCACCTTGTTGGCCCTGTAATGTTCTTTCACTCGCGGCTTTAATCCAATGTGAAGGTAAAGCTGGTCTTTCTGAGAGTATCTGGTCCATGCTACTTCCTCAAAGCGGTTGGGTTTCGTGTGAATGAACTTAGTATCTTGTGGGACAGGCTGGTTCGGATCCCTAGGGAGAAAAAAGTGGACACGTTCAATGTTACTGAAAATGGCTCCAGCTTTGGTGGAAAAAACACCAATCACAAGTGGGGAGAACATCATTACAGTGAGGTCCTGGTTGCAGGCTTCACATGGGCATCCTGCCTGAGACTGTGAGAACATGATGTGGACATAGGCAGGCCTTTGACCAGATCTAGAAGGACTCTCCTTATGTTCTCTTCCCCCGCCCCACAAATATTTCATATACAGTGGTACCTTGGGTTGAGAACTTAATTCGTTCTGGAGGTCTGTTCTTAACCTGAAACTGTTCTTAACCTGAGGTACCACTTTAGCTAATGGGGCCTCCCGCTGCCACTGCGCCACTGCAACATGATTTCTGTTTTAATCCTGAAGCAAAGTTCTTAACCCAAGGTACTATTTCTGGGTTGCAGAGTCCGTAACCTGAAGTGTCTGTAACCTGAAGCATCTGTAACCCAAGATACCACTGTAGTGTCAGCGTTTTTAAAATAAAACATATTATGAAGTTGGCTTTTGATCAGCAAAACATTGGGGAGAGGGCTCAGCTCTTAGTAATGCCATACCATCTGTTACATGGTCAGATAAAATATAATATTTTTTATTTATTTATTTGTACCCCACTCAGCTGACTGGTTTGCCCCAGCCACTCTAGGCGGCTTCCAGCATATACAAAAACATAATAAAACATTAAACATGAAAAACTTCCCTATACAGGGCTGCCTTCAGATGTCTTTTAAAGGTTGTGTAGTTACTTATCTCCTTGACATCTGATAGGAGGGTGTTCCACAGGGTGAGTGCCACTCCTGAGAAGGCTTTCTGCCTGGTTCCCTGTAAACCTCACTTCTCACAATAAGGGAACAGCCAGAAGGCCCTTGGAGCTAGAGCTCAGTGTCTGGGCTGAATGGTAGGGGTGGAGACACTCCTGCATGTATAATGTAAGAGGAGTCCAGATAGATCAGATCAAGAGCTGAACTTCATTCTTCTGATAGTTGCCTACCAGGTGTCACCATGAAGCCCACTTGCAGGACATGAAGTCAATATACTTTCCCCACTATTGACTTCCAGCGAGTGGTATTCACTGGTCTTCTGAAGATAAAAGTTTCACACAGCCTTTGATGCTAAATGCATGACGGATTCGTGTCGTAACAGTGGCTCAGCTAAATGAACCAAATACTCCTGCTACGTTTGCTGCCCATAAGAATAATAACAGTAAGTCGAACCTGCAACAAAATCTTGGAGTACTCCTGCTCACTACTCTAGCCAGCCAGCCAAGTCCTCTCCAATACTTCACTCCATATTCGTTCCCACTTGCTTTTATGTCCCCTCCTCTCAACAAGCAGTTAGCATTTCATGACCACTGAGCAGGCTCCCTCCTCACTGAGAAATCCTGCCCCCAAACCCACTGAATGTTCACCCTTCAGGTTATTCCCAAGCTTATTTTCACCTCCTCTCTCATGCTTGGGTGTTGCCATTTTAGCTACATAAGCAAGAGCAGTCACCACCAGAACACTGGAACTAGAAGAAATGATTAACATTCATGTGGCAATTTTTGAAAGTTCAAGACACTTTACATTCATCACCCCTTTGCAATTATTACAACAATGCTATAAAATAGGGCAGCATTGTCCTCATATTATTCATGGTGGGATGAGCCTCAAGGAGAATGACGTTTTGCCAGTGAGCTCATAGCAGCAGAGGTGAAATGTGAAGTGGGGACCAACGGCGTTAATCTGTATAAGGCAGCTTCCCGGGTTTTGGTCTTCTCCCTTACACTTCAATATAATAATTACGCACATTATTGTTTCCATGCACGTTGCTTCTAAAATAGTTAAAATATTCAAAGTGTTAAAATTGAGCAAGGGCATGAGTCATTCTCTCATGGTTGCTGCTGCACATATAGGGTAATATCACCCTGGCATCCAATAAAGCCCATTCTCCTCCTGGTTGTCTTTTGAGTTTAAGTGTTAGGCATCATTAACAGCTGGTTGGGATGTCAGTTTAATCCTTCCATATAGTGAGAACAGAATCTTAGAATTGTAGCATTGGAAGGGACCCTGAGGGTCATCTATTCCAACCCCCTGCAATGCAGATCTGATCAGATTCATTTATTTAGATTTAGTCTTCAGACTATCCCAAATCAAAAGCCTAACAAGGTAGCATCAAGAAAGTGGTTGACAACTCCTGATAATTATAGTGGAACTCAGCTTATATCCCCAGCCCTAATGGGAACATGCTCACTGGAAGATCCTGAAGCTGAGGCTCCAATACTTTGGCCACCTCATGAGAAGACTCCCTGGAAAAGACCCTGATGTTGGGAAAGATTGAGGGCACAGGGAGAAGGGGACAACAGAGGACGAGATGGTTGGACAATGTTCTCGAAACTACCAGCATGAGTTTGACCAAACTGCGGGAGGCAGTGGAAGACAGGAGTGCCTGGCGTGCTCTGGTCCAGGGGGTCACGAAGAGTCGGACACGACTAAATGACTAAACAACAACAACAATGGGGACATGGGAAAATATCATTGCCCACAATTCCAGAGACATACACTAGACTAGTAGAGAAATGTAATCTTCTGTGAGTGTTAAGAGATAAAATGGTAAATCCTTTTAAGGGAAATTCTTTGATTATGCCCTTTCTGGATCATTTTAAATATGTTGCTTATTTAAGTTGTAAGCTTATGAGCTGAAAACACATGAAACTACAATTACCAATGTGGAAACCCTTCTTTGTGATCTGGGTGTCATGAGAAAGGACAGGCCTTGATTTGACCAAAATCTTGATCTGCCTTATAAGCTCATCAATTACTTACCCAGTTTTTGCAAAGTTTGTCCAATATGTCATCACCACTGCGCTCAGCATGACATCATTTTTGGAAAAATTACAAGGAAACAGTTCAGTAGGACCAATCATTGGGATTCCTAATACATAAGGAACCTCATCCCCATGAGCAGCGTCTGCCCATGCAGGTACCTGGTCTGTTTGGCAATGATGGTAGAAGGCATAAAAATATGTGGGTGATCCAAAATTTGAATGAAGATCAGCTGTAGCAACCGCTGGTGCAACCCACTGATGATCGGTAAACAAAGCCAGCAGTGTTTTCCTTCTTGTCTCAGGATTATGTCTATCCGCCCAGTCAGTGTACATAAATTTAATTGTTTCTCTCAGTATATCTTTGCCTTCAGGGTATCCGTATAAGTTATCGACAAAGTTTGAAACAGCAAAGTCAAAGTCACTTGCAGATATGCCGTCTTCGCTGTCGACAATGTTTTCGACAAATTTCAACCCTTCTCCTTGGTTGACGCCCAACATTATGTCGTAGTTGAGGAACTCTCCTTGCTCCATCAGTATCTGAGGGTCATCTGGTATCACATCCCCATCAATGACTGGACCAAAGGCTATGTGGTATCGGGCTGGTTGGATATCCTGGTCGACGAGTTCTCTATAAGGCTTCTTCTGTAGACATTCTACTAATTCTACAGTGTCGGACACATTGCAGCCAACCTTTGTAGCCAGCATCCTGGCATATTTTGCAGGTTGAAAACTGACTGCCCAGCTGGAAAGAGCTGTTCCACTTTGAGCTATTGCCCTTTGAAAAAGTCCTGTATGGGAAGGTAGAAGACAAGATAAGAAAACAGACCCGAAAGCAATAGCTAAGTGGTTACATGCTTAAAATATTTGAGGTAAGTTAGGAAAACACCTCATTTTTGCAATATAATCATTAGGAAATAATAATAATAATAATAATAATAATAATAATAATAATAATAATAATAAAAATGAGGATGAGAATGAGAATGATAAGGAAGTGGAGGAGGAACTCATTGGTTGGTATATGTGCAGTTAAACAATGTAATGCAGTTGTGTCCAAACAAAAACTATATATTATTGTTGTAGACTAATGAGAGAACACAAGTGAGATGAGCAGACTTAAAACTTGCAGTGCCTACTTTACATTTTACGATAACCACAAGATCCCCCAATTACAGCCAGGTGCAAATAAATAAATAAATAAACAGTACACTTAGAATTAAATAATTCTGAGCTCAGGCACTAGTAATAGAACATAATGGAGCTCACAGGCCTTTCACACACAAAATCTGCTCTGTGTTCTTCCAAGTTTTCTGCATTTCAGCACTAAAATTTAGGGTAGAAGGAGGGTTGTTTCATTGCTGCTATTGTTAAGCAATCAGGAGTCAAGATGGCCTGAAGATTCAGACCTGCCTTCTGTCCACCCTGATCTGTATACAAATGATAAAATGTCAATCCTGAGATACACACAGACGGGGTTTTCCATTGGTGACCCCAGTGTTGTGGAATGCCCTCCCTGCTGAACTATGATAGGTCCCAACAGTGTTGGCATTCCTCTGGCTCTGGAAGACTGTTTAGGCAAGCGTTCCCCTGAACTGAACTTCTGGTTTTATTGTTTTAATTGTGTTTTATTGTCAAAAGTTGACTTGTTTTATTGTATATTTAGTTATGGATGCTCTTACTGCTTTGATGGAATTGCTATTGGGTATTTTAATTACGCATTGATTTTATAGTTTTAGACCAGGGGTCTGCAACCTTTAAGACAAAAAGAGCCACTTGGACCCGTTTCCGAAGAAAAAAACTGGGAGCCGCAAAACTCGTCATTATAAAAATAACTTTTTTGTCACTTTTTTATTATTTCTTTGTTTGACCCCTCAGAATTACTCCTCCTCATAGAAATAAACGTTAAATTAACAAGCTACCTTTTTTGTGTGTGTGTGTGTGTTCTTCACTCCCCTTCAAAACAGTGACCAGCGTACATGCCCCTTACAATGTAGCGGGCGGGCGGGCGGGAAGGTGATGTCGGGATGGTGCGTGACTAACGCACGCACCGCCCCCATGCGACGTCACAGCCAGTACAGTGCCCGCCACAGTGGGGAGTGTCGGGACGCACAATGCGCCTCCTCCCCTCGCTAGTATCCGCCCCGGAGCTGCGGCAAAGGTGTAAAAGAGCCACCAGAGCTGCAGGTTGCAGACCCCTGTTTTAGACCATTTAGAAGCCATTTTGACATGCGTATATGTGGTAGATAAATCAATATTAATATTACTAAGAAAAGAGTATAGTTATTTGGTGGATCATTCCTGCACCTGGACCACTGAATAAAACATGAGTTGAACGTCGGATGCAAAGCATCAATGCCCATGTATTTATTGCTGTCTTCAGTGTCAGGATTTGTCCATGAAGAATGTGGCTTATTTTGAATAAAATTGTTGTACTAAATTGTTATAGCAGAGATGGAGAACTTGTGGCTGTCTAGATGCACTTGAGACTTGACCAGCTCTAATCAGCATGACCAGTGATCAGAGATTATGGGAATGTATGGAGGGCCACAGGTCCCTCATCTCTGAGTTTCAGGGGGAAAAGACTCTGCTGCAGTTATTTAATTCTTTATGCCCTATAAACCACTTTTTTCACATTTCACAAGAACTGAGTTGTGGAGGTGAACTGGCAGCATCCTCATCATGGCATCACACAGAAACGTCTTTCCTTCCTTCTGGGAAGAAAATAATCAATGGAGGAGGCCATGTTTATTTGAACATAGGCACATGCTAGGCCTCCTTCTTCCAAGGAACAGATCAGTCGGTTCGATAATTCCTAGATTCAAACAAATGGAATAAGGCCCACATACTTCATTACTATCTCCGCATGAGGAGGAGGGAGGGAGGAAAAGGGCACAGCGTGCAAAAGTCAAATACTGAATTACACATTTTAGTTTATTGTTTGTTTGCAGCACCCCAAGAAGGTGGCACTTCAACAGGACCCATGAAAATGTCACAGGTATCAACTTAAGATTGCTTCCAGGTGATGTGATCAGTCCTTGTTGTGCTGAACTTCTAAGTTTCTCCATAAATAGATCATTGCCCCATAGTTTCTAGTACTTTCCCCCATCACTTTCCTTACCACAGAAGGTTTGATTTTTGTAAAAGTGGGTGGTTGTTGCTTCTTGCAACGCGGCACTTTAATTGTGCAAACCTTTAATTTTCTGGCTTGCAGTTGAATCCCTCTCACGAAATAAGGACCGCCTGAAAGCAGCTCATATTTCTACAGAGCCAATATGCTTACTACTGACTGTAATATTCAGTCAGTGTGGTTAGTTTCAAACTCTGCATTGCATTACGGTGGTTAATATTTCTGGCACAGCACAAATCAATAGAATTCTGAATCCAAGTTCAGCTTCTGAACGATTCTTTGGATTTCATTTACATTGAACTCGAGGAATTTTCTTTTAAATGATGGCAGAATACACTCAAATTGGATTAAGAATTCTGCTCCATCGGTGAATGGGTTTGTGGGATCTGCCCCACGCTGCTCCCTTTACTGTTGTTTCGGGAATGCTTAAGGAATCTGATTCCTTCTGCACCTTTTGGACCAACACACAGATTGGAATTTCACTATCCAATAAATTTCACGCTCCTCTGAATGTTGCCATGAATTTCCTCAGCAGTTTAAAGGTATCCAAATAGGTTTAAAGATATCAAAAATATGGTTTTACACCTGTATTTTGATGGACAGAATGCAATGTGTTTTGAAAGGATTTTGAAGGGGGGGGAGAGAAAGTAAATAAATGTGAAACAGGATGGGTAAAAAAAAGGTGTCTGTAACACAGACCAGAAATAGATTCAGCCACACCCAAAAGGCTTTGCCATTCACTTAAGTGGAAAGGACAGCTTCATTCACATAGATAGTACAGAGTAATTTCCTGTTCCACGGATAATCCTCAGCCCAGTATAACCCTCAAGCTGACACATGACTCCCTTCTCTCCTCAATGGGAGGAAATAGCAAATGAATGCCACTGGGCCATGTTTATTTCCACTGATGGCAAAAGCACTAAATCGGCTTAAATCCCAGCAACTTCAGCCTTACTGGGTTATGGATTAGATGGTAAGGAAAGTCACCTGCTCAGAAACTGCTGATATAAACAGCAGAGCTTGTTAAATGCTCCATTAAAGGTTGGATTAAGTTAAAAGTGGTCGAAGTCCTCAAACCATAAAGCTCAATTCAGCTACTTTAAGGACAAAAATCTTTTTTTTATTGAACTGTGATAATGGAAAATATGGATGAAAGGGATATTCCACTTTAACCCTTAAAGCCTCTCTCTCTCTCTCTCTCTCTCTCTCTCTCTCTCTCTCTCTCTCTAGCAGCTCCATGAAAATCAGTGGCACTTCTCCAGAGTAAATGGTTTGAGTATTGTAGCCTTAGCACAGAGAGCAGGTACTATCAAAAGTAAAGGGCATAATCCATCCATCTGGTCATGTTGAAGTTACCTTACATTCAGTGGGAGAGAACCAAAATCAATAGACTGTGTAACCTCATCTAATGTATGTTTACTTAACAGTAAATTTTATTAAGATGGAACAGCACTTATTTCGTAGGGCGTATGCTGATTTAAAAGTGCTTAACTTTGGCTGGGTCATGTCCAAACTCCAGTTGAATGTATGTTATTCATGGCTACAGTTTGTTCATTGATATTTTCCATTGTATACATACTGCACTATTACCCACAATTTTTAAAACGCTATCTTGGTCTGTGGTTCTATACAGCTAAAATAAATCGAGTCTCACTTTGAGTGAGAGTCATATTTATCACAGTCACTGAAGGACAGATGGATATTTTTACTCTAGTTTATGGAATGGCCACTGTGAGAACAGGATGCTGGACTAGATGAGTCACTGGCCTGATCTATCTTCTTATGTTCTCGAGTTAATTGTGACAAAAATCTCATGGTTCAGATTAAAGCTGAACCCAACCTTTTTCAGAGGACTTCTTCTAAGAACATTCCCTGAGGAAATCCAGCCCTCTCTGAGAAAAAGATGATATGGATTTTTCTTCAAAGTTTTTAAACCATTGTGCTGCTGATGCTGCTAAACAATTGTTTGGAGTATGGGGTTGGCCTATGCATGTTTCTTCATCAATACTTCATGGATAACTGCAGGACCAAATGGTCAACTGTCTAAGTGAATGAGCCACCACACCAAAAGCTGCATCACTTCACATCTCTGGGTGGGCAATGTTGTCCCCCAGAGTGAGCTCATTAGAACTGGGCTGAACTTTCAAATGTTTTTGCTGGGGGCAGGGTTGGGATGAAATGAGAACAAGTTGGGGGCCCTGAACATTGTTGGACATGTGGAAATGGAAGACAGCTCCAGTGCAGCGCACACCATCTCTCCCACCCTGTTCTGAGGCAAAATGAAAGGGGTTGCAAAAATGGCTCCCCCACCGATGACAATCACATCCCCCACTTACAAAGTGCCTCTCAGAATGCGGTGTGAGGAAGAGATGGTAGCCAGTGGTCCATTTCTCCAGGTCACGGAGGCTGGAGCTCGGAGGAGAGCTTTAGCAATGTCATAACACTGGGGAACTGGGGCGTGTGTGGCTTAGCATAAAATGGCTGCCACAGAGGTGGTTTTAGGGCAGTATGGCCAGTTCCTCTGCACTGGGCTCCAAGCACAGAGGGTGCATGAGAAGCACTCGCCGGGCTATGGGGAGAAGGCATGAGGGCTCTGACAGGGTCCAAGAGAAAAAGAAGAGTTTGGATTTGATATCCCGCTTTATCACTACCCGAAGGAGTCTCAAAGCGGCTAACATTCTCCTTTCCCTTCCTCCCCCACAACAAACACTCTGTGAGGTGAGTGGGGCTGAGAGACTTCAAAGAAGTGTGACTAGCCCAAGGTCACCCAGCAGCTGCATGTGGAGGAGCAGAGACGCGAACCCGGTTCACCAGATTACGAGTCCACCACTCTTAACCACTACACCACACTGGCTCTCCCACCTCCTTCCCAAAGCCTAGTTATTGCTTTGAGAAGGAGGTGGGAGGACTTTAGGACTCTGCTGGAGCCCCTGTACCTCCTTCCCAAAGCCCAGCATCCTGTGAGGGCTGGGGCGGGGGCGCCAAATTTTGGCCTAGCTCAGGGCGCCATAATACCAAAGTCTGCCCCTGGCTGCCACATCTAAAAGAGCAGAAAAAGAGACAGTAACACAAAATGGTGCAGGCAGCTTCAGCTTCCCCATCTCATGCACTGTAGATTTTTGAAGAGACATTTGCTGTGATTTTTCACTGCCTCCATAGGAGGTAGTGATGGGCGCATGAGTTCTCAAGAGCACCGGGCTGGTGACCCCTGCTATGGGGTGTCAAACTTGAAGGCGAGAAAGCCTTTTCCCCTTGCTGGCTGGCTGTGCTGAAAAGAGCACAGATCAGGAAAAGGCATGCAGGAGTGACCTTGATACTTGGGCAATTTTAGATTGCACATGCAAAAAGATGGTTTTTTAAAAGCCTGCTCTTTCCTTGGGTGGCACCAAGTGTAATTCATAACCGATTCAGACAAAAGACTTCTGGACTAAGTGCTCATTTTCTTCACAGTAGATAACAGTTTGCAGCCGCTCTGCCATTAGCTTTGAAACAGAGAGCTGTGTCAGTGAACTTTCCTCTAGACATTTCTACACATTTTTTAAAAAAAGCTAAACAGGCCCTTGACAACTGGTGAAATACTGTTGGCTTCATCTATACTGTGAATGTCACTGACTCTCTTTCCAAAGAATATATACAGTCATACCTCACGTTGTGAACGCTGCGGGTTACGTCTTTTCAGGTTGCGTCCTGCAGCAAACCGGAAGTACCGGAAAGGGTTACTTCCGGGTTTTGCGCAGAAGCGCAAAATGACGTCACGTGCATGCGGGTTGCATTCCGTTCAGGTTGTGAACGGGGCTCCGGAACAGATCCCGTTTGCAACCAGAGGTACCACTGTACATATAAGCAGTGCTTTCACCCCCTAGAAGAATAGGTGGTGGTACTCACCATGAAGTTGTTACAGTAAGTGCCACACATTTTAACAACAACAAAAGGGGTGCCGGTACTACGTACCCATGAGTACCCCCTGGGGGGGGAAGCATGGCATATAGGTTCTGCTGAGTGAATACCCAACAGGGAAGTGTTTTCTGCAAGCCTCACAAGCGGAGGGAGGTAACTGCTCCTTCCCAGTGTAAGGATATTGGATCAATTAAAAGGTATCGCTAGTCTTGCGTTACGTTTTCCACAGTGACCAACCAGATACATTTTGGGAAGCTCGGAAGTTGAACATGAGGGTAACAGCCCTCTCTTGCAGTTGTTCCCCACCAACTAGTATTCAGAGGCAGACTGTGGAAATCTCTGGAAATCTTTTGTAATATGGCGCCCTGCACGAACCCAAAAACTGGCACCCCAAAATGGATCTTTTTGGTTATGGATCTTCTCAATTTTACACCCCACCCCCCGGCTCAGCACCCAATGCAGGAAACAGCCTGCACGTCCCTAAATCTGGCACTGGTGTCTGTTCTCGGACGAAGCATTTAGCCATTGTGACTATTAGCCTCATTTTCCATGAATTTGTTCAGTCTCTTTAAAAAAGCCATCTCAGGTCCCATTCACATTAGCTATAGTGCAAGCTGCTTTGTGGATGCTTTTGTCTTGAATATATAAACACTTGAATGAATGAATGAATGAATGAATGAATGAATTCATAAACATTGGATCAAACAGACCCAACCTCAGTTGAAATATTAGATGAAAATGTATTTGAAAATGAAAACAAACAAGGACCCTGAAATCTGATTATTACTTATAGGGGTATCGGGCAACTGCAATGACCCCCAGTGTGCCCCCCTTTAGGAACTTATATCCAAGGGGGATATTCTGCAGACCAAGAAGCACAATCCCATCTGGGCAACCTTCCACTTCCAGGGTCTACCTGTCAACAGCAGGCAGGAACGGGGGCAAGTGTGGGGGAAGAGACACATTCACATTATATCTCTGGGCAGTAGAGATGACCCCAAGTGTCATCTATTCCAATGCCCTGTGTTGGCTGCTTTCTCCACACACACACACACACACACACACACACACACACACACTCCTCTGTGTCCTCCATCCAGGAAGCAAGAGGCATTATTAGAGTTCAAGGAGACATCCCAGCAAAGCAAAACACTCAAGGAGGGTATAAACTCAGGCTGATGAAAAGCATGTCCTAGGAATAAGGTACGTGATGGAGAAGAGGACCAGACAGAGAGGCCTGGATTGCCCCATCTCTGCCCTATATCTCTCTTAGTTCATGTCTCTTAGTTCATTTTCCTTTCAGGAAAAAATCTTCTGATGGTATGATTGAAAAGAGGAATAAAGGTAAAGGTACCCCTGCCCGTATGGGCCAGTCGTGTCCGACTCTAGGGTTGTGCGCCCATCTCACTTAAGAGGCCGGGGGCCAGCGCTGTCCGGAGACACTTCCGGGTCACGTGGCCAGCGTAACGAAACTGCTCTGGCGAGCCAGCACCAGCGCTGCACACGGAAACGCCGTTTACCTTCCCACTATAAAGCGGTACCTATTTATCTACTTGCACTTAGGGGTGCTTTCGAACTGCTAGGTGGGCAGGAGCTGGGACCCAAAGACGGGAGCTCACCTCGCCGCGGGGGTTCGAACCGCCGACCATGCGATCGGCAAGCCCTAGGCACTGAGGTTTTACCCACAGCGCCACCCGCGTCCCGAAAAGAGGAATACCAACTGTTAAATGCCTCCTTATCTTCACTGTGGCATCACCAGTGAGGATGGTGCTATTTATTAAGTGTTCACAATGACATCAGAGCCATTTTGACTCCCTTCCTCCCAACACGTTCAACATGCTGTGGCTCATTTTCTCCCGTTCACGTTACTCGAGTCATTTTAATTAAGCCCTCAATTTCCCAATAAACATGGAAGAGTTAAAGTGCCAAACGAAAGCCATCCTCTCTACATTAGGAGAATGCAAGGAGTATGAAGTTGTGTCAGTTAGAGGGAGATTTTTACATATGTTTACACCCCTTTGAGTCGGGTTTGAACCCCACCCCTCCCCGCAAAGCACAGAAAGATTAATACCATCTAATGATTAAGTTGCTTTTGATACATCTAGCTACATATATATGTGTGTATGTGTGTGTATATATATTTATATATTTATATATATGCACATATATACACAAGAGCGTCACACATAGTGGTGGCATGCAAGACACCAAAATCGTCAAAATTTGCAACCTGCAATAATACCTTTGGTTGAATTGCTCCAACGGTTACCTTCAGAATAATGGGATAAAGTCAAGAGGTTGACACATGAGCCGCCGGCGCCAGATCCAAAAACAGTGATTCTCAGTGGGTCGCCCCCAAAGAACCCAATGTTTTCGCTAGTCCACCTCAAGGCCTGAATGAGGTCAAGGAGGCCATAGTTTCCTTTAGCTGCTTGATCCCCTGTGCTCAAGAAACCTGCAAGTTGCAAAAAGAGGGGAGAGAGAAAGGAGAAAGGATTTAGAGCATGCTAAATTTCGGCTTACGCTTGTTGCGCCGTTATTATCTGACGGCGAATGTAACAGGAGTTAAGCACTATGTAAATACATTGTGTTCTTTATCCACTTGGCAACCATTTACAAGTGACTCATCATTCCCACTACAAATCCTTCAGTGTTTATTATAATAATGTTATGCATGATAAACGATGGTATGCATTATGCAGGCACTTTGGAAGAAGATAGGCTGCTTTCAATGCAAAAAAGGAACATAAGCATCTCCCGCAATCTGTTTCGTGGTGTGTTTTGAGACCCCCATATCCAAACTCCTTAGGCCCACAGGGAGCATGTATGTTACGCATCAAGAGCCAGGCAGGAATATCTTCCTAGTCCAGGAGTAACCAACATGATAGCTTCCAGATATTGTGGATTACAACCTCTGAGCATTGTTCAAGCTGGCTGGGGTTGCAGTCCAACAATATCGGTAAGCCCATCGTTGGGGGCGGGGGGGGGGGAGAGACTCCAGCAATAGGTAATCTACCCACCTAACTGTTGCCCAACCTCAAATTAACATCCGTATTTGTATATACACAGGAAACAGGGTGGGATAGAAAGAATAAATAAATATTTTGAAATCTTACTTATTTCTCTAATATTGCAGTGATTCGAGCTGCGTAGCACTATACGCACTTTCTGATCATTCTTTCCTTATTCACAAACTAAGATATATATATATATTTTCTGAGAAAATTTCAGATTCAACATGTCTTCCCAAAGGTAGGGTGGAGAATTTTGAGAAGCCATTTGTACATGGTTATAGCGCCATTTGTGCACTGTGCATGCTCTTTTCGTCGAGGCCTGTTGGTTAAAACCCCTGTAAAATATATTGTACATGCTTTCTCCTTTCCCATGCCGGTAAAGGTATTAAGATCAGCAAATGAAACCTAGTTGGTCTTGCTATGCCTGTGGCATCCGCTTGTAGCAATGCAGAGGTGAGCTTTTTTCACAGTGATTGAATACACAAGAGGCGTCAGGTGTACAATTACTGTGTTGTTTTAATAAGGTTGTTTTAATTACCTGTTTCAATGCGGATACTTACATTTTAATATTTTAATGGGATTATTTTATTTTCCATTTTAATTGTGAATGCTTATGGTTTAAGGTTGGTGTAACTGGACTCTGTACTTTTTAAACTGCTGTGTAGCCTCTTTTGGCATTAAGCAACATTGATGATGATGATGATGATGATGATGATAATAATAATAATAATAATAATAATAATAATAATACCACCCCACCCATTAGGCTGGGTTGCCTCAGCGACTGCGGGTGGTTTCCAACACATAGAAAAACATAATCATCAATGTACATCAATAAACAATGACAGTATCCTCAAACACAATGCTTCCCTTTTTCACGTAGGAGCAAATGACAGCACTTTCCGAGTAACGTCCGGACAATACTGGGTTGTGGGTTATGCCTTCCCCTTGCCCCATGTGACCCCCAACCATTGAGAACCACTCCTCAGCCGGGCTGTGCAACTCACCCCCACTCTTTATATGAATGGCCCCATTTATGGTTTCTTTTTCCCTGCAGACTAACTATTATGGAATGTTGAGAACTGACTACATACATATGTAAAAACAAAAGGTAAAGGACCCCTGGACTTAAGGTTAAGTCCAGTCAAAGGAGACTATGGGGTTGCAGCGCTCATCTCGCTTTCAGGCCGAGGGAGCCGGCGTCTGTCCACAGACAGCTTTCTGGGTCATGTGGCCAGCATGACTAAATCACTTCTGGTGCAATGGGACACCATGATGGAAACCAGAGTGCACAGAAACACCATTTACATTCCCACCGGAGTGGTACCTATTTATCTACTTGCACTTTTGGGGGTGTTTTTGAACTGCTAGGTTGGCAGGAGCTGGGACAGAGCAATGGGAGCTGATTCCATCATGGGGATTTGAACCGCTGACTAGGCTCAGTGATTTAGACCACACACACACACACACACACACACACACACACACGTGTATATAGATAACAAATAGATAACAGGGCTGTCATTCTTGTTTAATAACATTTAAAACACACCCACCCAAGAGGACTTCGCTGCCTTTGTTCACGCAAGTCTAATATATGCATGAATTGGACAGTGATCACAAAATTGTGTCTCCTCCCTCTGCTCTGTAGCATTCTGTAGTTTAAATGTTCTTCCTGGTGCTATCTGAAAACCTTGCTTAAGAGTTGCAGCTATGAAAATTGCAAATGTCGATCTTTAACCTTCAAGCTTAGCAATCAAAGCAAGAGAGCACTTGGATCAAATCCCTCCACTTCTTCATAGGGCAACAGTCTACAGGATGCTTTAGAAAGAACTTTAAAAAAAACACACCCGCAAACCTTTGATTAAGAATATCTTTGTAAAAAAGAGAAAAAGCTACTTCTATTCATAACTGGGTTTAATTACAGAAAATGGAAAACCAACCTTTAATTATGATGAGGAGTGGACAAAATTTCCATTCCACTCTTTAATCAAAAACGAGATGGCCCATCTACATTGCCCTTTTCATAATGGGCGATAGCAATGGCATCTTATTAACAAACTGTTATAAGGAGAGAGAATTTTATGTCCAGAGTGACAAATAGAAGCCTGGCCTTTTGGGTCATAGTATCTGAGTGATTTAATATCCTTTGTAAAGTTATTGGTTTTATTTTATTTATTAAGCTGGATAAGCTGCAATCTATTGGGGTTGAGGCTGAATGGCCCTCCCCCTTTTACTGCCCTGTTCAGCTGTGGAGAATTTCAGTTGTTTTGGGGTGAGGGGATCTATACCAAAGCATTTGAAGGGGCTCAGGATGCAGGAGAAATTTGGTTTGGTTTGCATTTAAAACTGAATCTATCTTTCCGAAACAATGTGCGAACAAAAGCACAGCTGTCCTTAAAAATCCACACTTTTCTCAATTTTGGAAATTCAGCTCTCCAACCAATGTTTGCATAAATTAGGGGGCAGTGTGCATGGAACTTAAGATGTTAGAGAAAATAACATAAAAATGCATTGTCTTTAAGACACTGCTTTCCAAAATGTGTATATTAGTGAAACTTAATATTAAAATGTTCTCACTCGGACAGACATGCACTAAAACGCTGGTTAATTTTCATGAGGATTACCCCCCCAAAATGCTGCAAAATGTGAGGAACTGAATTTAGGATTGGAAAAAATAAGCAACTGAGAAGAACCCCTAGTGGGGTCAGGGAGCATTTACGTTTTATTATTTTCTTTCTTCATAAAGCTCTTTCTCTGCCTTCTCTCTGTACAGCGTGAGAGAGAGAGTTCCTCAGGGTGGTGAGGAATAATGGCGTCCACTATTATTCTCTCAGAGGATGCAGAGACAGCATTATATCTTGGTGCAAGACACAATATGTAGACCTGCGTAATTGTCATTTACAGTTCTTTTTACACACATTTTTATTGCTCAGTTGCTTCAGGATGTTTCGTGGGAAGGCATTCAGAAATGAAGTGAATGGCATAAGTAAATAAATAAACGACAAATAAATGTAAGGCATTTTGAAAAGTGCAATAGGTATGCAGTACATATAGCATTCTGTATTGGGGGTGGGGGAGACCGAAAGCAGCCGTGTTGATTTTCAGTTTTTGTTAAGTTGTGGGTGAACATATCAGATGACACAGCGATTCTTCAACAGCTTTTGTTTATTCACAGGCCAGAACAGAACTGAACTGAAGGGTTCAGCCAGCCTGCTTATATAGAGCTCCAGTACAACGCAACTGTGACCATTTTCTGTAACTATCCAATCACTGAACATCACTTTCAATCCCCTATTTGCATATGTGGACCTGAGTGAAAACTAGCTATCTACAGTATCCCCTTGCTGGCCCAGGGTGAGAACTTCAGTACATAACAGTTTTTAATCGTTTGCTTGCTCCACCAGCTCTTGATATGTTTCAACAAGAGTCCTTCCAAAAGATGTGCTATAAAACTGGCTCAGATGCTCACACCCCATGAATTTATTGGCCATAGGTCAAGATTGTCACAGGAATATTTGGGCCCAGGTTATCTCCAATGTTAGTCAGAGCAGAATAGATTCTTTGTGTGCTTCAGACCCTACTTAGTTGACTTCCTGTATTCTTCATGTTATGCACCAAAACAGAACTGAGTGCCACATGGTTTTGTTAACAATTTACTGCTAGGAAAGTGGGCACATTGTTAAGATATTTCAATAGAACCAAGTACAAAAAAATATTCAGTGCATTAATATTAAGGCAGTTACCACCAATTTTCATGATGAAATCAAAAGAGAACTCAGTAAAAACAGAAACAAGGATATCAGCCTTCCACTCTGGCCTTTAAAATCACATGCCTCTTAGATCCAGAAATGAGTAATTATGATAATAAATTATTCTTATACAACAAGAAAACCTTGTTCAGCAGAGAGGACCACACTGGAAATATAATAACGATTCAGAGGGAAGGTGCCTAAGTCAGGAATTAAAAAGTCACAGTGAAATTTAGTGTGACTTGCCAATTTAGAAACCATCTTCTAGAATGAAAGATAGATGATAGTTAGATAGATGATAGCTACCTAGCTAACTAGCTAGAAAGTGACTGGCTTTCAATAAGCCTTGTACAATGACTGTGGAATAAGACAATACATTGCTTATGGCCTACTACAAGCTAAAAAATATTGTGCAGATGAGGAAAGGGCAAAAGAGATGAAATGAGAATACAGGAATCAGACACAGTTATGCTTCATTAAAGATTGCAGAGATGCATAACCACTGTAGCAAATGTCAGATTACAGTCTCTGGGTATGTAACCAGTTGTACTTAATATACAATATTATTATTTATTCCAAAATAGGAGGGGTTTTCTTTGGGGGGGGAGGAGAGAGGATATACTTGGCTTTAGAAATGAACACCACCATCCAGATACACAGAAGCAAATTGATAGTCCATGCCGCAATCTGGCACAGATTTTGCTTCAGTGGCCTTAAGCCAGGCTGAATGTAGGAAGATTTCTTATACTGAGGCAGCCCTCTGGTGAACCTAATTCCATATTGCATACAATAAATGGCAGTGCCTCTCCAGGGCTGTAGACAGGGTGTCTTTCCTGGCCATACCTGGAGATTCTGGGGGTTGAACATGAGACCTTTTGAGTCGAACAGAATACATGCTCATCCAATGAGACGAAGACCTCCCTCCAAATTTGTCCTGGCTTTTGGTCACGGTGGAGTGAGCAATTCACCTGAGTTCATGCATGTGGTGGTGGGCTCTCATCTCAAGTAAACGAGGAAGCCCTAGGCAGGCAGAACATTTGTGCACAACAGGGCTCCCTGTGCTCTTCAGAAGGTGAATGTATGGATATGTATCATAGGTCTCTTCCTATATGCACATGATGCAGCCTTCTGCAGTATATATTCTAGCTGGGTGGGGAATTGCAGGTTACAATCATGTGCTACGTGCACAGTTCCCTAGAGTGACTGGGGAAACCCAGCCAGATAGGTGGGGTATAAATAAATTATTATTATTATTATTATTATTATTATTATTATTATTATTATTATTATTATTATTATTAGCTGATCCTGCATCCGGGGCTGTGTGCATTTAGTCCTTGCAACTAGGGATGGGGAAGAACTCTGATTCAGTTGACATTTAAGGAGAAATCTAGCAAAGACACGCTTTCCGAAACAGCATGAGGACCGAAACACAGTCATCCTTCAGAATTCACACTTCTCTGAATTTTGTGGTGCAGGTCTCCAGCCAAGCAAAAAATGCAACTATTGGGGGGATATTGATATGTTAGTGAAAATAACATACAATAAACGCATCACAAAAGGGGAAATTTGTTGCAAAAATGTGTGCGTGTTTGTCAAAACTGCAGATTAAAAAAGTGCTTATTAGGAAAAATTCACACTAAAATGCTGGTGAATTTCCACGAATTTCCACTTTTAATAATAATAATAATAATAATAATAATAATAATAATAATAATAATAATAATTGCTGCAGACATGTAGAGAACTGAATTTAAGATTGGAGAAACCAAGATTGTCCCTTTTTGCAGTTCCTCCAGACACCTGTTCAGTCTCCTACTTGGACCCTTTGCTTGTTCACATCTCAGCCTTTTGAAAGAGTTCTACGTGTGCAGCCCTGCTGCTCTGCACACACTCCTGCATTGTCCCCCTCCCCTGTGACATACCTCTGGAGTTTCAATAGTGGCTGCTGGGTGTGTACTATCTGAATGGCTTTGAAGGGCATGGTCCTTTAAAATGCACCCCTCAGCTTGGGAGCTGTGGGCAATTTAAAGCGCCACATAAATAATGTGATTAATTTCAGAGAACACATTTGCTTCTGCAATGGGCATCTATTGTGAGTTTAGATCAGCTCCCCAATCAGGTTTTATTAGGTCGATAGCCCTGCTGTGAATATTAAGGCACATCTTATATTCATAACATAGAAGATGGTATACTTCACTTTGCTGACAGTGCCACTTTTAAATATATATATATATGAATAATGTTGCTTAGCATGTCTTTAATATATTCCTCTGGCAGACAAGGGACGCCACTGTGAGTAGGTATCAGAATACAGAAAATACAGGATGTGCTCTTTCATAGTAAAGTGTGCATGGAATACAGGAGGGACTCGTGCCTTAAGTTGAGTGCCTCCTGAGGCCTGTCAATCAAACCCCTCCCCACACCCCATCTGGAACACCTTGGAATGTGCCCAAAGGTCAGACCCAGGCAATTGCTGTTCTTTGTTTGTTTTCCAGGGGAATGAAAAGGGATATAAAAAGGTAAAGGTACCCCTGCCCATATGGGCCAGTCTTGACAGACTCTAGGGTTGTGCGCCCATCTCACTCAAGAGGCCGAGGGCCAGCGCTGTCCGGAGACACTTCTGGGTCACGTGGCCAGCGTGACAATCTGCATCTGGCAAGCCAGCGCAGCACACGGAAACGCCGTTTACCTTCCCGCCAGTAAGCGGTCCCTATTTATCTACTTGCACCCGGGGGTGCTTTCGAACTGCTAGGTTGGCAGGCGCTGGGACCGAGAAGCGGGAGCGCACCCCACCGCGGGGATTCGAACCGCCGACCTTTCGATCAGCAAGCCCTAGGCGCTGAGGCTTTTTACCCACAGCGCCACCCGCGTCCCTCGGAAAGGGATATAGGAGGCAGATAAAAGCTAACGCCTGCCTAGAGTAAAAGAAGACAAAAGAAGAGACATAAAATAAACCTTCTACCAAAGTCTTAAAATTCTTATAAAAAGAGGCAGAATACTAAAAGAAAAGAAAGTAAAAAAATTGGCTAACTGTTGTCTCTTTCAAGACACTTTACCACTTCCTTTCGAAGAGGCAGGTTTTGCCATTTAAGTATGGAAAGAGAAATAAGGGACTGCATTCCATTCAAAAGACTGGCTGTCCAATAGCAGTGAAATCTTTGATCACATGCAAGGCTCCACCCATTTTGCATTATGCTGGGAGGAAGCAAGGTAAGATCCATCAGATGAATGAGAATTCCATTCTTTTTTACTTTAAAATGACTTAAAATGACTGCTTAATTCACGTATTTCAAAACCAATGCATGAATTGAAACAAAGTGGTCCCTTAGAATTCAGTTTTCTGAGTTTTATGATGCAGTTCTCCAACAAAACAATATGCACACAAAAAATGTGTATATTATAAGGAAGTGTGCATAAAATGTAAAAATATTTATTAAAAAAGAAACACCATACAAAATGCATTTCATTATTGGCAATTGCTTGAAAAAATGTGTATGTTAGTTGAAATGCACAAATGTGTTTATTAGGAGAAATTTGCACTAAACTACTGGTGAATTTTCACGAGGATTTATTTTTAATTTTTTTACATGTGGCTATTCAAGTCCTTTGAGATCCATGGGACTTAGAGATGCTTCATTTGGCTAAATTATGTCCAGACCATGACTGGATTAAATGCCCAAGGACCTCTCTTGAGAACTAATTTATGCTAAGTAGTTTGGTTCTGCTTGAGAGCGAGAGAGAACTTCCATCCTCCTTCCCTATTGCCAAAATTGGAAGCTGAATATGAATTTCTTCTGGTGGTCTCATTCCTCATTCCTTTTCATTCTGCAGGCATTAAAAAACCCAAAGGTCTGTTCTACTGTGGCCTTTGAAGCAAAGGAAGAAGCATCCCTTCCTAGGGAATCTTCGATCCACAGAACTAATGTACACTGCCTTTTCTTATTATTATTTATTTTGTGCCTCTGCAGCTGTTGTGTTGTTAGATACATCATTCCCAACCCACCAGTGGAGATCCGGTGTCCCATTGCAACCTACATCAGTTTCAAAGCTATATCGATCTTGCTTGTCTCGGCTGCAGACTAACCCGGTACAAACAACCTTGCCTTCTTTTAACATTGCACAGGTTCCCTTCCCAGAGGATCTGTTGTGAAGTTTTCCGAACAAGCTGTTACTCTTCCCCTAAGTGCCTTCCACAAGCAATCTGGGCTTAGAGATTTCCCCTGCAAGGATGCGGGGAACAGAAGCAAAAATCGAAAGTAAGAGGTAGCGTGTGAGAGGAAAGTTCAGTTTGCTTTGACTTCGATTCATGAGTGATTCCAGTCCAGGCCTGACCTGATATCCCACGTTTGGTAATAATGCATGAAAACCACATGCACTGTTGGACACAAACAAATAAAAGGAAACCTGTGATTTCTTTACTGAAGCTGCATGTAAGGAAGACCCGGTGGTCCCTTTCTCACTTGAAAAGTGCCCTCAGAAAGGGCTTGTTTGCATCAGATAATTTGAATCTGTTGCACTCCAGAATTGCTCCTTGAGTCATCTTTGTCATTAAAGCCTGGGCCACTTTGGTAGCTAGGAGCAACTTTTTCCAGCTCTGGGTTGGACCAGGCTAGCCTGGCCATTATTTTGCATGCGCCTGACTCAGCTACTATAACACACTCTACATAGAACTGCCCTTGGAGATAGTGTAGAAACTGCAGCTAGTGCAGTACGTTTCCGAGCACAATTCAAAGTGTTGGTGCTGACCTTTAAAGCCCTAAACGGCCTCGGTCCAGTATACCTGAAGGAGTGTCTCCACCCCCATCATTCTGCCCGGACGCTGAGGTCCAGCGCTGAGGGCCTTCTGGCGGTTCCCTCATTGCGAGAAGCAAAGCTACAGGGAACCAGGCAGAGGGCCTTCTCGCCCTGTGGAATGCCCTCCCACGAGATGTCAAAGCGATAAACAACTACCTGACATTCAGAACACATCTTAAGGCAGCCCTGTTCAGGGAAGTTTTTAATGTGTGATATTTTAGTGTATTTTTGGTTTCTATGGAAGCCGCCCAGAGTGGCTGGGGAGGCCCAGCCAGATGGGCGGGGTATAAATAATAAATTATTATTATTATTATTATGGTAGGTAAAGGTAAAGGGACCCCTGACCATTAGGTCCATTTGTGGCCGACTCTGGGTTGCAGCGTTCATCTCGCTTTATTGGCCGAGGGAGCTGGCGCACAGCTTCTGGGTCATGTGGCCAGCATGACTAAGCCGCTTCCGGCGAACCAGAGCAGCGCACGGAAATGCTGTTTACCTTCCCGCCGGAGCGGTACCTATTTGTCTACTTGCACTTTGACGTGCTTTCGAACTGCTAGGTTGGCAGGAGCAGGGACCAAGCAATGGGAGCTCACCCATCACAGGGATTCGAACCGCCGACCTTCTGATCAGCAAGTCCTAGGCTCTGTGGTTTAACCCACAGCGCCACCCCTGTCCCACCAAACTGGTACTTTAGCACATAGTCATGTAATCTGTTTGGGGGTGGGAATCTGCAATGGCTGTCAGTGCATTCCCAGGTCCAGTTCAAGGTGCTTATGCTGATGTATAGCCCTGAATGACTTGGGATCGAGGTAGCCGAGAGAACATCTCTGCCGATGCCAACCTGCCTGGGCCTTGAGATCAGGGGTCATTTCATGAGTCATCTCTCACTGGCTTGGGGGAATCGACTGCAAGTCCCATAACCCAGAGGGAAAAATATATACAATGAGAGTACCTTTCGCTGTTCAGGAGAAGCCCTCTGGCCACTTCCTGACATGTATAAGAAATGTATACTTTTTGCGCTTTGTGCAAGTCCATTTTTAATCCTGTCCTACTCCCATATCCCTTGCCACCAAAGTACTGCACTTCTATTGTTTTGAGGAACAAGGTGGCTGTCACACAGACAGAAGCAGAGGACACAAGGAGGCTTGGGGGATGAAAAGGAAAGGAGCTCTTTGAGAGTTCAAACGGAAGTGTCAAAAAAAACCTTGAGTCCCCCCCAGCTCCCAAGCATTTGAGTTCAACTGCTTTGAGTGTCATCTAACTTTATCCTGCTGCCCCCACTTGCCCAGGGCAGCAAAAGCTATAGAGCCACCAGAGCCTACTTCATTGTAATGTCTTCTTTTACAACACAGATATTATTTGGGGTGACACTTGTGGAAAACGTTATGCTGTGCTGGGAAATGCATGTGGAGTTTTTGCAGCAGTGATGGAAAATGCATGTGGATGTTGTAGCAATGACTGGCAAATCAAATACTCTGTTGGGGGTGTGTGCCTACTCTAGCTCACAGGCACACGTAGTGCCATAATGTTTTCCACATGCTTCTGCTAGTTGCTGGTTCCCTCGCAGTGTTGTAATGGATATGAAAGGTCAGGGATTACATTAAGGAAATGATACGACTGCACTGAATTGTAATAGGGATTTATTCTTGCAGAAGCTCCCTTTGGTCCCCATCTGTATCCTCTGGTAGAATATGGTTGCTCTTATTGTTGGAAGTGCAACTGGAGGGTCATTTCTCTTAGTGTTAAAGTCAGCTAGCCAATGGTGGCTTGGGTGGAGTTGTTGCCTAGCAACCAGTCAGAGTGGCATGGTGCACTCTGAGGTAACACACGCTCTCATTGGCTGTGTAGTTCTGATGGAGTTTTTCCTCAGTTCGTTTGATCGGATGTATCCCTTTATCCTTTACCCAGCTTTTTCCTCCATGAACCTTTGCAATCCTCTTTTAAAGCCATCTAAGTTGGTGGCCATTGCTGCCTCTGGTAGGAGCAAGTTCTCATAGTTTAACTATGGGCTGCATTAAGTACCACCTTTTATCTGTGTTTCAGTTAGGGGGCCTCTCCCATCCCTCCCTGGAGATGCCAGGGATTGAACATGGCATCTTCTGCTTGCAAAGCAGGTGTTATATCACTGAGATATGGGCCTTCCCAAGTAATAAATAAACTCCTACATCCATGTTGTGAAAAAGAAAGTTCTAGTCAAGCTCAAATAAAAAAATGGCACTTCCTAGAGAACCTGTCCACACCCTCCAACATTTCTCCAATGTAAATAGGAATGTATTATTACTACTACTACTACTACTACTATTAGGGAAGCTATTAATGTTTGACGGACTACTGTATTTTAATATTTTGTTGGTAGCTGCCCAGAGTGGCTGGGGAAACCCAAACCAGATGGGCGGGGTATAAATATATTATTATTATTATTATTATTATTATTATTATTATTATTATTACAGTGGTACCTCTGGTTGCGAATAAGATCCGTTCCGGAGGCCCGTTCACAACATGAAAAGAGTGCAACCCACAGCGGCGCATCTGCGCACACGCAGGTTGTGATTCACCGCTTCTGCGCATGCGCGTGACGTCCTTTTGTGCATCTGCACATGCGCAAGTGGCGAAACCCAGAAGTAACCCTTTCTGGTACTTCCGGGTTGCCGCGGGATGTAACCTGAAAGAACGTAACATGAAGCAGACGTAACATGAGGTATGACTGTATTATTATATTACTACTACTACTATTATTATTATTATAGCCCACCCATCTGACTGGGTTGCCCCAGCCACTCTGGGTGGCTTCCATCATATATTATAAACATAATGAAACATTAAACATTAAAACCTTCCCTATACAGGTCTGCCTTCAGATGTCTTCTGAAGTTCCTTATTGTATAGTTACTTAGCCCCTTGGCTTGGGGGGTCGCATAACTCCATCTCCTCCAATATTTATCCAATGAAAATAGGGGCGTCCTACCATACCCTTCGACATTTATCTGGTGAAAAGAGGGACATCCTAAGGGAAAGTGGGACATCCCAGGCTTAAATCAGAAGATGGGACGGATTCTGTAAATCTGGGACTGTCCCTGGAAAAGAGGGACACTTGGAGGGTCTACGTTTCTCCCTTGCCTTGGTGACCAATGCAGTCGCCTCTTCTGTTTGTTTCCCCCCCTCCTTTCCGGATGCTCATCACAATATCACATCATTCCACATGGATGGCAGAGTATATTTGTTGCTGGTGTTGTTTGGACATAGCTCAGATGGGGCCCTATTTGCTGCCTATGCTGGACTCTGGATTAAATGGGTGCTTGGCCTCCCACTGTTGCTGATTGTAAGCCCTGCAGTCATTTTCTCCACATGGCACTCTGGCAAAATTAGCTGTTGAGCAGGATAATAAGGAATGACTTCATTTGTCCATTTGCAGTCTTTTATTTTGTGTTTTAAACATGAGCCGCTGAGATGAGGTAGATTGCAAATCTAGATGCATATGTGCGCACATCTATATACAACTGTATTCCAGGATATAAGTCATTCAAGCTGACTTGAGTGTATTTTCTCGGTGCTTTCTGAAATATATTATGCTATAATGAATGGGTAAATAGGAATGGGGTGTTGTGTGTTATTTTTTTTTCTGCTGAGCAAACCTTTCGGAGAGAATTTGTGGTAATATTTCTATCTCTGTGGATTAAGAGCATGAGCTCTCCCACTTTAAGGAAACTCACCAGCAAATTTGTCTTTTATCAAAAATCTTGCCTTCCTGGCGGTTGCTCTGCTTACGGCTATTTCAATTTTCACTTAAGGAGAATGGGAATCGCTTTTCATAACGCAGAGGAGTAGATAAAGCATTGATTCAATTTCAGCCTCTCTCATTTTAAAAATAATATAAGCCAAGGTGAAACAGACATTGAGCATCATCATGGAAAGAAGGCAAGTTAACGCATTTCGCTTGACAGCTTAGGCCTGTCTGGCACAGCCAGCCAATAGTGGGAGCAGAGTCCAAAGTCTGCTTCCATCTGAAGAACAGCCAGGTTCCATGTAAACCTTTAAATTGGGAATTGGCAATGCGTCTCACCAGTACCTTATGGGCCACCCATGAAAGCTCTCAGAAAATATCCCCTCAAAATTCCACAGTGCATGAGAGACTGTTTGCTCTTCCCGCTCCATTCCTGTTTACACTAGCTCAGCCTCTCCTGCATGGAACATGCCGCCTTAAACATACCAACATTTCATTGGATGCCAGGATTGAACACAACATTTGGGGGTCCTGCCTTTTATATATGTGGCAGTCATTTTGTGTTATGCAACACCCCCGTGGTAGCCATTTTGTGCCCTTGTAGCAGCCATTTTGTAACTGGTGCCTTGGTACTTTCTTAAAATTCCAAATGTGCCCACTGACCCCAGAAAGTCAACAATCCCTGCTTTAAATCTTCTTCTGAGACCCTGCCTGAAGTTGCACAGCTGGCAATTTGCAGGCAGCCTTTTCTGTGGTGGCACCCAGGCTGTACATTAGTCTACCCAGAGTCAAACACATGGTGCCAACTCTGCTATGTTTTAGGCTCTGAGTCAGGACACTCATGGCACAAATCCGTAACAAAAAATCATTGTTTAGGGGTTTTTTTAAGTCAACGTTTTCATGTGAACCAGCAATGAAGCATCTGGAGGAGAGAGGAAACTATATAATCAGAATGATCTGAAAGCTGGAGGTAAAGTCTATGTGTTTGGTGCTATGTGCAACATTTAGATTTTTTTAAAAAATGAACTAATTGAGAACCCTGTTGTTTTTTTCTTGGTGGGAGTCAAAGCCATGTGTTTTCTCAACATCCAAAGCCATAGAGTCACTTAGAAAGTGACAAATTCCCGTATCCACCCTAAGATGTCTTGTTAAGATGTCTTCCCTGAAACACCCTGATTTGCCTTGTAATTTGGGATACACGCTAAGCCAATGGGCAGTGTGTGTGTGTGTGTGTGTGTGTGTGTGTGTGTATTCGTAGTATATACATAGCAGCTACTAAGTTCAAGTTAATACAAGATTATATAAAGGCCTACCATTACGCTTAAGAGTAGTGTTATGAAACAGTCCACGGAGAGTAGTAATCTCTCTAATTTTCTGTGACCATTTAAATAAATACAAGATGTCAAACAATACTCCCTCATTCAGGGAGGAAAGGAGAGAGAACAGGGAGGGGAGGGGAAAATGGGCTTCAATTCTATTCCAGTTAATTGAAGCTAGAATCGTTCCTGCTACATGTATGGAAACTTCACATTGGTGCACTTCAATTAAGGAATAATAAGAGTGCAAAGTAATTTATAGTCATAGATTAGATGTCGTCTGTGAAAAATTACCGATTAACTCAAAGTGGGCCTCTAGAGTACTAGCAAGCAATTTAGTGTGGATCTCATTTTGGTGCCCCCCTCAGTTCTGCTCCCTCCCGTCAACTCTCCTCCAACGAGACTAGATTCTGATTCCCTTAGAAATCATACCATAGTATTAAGCCTTATGAATCACAGGGCATGCGTTTTCTTTTATACTGAATATGTATAGGTAGTAAATTAGCTTTGCTCAGTATTAAGAGAGATCAAAAGCATTTGCCTGGCTGTTAGCACAGCAAAACACCAGGTTGTTTATCACAGAGCAGAGGTGACAGGTCCTTACAATTTTGATTCTAGTTAAATGATGGACAGCTCAGTCTATTTCTGGTCCATGTCAAAATCACGTGCTTTCATTCATACATCCATTCTGTCTCTTTTCTCCACTGAACTCTTAAAAAGAAAAAATCTGTAACAAAATTTGGATTAAAGAATGTAACTAAAGATCTATTTTATCGCAAATGAACACATTTAAATGCATGTAGTATGTGTTTCTAGCACTAAACAAATGTTCCTTTACTGCTGCTTGCATGTTATAAGATGGTATCTACAGAGATATGAAGGACTAGACTCTTGCTTTTAAAACAAAACAAAAAGATACAGGGATTATTATTTTTTTGGAATTCGAAACTTGGAATACAGAATCTTGAGCATAATGAATAATGGAAAGTAAGAATTCCAAATTACACAGTTAATAGAGATGATTGTCATCATTACACTTCATGGTTTCTACCAGTAAGATTGCAAGTGACACAGTCTAAGCTGCAAATATATTTAAAATGACACCAGCCCAAAAGCCTAGCTGCCTGGTCTTCAAGGTGCATTGGGAGCTTTTGGAATGATAAAACTGAAAAGCAACACAATACTCATCCCTCTTGCGAAAGTATACACAGAAGTCACACTGCTATGTGGATTTTCTGCAAGCATCAAAAAGAAAATCAACAAAAAACCCCACAATTGGGATAATAATCAACATATCCCACACCCAGCACATTTTCAAGCCTTAAGTTTTGCTTCTTCGAAAAAAATCAACAATTTCTTTTTCAAAACCAAATAATCAACATTTTGAATTTTGAACTGATTTCTATTATTGTATTCAGTAAAAAGTTCTCAGTTAAAAGTGACCACCTTTTGCCTTCCCCCACTTTCTTTTAACCTAGCATAGTTTGCCAATTTCACCACTGGAACATAACCCCTAATGTTACTTTCTCTTGTGTCCAACATTGGACATGTTACTCAAGCTGTAGTTACTATATATATATATATACACCACTATTTATCTTTTTTTAGTATGCACTTTGTCCTTGGTACAAGTCAATACACATAGTGCTTGATTAATTTAAAGATAATAACCCCATGTTTCTTCCATTACATTTTAATTTCTCCCAAAAAGGACATAATCGCCAAAGATGTCCTACTGTCCAATTAGCATATTTACAGCAGCAATGACTATCATTACTTACTTACTTACTTGTTTGATTTTGGGTATGGGGCAGCTACCCTCTGCACCCCCTGGCTATGCCCATGAACGCTTGCCAACATAGTGCCCACAGGGTCTCACTCTGCTGCTTCTCTCCCTGAAATTGGGCTTGAAAGAAGCAAGGTTTGACCTTTTCTCCCCAGCTACAATATCCAGTATATCCAATTAGGCTTGGGACGTTAAAGAACTTCCCCCCAAAATCTAACTGAGTGGATGGGCTGTTGTTCTGTGGTGGGTGTGCATGTGCTTGCTATCCATGTATGTTGTGTATAGCTGTGGTGCCGACAATAGTTTGCAAATGTGCCCATGGGTCCAAAAATGTTGGTGACTCATGGTGAAAGGGTTCCTATCTACTGAGATATGCTTATGCATGATATGAACAACATACCAATGTAATATAGCCCTGGTAACTAAGCACTGATGTATCCTGAAGGCTAACGGAGTCTTCATGTCAGCAGATGAGTGGATGCAAAATTTCATCTGTGCTAATTTGCCCAAAACAGATGGTGCATGAATTAAAGTGTGCAATGACTGTTCTGCAGAGTCTCTATTGAGTCTCATCCGAGATTATTTAGATTAATTATCTAGACCTTAATTCTGCCCTGCTTA
This sequence comes from Podarcis muralis, assembly GCF_964188315.1. Classification (NCBI taxonomy): domain Eukaryota; kingdom Metazoa; phylum Chordata; class Lepidosauria; order Squamata; family Lacertidae; genus Podarcis; species Podarcis muralis. The sequence continues at coordinate 13,412,999 of NC_135660.1, forward strand.
CTCTAACTGAAGCACACAATTCATTGGGTCCTTCTGGAGAAATCTTATCCATCTCATTAAGATAGATAAGGAAGCATCAGTCTGGGACACCCTATTTGGTCCTTTCAGTATAACTCCAGGTGTGACAAATCCATTTCAGTTATTACTTTAAAACTGAAAAAAGCAAAATAATTGAAACAACAGCAAAAAAAAACAATGAACCAGATTTCCTAAAGATCCTAAGCTTGGGTATTCTGTCAATACATAATAATGAAGTTCCTCTTTGGGGAGGTCATTTGCAATGATAGCTTTAGGATAATCTATAACAGCTTTGAGATACATTGATCCATGTTTAGCATGAGCATCTGTGTTGTGTAAATTGCACTGAGGCACATATAAAGTGAAAATCCATTCACACCCATATTGTAGCCATATAAACATAGGTTTGGTAGGTCATTTGGCGAGCTTGTCTAGGAAACTAGTACATTTGCGCAGGTACAAAAGGTGCAATATCCTTGAACTGGCTCAACGGCTGAGAGCAGCCAAAGAATTCTAAGGAGATCTCTACTGGGGCTCTATGGGCACCTAATTAGAGTTCCAGCTGCCCTTGCCACAGCCTTGGACCTGCATGCCTAGGACCCACTGGCTGTCCTCGGGTTCCCATCTCTTTCTCCTCAGTGCCATAGGGCCTGGTCTCTGCAAAAGGCATGGTAGTAGCTCCAAGTTGAGGCTCCAGGTGATGACATCAAGGGAGAGCAAGTCCAACCCACTGGATTGACAGCTGAAGGCACTCACATTGGAGCTGGAGAAGGAGTACTTCAGCATTTGTATAATGGGTAGGAAAATGGTATACAGGGCCAGGCAGACTTGCCAGGCCTCAAGGAAGCTCCTCTACAAGTTTTATGTGCTGCTCTTGTGGAAGAAAATTATGGGGGGAAACCTTCTACAATGTCAATGCCAATTTCCTGCCAAGCCAAGTTCAAGGTGTTGCTGCAAACATATAAGTCCCTATACAGTTCAGGACTAGCTTACTTCAGTGCCCACCTTACTCCTTATACACCCAGTAGATTGTTGCAGTCTGCAATAGAGTTTCTCCTGCATGTCCCAAAGATATCTGAAGGCCCCTCTGCAGTAACTCGGAAAAAGGCTTTTAGTGTGGCTGCACCCAGTCTATGGAATAGTATTCCTGTTGAGATACACAACATTTTTGTTCTGACAGGCCTTCCCAGCTTGATAAATGGGTCTTTGCCATGCATTAGAGTTTTAGTCTTGTTAATATATGTATTTTTGGTGTTTTTAGCTGTTTTTAATGATCTTACATGTAAATCAACTTGAGACCATGGTTTAGAAAGTAGCAATAGTTCTAGTAATAATATTCTCCAACTCCTTGAAAGATTCCATCAACGGTGTCTCTGACATTTTTTTACACATCACTTGGGAAGACAGGCGAACTAATGCCAGTGTACTAGAAGAAGCAAAGATCACCAGTGTCAAAGCAATGATTCTTCAACATCAGCTTCGTTGGACTGGTCATGTTGTTCGGATGCCTGATTATTGTCTTCCAAAGCAACTACTCTATTCCCAACTTAAGAATGGAAAGGAAAATACCAATGGACAACAAAAGAGGTTTAAAGATGCTCTCAAGGCAAATCTTTAAAAATGTAGTATAAACACCGACAATTGGGAAACACTGGCCTATGAGTGCTCCAATGAGCGCAAAGGCATTGTGGACTTTGAAGAATTATGAAGTCAGGGTGAAAAGGAGAAACATGCTATAAGAGGAAGGCACATTTGGAAAACCCTCACTGTGATCAACTCCCACCCAGAAATCTACGTCCCCACTGTGGAAGGGCATGTGGATCCAGAATTGGCCTCCACAGTCACTTATGGACTCACGGTTAAGACCATTTTTATGGAAGACAATCTTATTCAGCTACAAATGATCACCAAAGAAGAAGAAGAATATCCTCCCTCCTGCGGACAAGCCAATTTAGGTTGAGAGATAATAGCTGGCAGAGTTCATGACAGACAGGGGAGATTAGAACCAAGGGCTTTCTGCTTCATAGCTCAGCGACTTTAGCCGCTATGCCCCACCAACAATATAAACGCTATATTCACAACTAATATTGTTAGGGTGCACTAAGGGCTGGTTTGCACATTTTTTTTGTTCATGCTGTGCCTCACCAACCTCCTTTTAACAAGGGAATCCATTTGTCAGAAAAAGCCCTGTGAGAAGAATAGAACTATTATCAGGTCAGAAGGAATACTGGAAATCTAGCTGTTCCTTCTTCATCGCCCTCAAAGATAAATATGAACTCTGCCACACAGTGAACCCTTAGGTTATGCCTGCAGCTATACAATCTCATAATGCCTCACAGTGGAAATGGGATGAAGTCTGAAATCATTCCTGTAGATTTCATAGCATTGCATATGATGCAGAAATGCTGTCTTATTTTTTTGGGGGGGGGCAGAGGTTATTTATTTATCTTAAAATATCTATAAACCACGCTTCATCTGTACTCACACCATGGTGGGACGCAACACAGAAAATCACATGGTATCTTCCTATATACATACAAAGGCAAGGCTGTCATCGTGCAGCCTCCACTGGAGTATTTGTAGGGTCACACCACAATCCCGGATTTGTATGAAGTCAAGGCAGGGGAGGGGAGCAAAAGAGATGGCAGGTTTTAAAACTGTGGCTTTAAACAACAGCAGATGTTTGAATAAAGCAGAGATGAAGGGACACAGAAGAGCTGTGAGGATAAGGGAGACCGCTGAAAGAGCTATGAGGCTATCGAGCCTTGGTAAAAGGTAAGGGACCCCTGGATGTTTATGCCTAGTCAAAGGCGACTGTGGGGTGTGGTGCTCATCTCTGCTTTCAGGCTGAGGGAGACGGTGTTTGTCCACAGATAGTTTTCTGGGTCATGTGACCAGCATGAGTAAACCGCTACTAGTGCACAGAGGATCATGACAAGTGCCAGAGCACACAAAAATGCCGTTTACCTTCCTGCCGCAGCGGTATCTATTTATCTACTTGCACTGGTGTGCTTTCAAACTGCTAGGTTGGCAGAAGCTGGGACAGAGCAACGGGAGCTCATCCCGTCGTGTGGATTCGAATCACTGACCTTCTGATTGGCAAGCCCAAGAGGCTAAGTGCCACCCGTGCCCACCTTGAAGGAGCTGTGAGGAGGTGGGGCGGGTGAGGTATAAAGGGAGAGGGTGGGGTTTGCAGGTGATAGAAGGTAGGCAGGGTTGGCAATCAACATGAGCAGGGGTAGCAACCCCTAGTACAAAAACAAAATATGAAAATCTCAAGATACAAGTGAGTTGCGCAGCTGTGTGAGGAGGGGGTAAAATACCATCAATCTATTAAGATATCAGCTGAACTGCAACATGGACTAAACAAATGTGTGTCAGGCCCAATAGGGTAAATCCTGTCAAAACCTATTTCCCAGGAACTGAATCGTACAGGTCACAAACCAAATTCCAATGTGTTTTCTTTCATAGTATGCATTTTAAATGTCCTGGAAGTGAACATTGCCGCTGGATCAATACATTCCAATTGGCACGTGGATATAAAAAATATGTGTTGGAATCCCCCAAATTCTAATTTGTCACATAGCCTTAGGTGGCAAGCGGTGATCCCAGTACAACCTTAATTTAGAAGTCTACCCTTTGGAAAATGCAAGCCGCTTCAGAAATCTGGAAATACCCTTGTTGTGAAAGAGTATTGCTAGCAGGAATTGCGGGGAAATTTGGTCTGGATTGTAAAAATTAATCTACTGGAACAATACTAAATTAAAACACAGCTACCCACTGAAAACCACACTACTCTGAATGTTGAGGTGTAGTTCTCTGACCAAAATGGTGAGCTCCATTAACCTGCAAACAGAGGGGTGGACAAACCAAGAATTCTCCCATGAATTCTCTTTTTAACTTTCTGTGAGGTCCCATACAAAGGGAGATTGTGGGCCTATTGAGGTGAAGTGCCTTTTTCTGGTCTTAGCATTTGAGCAAATCCTCAGCCACGCCACCCTCTGGAGTCAGCTGTGGTTGCCAGAATTTTCGGAACGTAATTCAGGAATGATGGAACTGGAGCATTTGACCCGGATTCTGCGTTGCTTGCTTGCTAATTACTGCAGCAACTACAAGCCTGCCATGAGTTTGCTATTATGGAAACTGACTGCGTGACTCACTCTTAATCACGACTTGAAATCTTGCCCTATATTTGGGTCAGTCAAAACTGGAAAGAAGAAGAAGAAGATGTACATGGTTTCAAATCAGGGACATGGAACTTTTTCCTGCTGAGATACCAATGCATCCCCTGATATTTACTGTTGCCTATATATATTTTCCAATGCATTTTATCTCAAAAACCCTGGAGCTATTTGTTCCGATGTGATTAATAGATCGAGGAGAGTGTCCGTTATTAAATAAATCATTTTATTATTTCATCACCAATCCACACTGCACATGTTTTCTATATCAAATTATGCAATGGCGGTCAGGAGGCAGTCAATTCATCAAGGTAGTGGTCTGCTTCATCCATTTTTAAATTGCTATCGCAGCTGCCTCTGGTACTGACTACATAGGGGGCCACAAGAGTGAACTTTTCACCCATGGATTTTTTTAAAAAATTCAAAACATTTGATTTCCCACAAGGCACAGTAAAAGAAAAATCTAGAGGCTTTGCTCCTGCTGCAGGTACCTAATAGGGGTTTCAATATAATAAATGCATTTGGGCAAAGCTAATGTACTATAAAATCAAGTCGACTGTATCACATATTGCACATACTGTGGTTGAAAATAGCAAGTGATGCAAATGGAATAATTGCATTTAGTGGGAAGGGGGTGCACATTATTCTCCAGTAGTTAATTTCCAAATAAAAAATAGGTTCCATTGATAAAAAATGGCTGAGGAACAGTGCCCTTTGATCCCATATGTGTCGCTGTTGTTTAGTCGTTTAGTCATGTCCGACTCTTCGTGTACCCATGGACCAGAGCATGCCAGGCACTCCTGTCTTCCACTGCCTCCCACAGTTTGGTCAAATTCATGCTGGTAGCTTTGAGAACACTGTCCAACCATCTCGTCCTCTGTCGTCCCCTTCTCCTTGTGCCCTCCATCTTTCCCAACATCAGGGTCTTTTCCAGGGAGTCTTCTCTTCTCATGAGGTGGCCAAAGTATTGGAGCCTCAGCTTCAGGATCTGTCCTTCCAGTGAGCACTCAGGGCTGATTTCCTTAAGAATGGATAGGTTTGATCTTCTTGCAGTCCATGGGACTCTCAAGAGTCTCCTCCAGCACCATAATTCAAAAGCATCTATTCTTCGGCGATCAGCCTTCTTTATGGTCCAGCTCTCACTTCCATACATCACTACTGGGAAAACCATAGCTTTAACTATATGGACCTTTGTTGGCAAGGTGATGTCTTTTTTTGATGCTGTCTAGCCCAGATGTGTAGTGTAGAGCAATGAAGGAACTGATCTCATTTGCCTGCTGAGAGAGAGGCACCCTCTGTTGCAGCATTCCCCAACCTGGTGCTCCACAAACATTTTGGGCTACAGCTTCCCTCAGCACCATCCAGCAAAGCAGTGATACCCTCCAGATGTGCTGGTTGGTGCAGATGCTAGTTGCAGATCAAAACATCTGGAGAGCAGCAAGATGGGGATGACTGCTCTATTGCTTCTCAAGGGAAAAGTCATGTCATTAAAACACACCTTTGAACTAAAATTCAGACCTCCTGCTTGTTATTTCTTTATATGAGCTATAGAGACGCGGATGGCGCTGTGGTCTAAACCACTGAGCCTCTTGGGCTTGATGATCCAAAGGTCGGCTGTTCAAATCCCCATGACAGGGTAAGCTCCCATTGCTCTGTCCCATCTCCTGCCAACCAAGCAGTTCGAAAGCACACCAGAGCAAGTCGATAAATGGGTACCACTGGGCAGGAAGGTAAATGGCTTTTCAGTGCACTCTGGTTTCCTTCACAGTGTTCCATTGCACCAGAAGCGGTTTAGTCATGTTGGCCACATGACCCGGAAAGCTGTCTGTGGACAAATGCTGGCTCCCTCAGCCTGAAAGTGAGATGAGCACTGCAGCCCCAAAGTCGCCTTTGACTGGACTTAACCGTCCAGGGGTCCTTTACCTTTTACCTTTTTTATATGAGCTATAACTCCACCTTTTAGGCATATACTCAAAGATAAGCACAACAGGATTGATGCTGATTCTCCTCCCTCCTCAAAAAATAATCAACATTAAGATGACATCAAATACAATGAAAGATTGTGCAAGATTTGGATCCCTTCCAATCAGGGTTCAGGCCTCATCATGGGACTGAAACTGCCTTGGTCGCACTGGTTGATGATCTCCGGCGAGCTAGGGACAAAGGTGAGAGCTGTTTCCTAGTTCTGCTGGATCTCTCAGCGGCGTTTGATACCATCGACCATAACATCCTTCTGGACCGTCTAGAGGGGTTGGGAGCTGGGGGCACTGTTATACAGTGGTTCCGCTCCTTCCTCCTGGGCCGTGTTCAGAAAGTGGTGGTGGGGGATGAGTGTTCAGACCCTTGGGCCCTCACTTGTGGGGTACCTCAGGGTTCCGTCCTCTCCCCCATGCTTTTTAACATCTATATGAAGCCGCTGGGAGAGATCATCAGGGGGTTTGGACTGGGTGTCCATCAATATGCAGATGATACCCAGCTCTACCTCTCTTTCAAATCAGAGCCAGTGAAGGCGGTGAAGGTCCTGTGTGAGTGCCTGGAGGCGGTTGGAGGATGGATGGTGGCTAATGGGTTGAAGTTGAATCCTGACAAGACAGAAGTACTGTTTTTGGGGGACAGGGGGCGGGCTGGTGTGGAGGACTCCCTGGTCCTGAATGGGGTAACTGTGCCCCTGAAGGACCAGGTGCGTAGCCTGGGAGTCATTTTGGACTCACAGCTGTCCATGGAGGCGCAGGTCAATTCTGTATCCAGGGCAGCTGTCTACCAACTCCACCTGGTACGCAGGCTGAGACCCTACCTGCCCGCGGACTGTCTCGCCAGAGTGGTGCATGCTCTAGTTATCTCCCGCTTGGACTACTGCAATGCGCTCTACGTGGGGCTACCTTTGAAGGTGACTCGGAAACTACAGCTAATCCAGAATGCGGCAGCTAGACTGGTGACTGGGGGCGGCCGCCGAGACCACATAACACCGGTCTTGAAAGACCTACATTGGCTCCCAGTACGTTTCCGAGCACAATTCAAAGTGTTGGTGTTGACCTTTAAAGCCCTAAATGGCCTCGGCCCAGTATACCTGAAGGAGCGTCTCCACCCCCATCGTTCTGCCCGGACGCTGAGGTCCAGCGCCGAGGGCCTTCTGGCGGTTCCCTCATTGCGAGAAGCAAAGCTACAGGGAACCAGGCAGAGGGCCTTTTCGGTAGTGGCGCCTGCCCTGTGGAATGCCCTCCCATCAGATGTCAAAACGATAAACAACTACCTGACATTCAGAAGACATCTTAAGGCAGCCCTGTTCAGGGAAGTTTTTAATGTATGATATTTTAGTGGGGTTTTTGGTTTCTATGGAAGCCGCCCAGAGTGGCTGGGGAAACCCAGCCAGATGGGCGGGGTACAAATAATAAATTATTATTATTATTATTATTATTATTAAGATTGTGCAAGATAGAGTATTGTGCAGATTGTGCAAGATAGAACAGGAAAACAACTACAAATCACCTTGCTTTGATTCTGCATCTATTTTTAATGTATCTTCTGGAACACTGGTGTCTTGGAGTTACGGTGTGTAGTTGTCTGTGTTGTTTCTATAGTTGTGTGTTGTTTCCTTAAGAAATTTCTGTAAGAATTTTAATAAATAAAGTAGGAGCCAGGGTGGTCTATTACTGAAAGGAGAAAGTGGACCCTTCATGGAAAATATAATAACAATAACAATAATAATAATAATTTGTTTGTTTGTAGCCCGCCCATCTGGCTGGGTTACTCCATTTAATGCAGAGTTGAGGATGCGGTCAGCTGATCTCAGTGGGCGCACTTCTCAAAAAGCAAACAATTTTTGTTCAGGGCTGCAAGAGCCATTCCTTTTTTGTAATGCTGCAAAGTATCATTCACAACCGTCCCAACGGCTGCCATTTCCTCCAGCAGGACTGTGACAGCTCCTGTGCTTTAAAGTTCTGGAAACACAAATCCTCCGCTCATTACTAGTTCATATAAAGGATTGTTTGCTTGGGGTTTAGTCAATTATATAATTTGCTCCAGGCTGTGCATCAGAGGGAATGAAATGGCCTATTGGAAGGTCATGCACTGAATCAATGCCGCTTCCCAATCCAGAACTAACAGCAGCATGGTGAAATCAAGTCCCTTGCCAGGTATTAGATCATCTTGCATCCTTACAAAATAAATAAATAAGTTCTGGCTGGGATTGCAGGAGGGGAAATAAAATAAAATTGATCCTGCAAATGTTGGATAGAACCCTTGTTGTGGGAAAGAATCCCCAGGAGTGACCAGGTGATTTTTGATCTCCAGAATTTAGGACAATGCCATTCAGAGTATTTGGCAAAATTAAGAACTGTCCATTTTGTCCAAAGAAGTGGCACTCCTCCACCATTAGCCATGAAGAAAAATGCAGGTGTTAAGGTCACAAACAGGGCCAGCGCTCTCATTAGGCAGAATGAGACAGTTGCCTCAGGTGGTGGAGGCTGTTGAAGACCTGGTGCCATTTCCTCAGAGCTAGCTTACCCTGCACCTGCAAAATGAGTCTAGTGCTCTCAGGTGTGGTGGAGGAAACGGCCTTGGTCCAGTATACCTAAAGGAGCATCTCATAGAATCATAGAATCATGGAGTTGGAATAGACCACAAGGGCCATCGAGTCCAACCCCCTGCCAAGCAGGAAACACCATCAGAGCACTCCTGACATATGGTTGTCAAGCCTCTGCTTAAAGACCTCCAAAGAAGGAGACTCCACCACACTCCTTGGCAGCAAATTCCACTGTCAAACAGCTCTTACTGTCAGGAAGTTCTTCCTAATGTTTAGGTGGAATCTTCTTTCTTGTAGTTTGGATCCATTGCTCCGTGTCCGCTTCTCTGGAGCAGCAGAAAACAACCTTTCTCCCTCCTCTATATGACATCCTTTTATATATTTGAACATGGCTATCATATCACCCCTTAACCTCCTCTTCTCCAGGCTAAACATGCCCAGCTCCCTTAGCCGTTCCTCATAAGGCATCGTTTCCTGGCCTTTGACCATTTTGGTTGCCCTCCTCTGGACACGTTCCAGTTTGTCAGTGTCCTTCTTGAACTGTGGCGCCCAGAACTGGACACAGTACTCCAGGTGAGGTCTGACCACCCCCATCTCCACCCCCATCGTTCTGCCTGGACACGGAGGTCCAGCTCCGAGGGCCTTCTGGTGGTTCCCTCACTGCAAGAAGTGAAGCTACAGAGAACCAGGCAGAGGGCCTTCTCGGTAATGGCACCCGCCCTGTGGAACGCCCTCTGACTAGATGTCAAAGAGGAAAACAACTACCAGACTTTAGGAAGACATCTGAAGGCAGCCCTGTTTAGGGAAGCTTTTAATGTTTAATAGATTATCATATTTTAATATTCTGTTGGAAGCCGCCCAGAGTGGCTGGGGAAACCCACCCAGATGGGTGGGGTATAAATATTAAATTATTATAGTCTTATTCTTATTATGATCAGCATTGTCCCCTCTCTCTTTCCAGGCAGGTTCTGCATGTAGGATGAATGGGTGCCATTTTGCTATTTGCCTCAGGCAGGAAAAAGCATTGGGTTGGTTTCTGATCATAAAGGAGTAAGTAGCCCAGTGTGCCTCCTACGTTGTCAGGTGGGGCCAGCAAAGTGCAGGGCCAGCAACAGAAGAAAATGGACTTGTGTAAAGATGAAGTTGCAGGCAAGACTGTTCATTCACAGCCCTGACCATGAGGAGCTTGAACAACATTGCTGCAGCTCTAATTGGATTTTCCTGTGTTGTGTACAACCCATGGGGCTAAGGACTGATAAATCCTGCTTTTGCTTCCTATTTATTCTACATGACTGACTTTCTGTAATAGAATTATTCTTTTTTCTCTCTCTCTCTCTCCAAGGCAATGGGCAAAGAAAACATACAAACAGTTTCTATACCTCTGAGTTGGTGTGCTCTTTGCTTACTCAATATTATTGTTTTTATTATTTACACATTCCCAAAGCACATATGCTATTAACACAGAATATTTTGTTTTGGTTTTTTTTTTAAAATTTATTAAATGTTACCAAAAAAACGAATAGAAGAAAAGAAATAGAAACAATACATAACCATACGTAAAAACATTTTGTCTACACAATTTTCCAGAATGAAGACTAGAAAAGAAGGAAGACAAAAGATAGAAGAAAGAAACAAGAAAAAGAATGAAGGGCAAAAAAATACTTTTCATAATCAATTATTCCAAATTCATACTTCAAACATTGCAATATTTAAATCCTAGTTAAAATATTATAAAAGAATATTTTGTATTTATTTATTACATTTGCATGTCAGCTTTTTTCCAAAGGAGCTGCTGCTGATGTACATGGCTCACCCCCTTCCTGTTTTATTCTCATGACAACCCTGCAAGGTAGGTTAGGCTGGGAGACGGTGAGTGACCCGTGTTCAGACAGTGAGCTTCATGGCTGAGTGGGGACTTGAACCCTGGTCTCCCAGGTTCTAGTCTGACACTCTAATCACCGCACAATGCTGGTGCTGATGGGGTTTTGTTCCTGGGAACAAAAAAAGCCACTTTATACCATATCAAGACTGTTTGGCCATCTAGCTTAGAACTGCCAACTCTGACTGGCAGAAGCTCTCCAGTGTTGAAGTCTTCCCCTGCAGAAGACAGGGATCGCACCTGGGACTGGACCTGATCAAGCAATACTTTATCTGATTGCACCCCTATAGCTGCTGGTAGGCAAGAATGAGAGAGCATTTTCCCCATCCCCTCCATGCTCTGCCTCTGCTCTCACTAGTGATTCAGGCAAAACCACAACTTTCCAGAGGGGTCTATGTCTATACAGTGCAATGTGGCTTGTTATTTTGTTAAGGGAATCATACTTTTGCTTTTTACAATATATGAGGGACTCCCAGAGAGCAGCAGTACTGAAAGACTGATGGGACAAGTAACACCAGACCGAAAACTTGGAATGAATGTTCAAAGTTCAACAAGTGATGGAAATGTTTGGGGTTAAGAATACATAGCTTTTCTTTACATGCCATCCATTTGTGACAGCAGCCAAATGACTGGACAATCGAATCAGCACAGGAGCTCGAAAAGAAACTAGGTTGAACTCAGGGTCTAGATAGAAAGGTTATTCCAATCTAATGGCTCAATCAAGGGAATTTCTTCTGTGGAGTTTCTTGGGCTGAGGGGAGAAAGCTCTGTGATCAATCTCCTTTCACACTGTGGCTTTCTGCTAACACAAACAAGTTGTAGGGTGCCAGGGAAAGAATCATTACAGGTAGAAGCTGTGGCAACCTATTAGCATCTTGTGGTCATTTGTGTTAGTGGACAGCCAGCAGGGCAGACATTCCCTTTCCTTCTTTCCACCCCTGGGACAGCTGTTTCACACCATGTAACTGCTTTCAGGGTAGCTAGTATGGCTGTCTCCAGGTGTTTTAGAATACAGCAGCTAGGACTGATGGGAGTTCTAGTCTAAAACATCTGGGGAGCACAAGCTTGCATTGGGAGAACGCAGAGAGAAGGGTGCAACAAGATGTGGTACGCAGCATGTTTCTTCCCGGGTGCCCATGTTGATTCTGTTAAAACGTTGTGGCATAAGGTAGACCATGTTATGGAATGCCCAGTAATGACATCCCTGTATCGTGTTCTCCCAAACTGCATTGATATACATTTACTGCTACTTACTTCATGTAGTAATATGCTACTGTACAGTTCCTAGGAGCCAAAGATGCGGAGCAGGCTGGGGAAATGCCATGACACTGAATAAGCATAATGATGATGATGATGAGACTTATGGTTTGTGTGTGTGGTTTGGGAGCTGCACGGTCAGGGGGAAACAATGCTGTCCAGGGTTGTAAAGACTGTGGAGAGAATAATTGGGTGCACTCTTCCCACCTTGGATCAAATCTATGCTTCCAGGTGCCATAAGAAAGCTGCAGAGATAGCGCAGGATAGTGCGCACCCCAGAAACGATCTCTTTCAGCTTCTGCCTTCTGGAAGAAGGTACAGGGTTATAAAGACTAGGACTAGCTGCCTGAGAAACAGTTTCTATCGAAATGTGATTTTGGTTTTAAACACAGTGTAAGGTAGTCTCTGTGTGAGTATATTGTATTTAATTATGGGGTACCAGAGTTTTTAAGGGCTAACTAGACTGGGATAGCTGGGATAGCAGGCTTGTTGGTTTTTGAATGTCTGATTTTTCGTAGATTTTTCAATTTTGTTGTTCTGTATGGGACAATGACAATAAAGATTCTAGTATTGTATCGTATTTCCAGCAGCAAAAAGGAGGAGGAAGTATCCATTCCATGAGCAGACCTATCTGTAGGCCTAGATCCAGTGGGTGGAATTTGCAGGGAATCAGAATTTAGCTCAAGTTTAGCAATGTAAGAAGTTGCCTTAGAGTGAATCAGACCATTGGTCCATCTAAGTCAGTATTCCCTACATTGAGTAGAAGTGGACTCTCCAGAATTTCACATACAGGGTTCTCTCCCAGCTCTATGTTGAGAGGCTGTGGATTGGACCTAGGACCTTCTGGCATACAAAGCAGATGCTGTACCACTGAGCTATGGCCCTGCCGCACTTGAAGATAACCTTCCTATTGGCAAAGAACTGGATGTCAGGCTGCCTCAAGAGAAGGTGATGGACTCTCCTTCAGTGGAGGGTTTCAAACCAAGGGTGAAGGACCATTTGTTGGAGATGCTGTGGTTGCAATGTTTCTTTCACTGACCGGGTTGCTGGATGACATGACCTCCAAGGTCCCTTAAACTTTGGCCAGGTCCAGACCATACATTTAAAGTACATGCAACACACATTTAGTTTCCCTCCACAGAACAACAGTTCCCAGAAACCTTCACAAACTACAGCCCACGAGCCGAAGATTACCACTTATAAGTGACACTTGCGTTGTACATTCAGTTTCTTCTACTTATGAATGAGATTGAATCATTTTACAGCTAGAAATCCCAAATGACTTCACCGCAAGTCATTTACGAGCCTTTCCAGCAAGGGCTGTAGATCTGTAGCACAATTAAATAGCTTTACTGCCAATTAAGTAGCATTTAAAGAAGTTGTTCTTTGGCATGCAGCCTTTAAATTGAATCCGCAACAGCTCTTCGCACTCACAAACATCCAGCTGTAGATTGTGGCTCCTGTTTTTGTACAGGATTTGCAGTTGCGACCTTTTCTCAGTCAAATATCCTGGATTTGCCCATGGTCACTGTGTCTGGGGATGGTGCCCAATGGCTGGAAGGTTATATCATGTCCCCTCTCCTGTCAGCTGTGGGGAATTTGAATTTTGACCTGCCTGAAGCTTGCCAATCACAGGTGTTCCTAGAGGCAGGCTTCTGGGGAGTGGATCTGATTGGCCCATGTCCAGAGCCTACATTCAGGGCCGTTCACTGGGCTTAAATTCAGCCCGCCTACTTGCCTCAGTGAACCAAAACAACTGATCTTGTGTCCTTTTTGTTCCTGCATACACATCATTAGATGTGTGGCGGGGCTCACAGCACATGAGCATGCAAGGACTCCTCTCCAGCCCTACCGGTTGATGCCAGGAATTGAATCTGGAATCTTCCGCATGGAAAGTGTGTGTTCTGCCTCTGAACTGCGACTCTTCCCCAAAATAAGCAATGTGGAAAACAGCAACAAGGAAAAATAGAAAGTGGGTAATTCCAATCTCCTCCTCACAGCCTTGCCAAAGAAGACTAATGCCTGCTAATTAAAATATCACTTAACCATATTTTCACGTTGCAGCTGAAACAGACTTCTAAATCTAATACAATTAAAAACATAAGTAGAATGCTGCTGGATCAAGGCCAATGACTTATTTAGTCCTGTATTACAGCCAGTGGCAGAGGAAGCCTCTCAGGCATGTGGGGCGGCGTGCACAGGGGTGGGACGAACCACCCATAGGGGTGGGGCGCAGTGCCCATAGGGACGGAACAGGGTGCGCAGCGTCCCATGCCATCCCTATGGGCGCAGTGGCACGCCCTGTGAGGTCCCTATGGGCACCACACGCTCCGTGCCATGCTGTCCCTATGGGGACGAGATGAGGTGCATGGCACCCATAGGGAAGGGCACACAGCGGGGGCCCAGCCACCCTACAGCTAGGGGGGAGGCAGCGGGCGGACAGCATGGAGCCTGAGGGCACCGAGACGCGTGGCTCATGCATGCTGCAGCCCTCACGGTGACAAGTGCCGCCCGCCATTTTGTCACGCCCCGACAGGGTGACACCCGGGGCAGTCCGCACCCCCCCACACCCCTCCATATGCCCCTGATTACAGCAGCCAACCAGGTACCAAAGGAAGCAACCCTCCTCATGTTTCCTAAGAAATGGCTGGCTGTGGAAGCATTGCAATGAAAGAATCAAAAGTGGATTTGGTGAGCTTTTCTTTCAAAATTATAGGAAGGGCTTCGTATGCCAGCTCCATCATTTCCTTCACTGGGTGCAGGTATCTTTTCCCCAGCAGAAACAGGACTTCATATTTGCATATTACAGAAGCACACCACTTTTAATTGTTCTCTGAGACATGGAGAAAAACAGGGAAAGAGGGATCAAAACAGAAACCAGGATGGCTTCTGTCATTCCGGGACTGGCCACTGGAAAATCAGGACACTTGCAAGGTATTGAGTTCTGGTGCTATGAGACAGTTCTAGTATTACGGAAGAAGGAGAGTTAGTGATAACTAGGGTCACCTGCTCACAACCCAGAGATCATGCGCCATGCATAATGTGCTCAAATCTTCTCCTACCTGATGACTTTCATTCACATCTTTTCTCTTCGATTACAGCAGCTGGCAAGTGTAGATAGAAGTTGCTAGGCAGGAGTAGCCAGAGCTGTGTTGTCATTTGGTGCTCCAGAGTTAATGGATACACAATCTCTGATTTCTAACCTTGCAGCCCCTAATCATAACAATCTCTCTGCTCTTGGAGGGCATAATCTTAATTTAAATATTTACGCGATTTTGCCGGGCACAGGGTCTTCCTTCCAAGAGTCTGGAGTCAGGGAAAACATTAATTTGTTATTAAGCTGCGAACACAGCTCTGGCTCTGTGTATCTTGAAGAGCTGCTGAGCCAATTAGCAAAACAAGTGGTAGCGCAATTATTAAAGCGTATAATTCTAAACAGTTCCTTTTTCCAATTTGAAAAACCGTAGTGGAAGTGGGGGGCGGGGGGGAGGGGGAAGAGGAGCCTTAGATCCACCCTCAGGCTAATTGCATTTTGAAACGGGTTATAGATGATAGGAACATACTGAAAAACTCAAGTTGGAATCTCAAGGCACTCCTTAAAGGAAATTACTGAAGATTCCTACAATTTGGCGAATAAATTACGACCATTTTAATATTGTTGTTCGTGACGCCACGAGGAACAAAGCCATAAAACTACTTGCAAAAGGCCATTAGATGGATGCTCTGGCTTTGTAAACAAAGCTATGAAACATACAAAGTTGGGGAGTCTCCTGAGTTCAAAGCAGTTCTACGGTATGAGGTGTGATGATCACATGGGTTGTTTTCGAAATGCAATCCTGCCGGCCCTTTCCTCCCCGTCACATTCAAATCCTTCCTTAATGAACCCCTGCAGGCTCGGAAATGATGTCTAAGGGCAGGTAATCCTAACGGATTTGCAGGAGCTATCAGAAATAAATCTGTTTGAAGTTGAGTTAATCTGCATTTTAATAGTTTAAAAGCCCAGGAAGTCTAGATCTGGAAAGTTGAAGGTAGATGGGTTTGCAAAGCTCTATTATAGTTGAAAGGTTGTAAACATTACCAAAGAGGGGTTTTTTTTTGGAGGGGGAGAGTAGGAGAAGGAGGTCTGTATTCACTGAAAATCGTACCCAGCTGGGAAAACATTGTTACTTCTATGACCCACTGTTCAGAGATCCTAAATCTACGGAACAGAAAGTTAAGAAACAAAAGGTATCACTTTTTATCACCGTGTACATGCAGCATTCCAGACCTGCTGCTTTCATACGCATGATATCATTTTTTTACTAGCTCCGTTGATTTATTGGCAGTGGGCAACCGGTTGAAATCCAATAACGGTAATGGAATATATCAGATGTCGTGGATGTAGGATGGTTTTCTATAGCTTACAGGCAACACTGCGGCCTACTAGGAACTCATAAAGGTCTTTCCCAGAGAGGTTCATTAATCCAATCTTAGTACAGATCAGTTGCTGGGCTTTCGAAGTGGTTTTATGGAAGCTCAGAACGGATGCTGGCCTTTTCTCTCCAAGGTGTTGAATTGGAGTGGGGAACCGTTTCTCAGTCCATGGGCAACATACCCTTCTGAGTGACCTTCGGGGCAGAGGCAAATGTGGGCAGTGGGTGGGCAGGACCCGAAGTGGGTGCAACATTAAATGTGGGCAAGTTTTCATCACACTCACAAATCCCTCTCTATCCTCCAAGCAGATAAGCAGGAAGCATGCTCAAAGCTCAAGGATGCATTCCACCCAAGCAAAAACAATCAAGGAGGTTGCAAAGCAGAGCCAGTGAGGGATTTGGCCTGGGAAGAGGGGATATGACTTGGGAATAGTTCCAAAGGCCAAACAGAGAGGCCCAGAGGGGCAGATTCAGCCCCTGAACATGAGGCTCCCCGTTACTAGGCTAAATAAATGTGACAAGCCATTATAGCGAATGGTGCCAAGCCACATTGAAATGGGGAAAATTAGAGTATAGAGTCAGTGTGGAATGAATAAAGTACTTGACCCACTGGGCTCAGTGGGGCTCACCCCCAACTAATGATGGACAGGGTTAGAACCTTCAGTTGGAACTACAGAGCTGTGAAGTTTGGATAGTAGCCAACGAAGGAAATTCACAGTACTCTCACCCAAAAAGCCAGGAAACTGGTATAACATAGTTACGCTGCACAAAAGAAATGTGGGAAAAGCTCGACAGAAAATTTATGTGCACACATCAATCCTCCTGCATCTATAATTTGATAACTTTGGAGTAATCGCTGGAAATCGGATTTTTGAGAAGTTTTGACATGCTGATGTATGTATTTATTAAGACATTTATACCCTTCCTTTCCAGACAACGTATCCCCAAGGCAACTAGCAGCATTGTTAAAGAGCCACAATATATATATATATATATATATATATGCAGGTTTTGGTGTCCTCGGGTGTCTTCCCGTGTAAAAGTTGGGGTGTCTAGGCGACGTTTCGACGAGGTCTCACTCGTCATCTTCAGGCTGGTGCTTTCGGCTTCTTGTTACTGGAACAGAGCAGGATCTCAGTGTTTGAGTTCCTATAAATACTGTTGAGGAGGCGTGGCCTCTAATGTTCTGGGCAGAGAGGAAGTTCCCAGGCTAGTGTGCCTTTTCTTCTTTTGTTTCTTAATTACTTGAGGGATATCTTGAGTGATTTCTTGAGTTGTATCCTGAGTACCACTTAGGTGGGTCATTAGGTGTGGATTAGTTGCTAAAGCCTTTGTGTCTTGACCTCTTGAACTTTGTGAAGAGTTTTTCTGAGAAGATGGTTGTACTGCATTTTGTTGTGCTCTGGCTTGGCTTCGTGTATAGGGGCGAGCTGTGGTTTTGTGGTCTGTGCCAGCCAGATCTGTGTAGGGATTGCAGGGGGGTGCAGCATCCGGAGGTGCCACCATGGTTTGGCTACTGGATGGTATCTGTAATTCATCTGTGGAGAGGGTCTGGGTTTGGGTCTGGTGTGGTTGATTGGTGATGGCGTTCTGTGTGCCTCTGGATCTGGTGTCAGTTTTTGTGGGGAGGGCTAATTTCCAGATGTCTGGCAAGCGGGATGTGTCGTCACGCTTGTTCATGTTGTGAGGGTGTTTCTCTATCTCGATGGCTTCCATGATTATTCTCTTGTGGTGATGTTCCATGTTAAAGAGCAATTTGGAATCTGCAAAATTAATTTCGTGTCCTGTTTCTTTCATGTGTTGGAAAAGAGAGGAAGTTTTTTCTTCTTTTTTGACGGCATTCTTGTGTTCTGCGATACGTGCATTTATTCGTCTGTTAGTTTGTCCAATGTACGTGGCTGGGCAGACTTTGCAGGGTATTTCATAGACCCCTTGGTTTTCCAACTGGATTTTATCCTTGGGGTTTCTGAGGATATTGGCTATTTTTTGGTTGGTGCAAAAGGCTGTTTTGATATTGTGTTTATGGAGGATTTTGCTAATTTTATCTGTAGTGCCCTTGATATAAGGAAGGAGGGCCATGCCATTGTTTTCTTCTGTGTCTTGGTTTTTGGGGGGTGTTTCTTTTTGGATTAGCTTCGTAACCCTGTTTTGCTGGTATCCATTGGCAATTAACACATTTGAGAGATTCTGTAACTCAGTTGTCAAGTGGTTTTTGTCAGCCAGGCGTTTGGTTCTGGAGATGAGAGTCTTGGCTACGGAGTTTATTTGTGCAGGGTGGTGGTGTGATTGTGCATGTAAGTAGCGGTTGGTGTGTGTTTTTTTCCGGTAGATAGTGTGTCCTAGGGAGCCATCAGGTTTTTTGTAGATTAGGACGTCAAGGAAGGGAAGTTGGTTGTTGGCTTCTATTTCCATAGTGAATTGTATTTTGGGGTGTAGGCTGTTGAGATGTGTGAGGAAGCTATCCAGTTTTTCCTTCCCGTGTGGCCAAATTACAAAGGTGTCGTCAACATATCTGAGCCAAAGTTTGGGTTTGTGTTCTGACTTGTCTAAGGCATTGGTTTCAAAGTGTTCCATGTACAGGTTTGCGATGACCGGTGAGAGGGGTGATCCCATAGGTGCTCCTTCTATCTGTTTGTATCTTTGTCCATTGTGGATGAAGTACGTGTTGGTTAGGCAGTGCTTGGTCAGGTCCAAGATGTATTCGGGGGGATTGTATTTGTTTTGAATGGCTGTCAAGGCTTCATTAATGGGCACTTGTGTGAAGAGAGATACAACATCGAAGCTCACAAGTAGGTCATTGGGATGTAGGTTTTGCTTCTTTATTGTTTCTATGAACTGGAAGGAGTTTGGAACGTGTGAAGAGATGGATTCTGCATAGGGCTGAAGTTGCTTGGCGAGAAATTTAGCGAGATTTTGTAGAGGTGAGCCTATGGAGCTGACTATTGGTCTGAGTGGTGTTCCTTCTTTGTGTATCTTGGGGCCAACAACCAACTTCCCTTTCTTGACGTCCTAATCTACAAAAAACCTGATGGCTCCCTAGGACACACTATCTACCGGAAAAAAACACACACCAACCGCTACTTACATGCACAATCACACCACCACCCTGCACAAATAAACTCCGTAGCCAAGACTCTCATCTCCAGAACCAAACGCCTGGCTGACAAAGACCACTTGACAACTGAGTTACAGAATCTCTCAAATGTGTTAATTGCCAATGGATACCAGCAAAACAGGGTTACGAAGCTAATCCAAAAAGAAACACCCCCCAAAAACCAAGACACAGAAGAAAACAATGGCATGGCCCTCCTTCCTTATATCAAGGGCACTACAGATAAAATTAGCAAAATCCTCCATAAACACAATATCAAAACAGCCTTTTGCGCCAACCAAAAAATAGCCAATATCCTCAGAAACCCCAAGGATAAAATCCAGTTGGAAAACCAAGGGGTCTATGAAATACCCTGCAAAGTCTGCCCAGCCACGTACATTGGACAAACAAACAGACGAATAAATGCACGTATCGCAGAACACAAGAATGCCGTCAAAAAAGAAGAAAAAACTTCCTCTCTCTTCCAACACATGAAAGAAACAGGACACGAAATTAATTTTGCAGATTCCAAATTGCTCTCTAACATGGAACATCACCACAAGAGAATAATCATGGAAGCCATCGAGATAGAGAAACACCCTCACAACATGAACAAGCGTGACGACACATCCCGCTTGCCAGACATCTGGAAATTAGCCCTCCCCACAAAAACTGACACCAGATCCAGAGGCACACAGAACGCCATCACCAATCAACCACACCAGACCCAAACCCAGACCCTCTCCACAGATAAATTACAGACACCATCCAGTAGCCAAACCATGGTGGCACCTCCGGATGCTGCACCCCCCTGCAATCCCTACACAGATCTGGCTGGCACAGGCCACAAAACCACAGCTCGCCCCTATACACGAAGCCAAGCCAGAGCACAACTAAATGTAGTACACCCATCTTCTCAGAAAAACTCTTCACAAAGTTCAAGAGGTCAAGACACAAAGGCTTTAGCAACTAATCCACACCTAATGACCCACCTAAGTGGTACTCAGGATATCACTCAAGAAATCACTCAAGATATCCCTCAAGCAATTAAGGAACAAAAGAAGAAAAGGCACACTAGCCTGGGAACTTCCTCTCTGCCCAGAACATAGGAGGCCACACCTCCTCAACAGTATTTATAGGAACTCAAACACTGAGATCCTGCTCTGTTCCAGTAACAAGAAGCCGAAAGCACCAGCCTGAAGATGACGAGTGAGACCTCGTCGAAACGTCGCCTAGACACCCCAACTTTTACACGGGAAGATACCCGAGGACACCAAAACCTGCATTCCTGTACCCGTGAAAATCTACGAAAGCATATATATATATATATATATATATATATATATATATATATATATATATATAAATACTCAGAGAAGACCAGAATCGCAGCAAAAAAAATAATCAGGGGTTATTATTTTTTAATGGAGAAGATAACAACTCAGCAAATGACAGTGAACAACAGAAACAATTACAGCTACAGCTAAAAGAACAACAAGGAAACTTCAAATGTCTTCAGATACAGCTGAATTGTGAAGCATCTGCTTTTGAAGTCAAAGGTCCAATTCTCCAAGAAGAGTTGGACCTGTGTCTGAACCACCTAGCTCAAGAATAGTAAGTTAGATAGACCTAGAGTCTCACTTCGTCTAAAGCAGCAGCTTATGAAATATGACCCCTCTTATCAGATACACACACAAACGATTTTCCCCTAAGGGCAGTGGTGCCACCATTGAGGAGGCCCTGTTCTCAAAACTACCCACCACATGTCTGACAAACAGAGGTCTGCCCTTGGAACAGGGCTTCTGAGGAAGAGCTTAATGTGCAAGTAGGTTTATATGAGATAGGGTTCACATGCACAAAGCACTATTTTTCTCTCCCTCCTTTTCCTACTTGTTGATTTGTTCTTATCATGCAGCATCTGGGTCCCCAGATGTTGTTGGACTACCACTCCCATCATCCCTGAGCTCTGGCCTTCCAAGCTAGGGATGATGGGAGTTGTAGGCCAAAAACATCTGGGGACCCACAGGCTGAGAAAGGCTGTATGGAAGTTGTAATAGTTTGACTGACAAGTGGCTGGGTTTTATCAAAGCTCGAGGTGAGAACCTAAGCAGTTGGAATGCTAGTGGCCTAAAGTGGCTTGCTGTTGTTTAGAGTGAGAGTCTTGTGGGCACAGAGCAGCTTCCCATATGGGGATGTGGCAGGGAGGGAGGGACTGTGCTGCCCCTAGTGGCAGGTGGTGTAGGAGATAATTTGTATTCTGAGGGAGAGAGAGAGAGAGAGAGAGAGAGAGAGAGAGAGAAAGAAAGAAAGAAAGAAAGAAAGAAAGAAAGAAAGAAAGAAAGAAAGAAAGAATTATTTGTAACAGGGGAAAAATGGAAGTGAGAGGTCTGAGTCATTTTGTAATTTAATTGTGAAATTGAATTATAATTCCACGTTCGGATGTGTTGCACCTTTTTGACCCAGACTGTGTCCCAGGAGTTGTTATGTTCTCATTTACTAAATCCCCTTGATATTAAAGTCACCTAGCTGTAAATTGGCTGCTCTCCCAACCTAAGAGCGTAGAGTCCGCCTCTAAAACAAATGTAATATTAAAATGCAGACAACTGACCTAAAAATGGCCCTCGAGGGCAGGTCTGCAATTTCCTGAGCTGCACTTCCCTTATTCTCTCATTTGTTAAGTTTCGCAACATCAATTTTTATACTGTTGCTGTTTTATTCTGTGCAAATGGTTGTTGAATACTAATGAACTGTCCTCTCTTTGACAAATGAGTTATCGTTTGATGGATTACGACAGGGAGGATGAGAACAAACTGCTTACAGATTCTAGTTATTTGTACAAGGCATATTTTGCATAATGCCACTCCATTAGCACTATGACTTAGGGAGGCTCGCTATGGCAAAGAATGAAAATTCCATCGCTAGGACACTGGTCATAACTGGTGGGTTATGAATCACTAGTGAGATGGAACCCTTTATAAGAAACACCCCAGTTAGAGAAAAACTCTAATCCCATGACGTTGTTGTTGTTGTTGTTAGTAGTAGTATTTCATTTATACCCCACTTTTTTCTCTGACAGGGACTCAAGGCAGCTTACAGATAAAATAAGAAAAAACATACGAAAAAAATCATATAAAAACATGAATAGACTTCAACTCTGTCTGTCTCTGTCAATATAAGATCTATTAAGAACCTACAGACAAATCACAACAAAACAGCATGGCAAGAGCCCCTTCTTTGAAAGCAGTCAGTTCCCAAAACAAGCAAGTCTTCACCTGCCGGCGGAAGGAAGACAAGGAGGGAGCCTGTCTAATTTCTCTAGGGAGCAGAGGCCCCAAGTTGCTCCCAAGATTGGGTGATCTCATTGCACATGCCTGACATTGCATTGTGAGGAGGAGGCTGAGCATGGAGCCCAAAACAGCACAGCTTTAATGTCCAGCGGCTCCTCCTCCTCTCACACTCAGGAGGAACTGGCCACTGAAGACACCCCACACACAGCTCCACACTGGCTTCTTCTGCCCCTTCAACAGTGAGGACACCTGGGCCCCTGACAACAGATGTTGGGGCCCCCCAAAGATAGCTTGGCCTCATGCTCCTTCTAGGCAAGGGAGTTCCAAAGTCTGGGAGCAGCCACCAATAATAATAATAATAATAATAATAATAATAATAATAATAATAATATTTTATACCCCGCCCTCCCCAGCCAGGGCCAGGCTCAGGGCGGATAACACCAAATATAAATTACAATAAAACGTAATACAAAAAAACAAAAACAGTTAATTAAAATACGGCTTAAAGTACAGCTTAAAATGCAGCCTCATTTTAGTGTAGCCCATAAATCAAGACCATAAAGGGAGGAAACATCAGATATTCCCCCCGATCCAGCTATCCATGCTGGTCCTACATGGGCCAGCAAAAAAGCCAAGGGAAAATTTATATGCCAAATCCCATATAAGGGGTCAGAGTGAGTGTAAGCCGAAGGCTAGGCGGAACAGCTCTGTCTTGCAGGCCCTGCAGAAAGATATCAAATTCCGCAGGGCCCTGGTCTCTTGTGACAGAGCGTTCCACCAAGTTGGGGCCAGTGCTGAAAAGGCCTTCACCCTACTTGAGACCAATCTCCTTGAGGCTCGGGACCTCCAAAGTGTTGTTATTTATGGACCTTAAGGTCCTCCGCTCTCTCTGCTCTCTCTCCTACATCCCTACCAAGTAAGCATTCATCCAGAATAAGATTACCAGGCCACGATGGCTATGTGTTGGAGGCAATACGCTTCTGAATACCAGTTGATGGAAACTGCAGGAGAGGAGAGTGCTGTTGTGTTTGGGTCCTGCTCGTAGTTATCTCATGTGCATCTGATTGCTCACTGTGGGATCAGAACGATGGACTAGATGGACCACTGGCCTGACCCACCAGGGTCTTCTTATGTTCTTATGCATGCATAAAAATAGATGGATGGGATGAATCAGGTTCTTAATGGTGCTGCCCCTGGCCTCTATATTTCACTCAAAGTTCTGAAGAGCCTTATGTACACACCGGATATGCACCCATAGCCTTTGTCCATGTGAGCAATGGCAATGGCCCCAGATGCAGCATTCACTCTGAAGCCTTGTGAGGCTGCAGATAGACAATGCACCTGTGGTGATCACACAGGGCCCCCGGACGTTTGACGGTCTATTGACCCTGTGCCACCACTGCGATTGCTTTCTTCCGATTCCACCACCCCGTATCTCACGGGGACACACGGAGTCCAGTCAGTTGTTAACATTAACAAATAATCAAGTTTATTTTTAAATGCAGGAACAAGCTTATGGTTTCAGTTAGTTTTTCTTGACAGTTTCTTTATCTTAGTTCCTAACAACTTCAAACTGATTATCCCCAACTATCTATCTGACTCCACCTAACAATTCCTCTCACTCTCTCACAATACAACTCGACCAACTCACTGCCTATTCCTCCCTCTTCCTTCTCCAATTCCCAAACCTCAACTGACTTTCAAAACCTCCCACTCTAACTTTTACTCCATCCCTTGCATTCCCACTGGCCAATCACATCACACTCATTTAACCCTTTCCTTATGACCCATCCTAGGAGGCAAACGCCACAGCACCATGCTACCTAACCCAACTGAGCCTCAAGGGACAGCCAGAACTACCCCCATCCTCGACCAGCAGTAGTGAAAAAGTTCCTGAAACTTTTCTCCAGAACCCCAGGGTCTGTGCTAAAAAAAATGACTTCAAAGCCCTTCTCTCATTCCTTGTTCTGCAGAAAGCTATTGGCTGTAGTTCACCATCCTTCACACCTTCAAACCTCATTGAAAGAAAGGCGAGTTCCTCTACCAGCACGAGTGAATGAGAGAAGCGCCGGCTAGATTGGACCATACATCACATCCCTTCCCTGTCCTACATCCACACTTCACTACCAAGCGCACTGCAGTTTAAGTTCTCTATTCTGCTAAAGCAAAATGCTGAACTATAATGGACCTTTGGATCCCAAAGAGAGCTTTCCCAAAAGGTCAGTGCAGCTCAATATGGAAACGGCTTTGCACTTCATTTAGTGCACAGAAGGATAAGGGGTTCCTCTTAAGTAACTTTCATTTCAACACTTTTAGGAGAAACAACTCGTGGATTTTTGTTAAATGTAAAGGCGGGGGGGGGGGGACGCTTCAGTGGTTTTGCTGAAACTTCCTTCCTGGCATTAAATCAGCAAGGGGGAAGAGACAGTTTCCTGCTTTCACCCCACCCCAAAATAAAAAGACACTTCTGAGGGTTAAAAACAAAAAAATCAATAGCAGTTCATTAATTTTTCAAGCAGGAAGGATTGCTAAAATGGGTGGTTGCTTTAAAGAAGGTTTGACATGCCATGGATCTTATTTTTCCTTACTTGGAAAACAGTCACACGGAGTTCAGTCGCAGGTAAATCTGCATAGGACTGCAGGATTGTAGTTGGAGACAAATACAGTGGTACCTCGGGTTACATACGCTTCAGGTTACAGACTCCGCTAACCCAGAAATAGTACCTCGGGTTAAGAACTTTGCTTCAGGATGAGAACAGAAATTGTGCTCTGGCGGCGCAGCGGCAGCGGGAGGCCCCATTAGCTAAAGTGGTGCTTCAGGTTAAGAACAGTTTCAGGTTAAGAACGGACCTCCGGAATGAATTAAGTACATAACCAGAGGTACCACTGTATTAGCTGTTTTCAGGCATTGTAAACAGGTAAAGGGACCCCTGACCATTAGGTCCAGTCATGACCGACTCTGGAGTTGTGGCGCTCATCTCGTTTTACTGGCCGAGGGAGCTGGTGTACAGCTTCCAGGTCATGTGGCCAGCATGACTAAGCCTCTTCTGGCGAACCAGAGCAGCGCATGGAAGCGCCATTTACCTTCCCACCAGAGCAGTACCTATTCAGGTACTTGAACTTTTGACGTGCTTTTGAACTGCGAGGTTGGCAGGATCAGGCACTGTACTTATTTGTAAAAGCAGCACATGAGCAGAGAGAGAGCAGGGGTGATCATGCTAAGCTTCACCCCGTTGGTGTACCAATGGAAGCTCCTGGGTTGCAGAGAGGGTGATGCAGGTGATAATGAGGACAACTTATCACTGCACTCTCCACTCACATGTTGGCTTTACACACAAGTAGAATGTCTGAAGGGGGGCAGTGTGTCTTTCCTGCAATGCCTGCTTCCTCTGCATCCCATACAAGTGAACCATGTCGAGTGCATTGATGGTCACCAAGTTGGATGGCTTTAAAAATAGATTGGGGGGGGGGGGTGAGGAGAAAATGATGTAGGTCACAATCCAGATGTTTCCTTTTGGAATGGCCAAGGAGTTGTGCCTGCATTCATAGGACGCTGGGGCTTGTTAAGTATAACTGGTTTAATTGACACAGAAATGGAAAATGCCTGAGTATTAATGAAGGTTTAAAATTGTGACTGACTAAAAGTGCATTCCTAATATTGGGGGTTTTCCACAGTAGTTTTCTAAGAGACTCTAAACTCCTTAATGGGTTAATGATTACCTGTTGATTGCTCTCTAGCTCCAAAATGAATGTAACCTTTGATGAGTCTATTGAGCTGGAAATTCGCCATTTTGAAGGAAGTTGCCTGTTTAGTCTTTCTCTGAATGCAGAAGGATGTGATAAAAGCTCTCAAAGAAAATGGATAGCCTTAGGCAAGCTAAGGCAGGCTGGTAATGGGGGAGAGAGACACCCTTTTGATTTCTGGAGTTATCTTTTATTTCTAAAGTGCTGCGCCTGTGCTGGACAGCACAAGATACTGTACGGATATTTTTCATTCACATTTGATGTTTTAATTCTGTTATGAAGAAAGTCCTGCAAGTAAAAGTTTGAATAATATTTTTATGGGTCCGGACAATGCTTCATTCCAAAATGCATTATGCATCCAGTTGCTTCAATCTGAAATAGGGCTTTCATCTTTATATTGCAACCTGGCTATGCTGCACCAGAAACTCTTTTTGGGAAAGTTTCAACAGCAGCCATGTGGTGGGAGTGGCAGCTTGGAAATGTGAAATCAAAAGCCTCGCAGGCTGAACGAGTCGTGTGTTTTTTCTAGCTTGTGGCTTTTGCCCCCAGAGTCTTCAAGGAAATAAAAGAACTTGCAAAAACATTTCAGATCCAAGTGGCATTTCAAATTCCTCACTTGCCCCGTTTTTCTCACCAGCAACTCTTGAGATGGTTTTTAACGCCATCTTAAACTCTGAAAGCTTGTCAGTGCCACAATCTCAACAGGCTTGCTCTGCTGAAAGTATGCTTCTGCTTAAACAAAGTCTATTTGAAGTGCATTTCCACTTGTCAGCTGGTGCTCTGATGAGGCAATACATCATCACAGGAAAGGGGACCTGGTGATGAACTACTACAGTATATCTTCAAAGTGGCACCGTTCTCAGTAATGCATTGCTTGCTATGATACATTACCCAGGGTTTGCTTGGCCAGAATATGAGCCCAGAGAACAGATGCTGTACTGTGAGCATTATTAATAGATCAGCACAGGTTGGTTTTGGGTATAAACCAGAGGAGTAAACACCTCTGGACCAAGGGCCATGGGGACTCTTAAGAAATATTTCATAGAAGGCAGAATTTCCCAGATTTATTTTTAATCACATTTCACCTTTATGATGATCACATTTTATTTAAACGCTATTTATGCTCTTATCAGTGGATACAAAAGTCCCGTAAGCTTGGTGGAGGGGTGTGCACTTCACATTTAATTAGCGTTTGAAAGATCTTGCCAACGCTGAACATGAGATTAATTTTAAAAGCAAGAAACATGATCATTATATATTATTGCTGACCTCAGCTGCTTATGCAGAAAGCCAACAAGGCTAATTAGGAGGTCGGGTGGAGCAGGAGAAAGTCTTTATTTCTGGAAGAGACTGTACATCAGCTTCACCTAACCACAGGCTTTGCAGATGCTTTGCAGCACAACTCCTGTTGCAGCCACCGAAAGATCAGAAGGGAACCAGGATGGGCAAGGCTACCATATGCATTTGTGGAACACATGCCACTGGGACTTGCTGAGGTTGGGACACAAATGACTGAACCACTCTTTGATTCGCTGGGATGCATTGTGTATAAGGGAGGAGGGTGATTTTCACTAGATGTTTGCGGAGAGGTGCTTCACTCTCCCCACCTACTATTTTCCCCACGGAAAATTCCCCTGCAATATTTCTCCTCTTGTGGCACCCTTGTATACATGCATCCGGACTTTTCCTCTGGAGAGGAGAGCAGATTGTGGGCTGGAAGAAGTAGTGATAGTTGAGGAAAGGGTTGGGCACTTCCCCAACAAACACACAAACACTTTTCCACTGGAAAACATCCATTGTGGTTTAAATGCACATATTTTTTTCCTGGTTAATGTGCAGTTTAACAAAACTAAGTTCATGACACGAAAGAAGGATCAGGTCCAACTGCCATCAAAACGTTCCAGCTGTGTTCACCCAATGAAGTCTGCATATCGGTGTAGCTTTATTTGACACCCCCGCCCAGTAACCCCATTCTGCAGTTTTGCATATTACATATAATTCCCATGAAGATGGCAGCATACTGACCCCTGTGCTGACCCCCATGCCAGCAACCCCCCCCCCCCGCCCCCACTGTCTGGCTCACAAAAGCCTCTTTGTCCCCACCACCACTGCACCACTGCTTCCCAGCAAATGACAGGCAACCGATTGACAATCCTCATCCCGTGCAGTTGCTGCTGCTTAAAAAATTCATACCATCAAATGCACTGCCTCAAAGACAGAAGTCTAGCCTCAAAAATCCCAAATAGTGCAGCCTAATAAATCTTTTAAAAGCCTGAGACCCTCTCCCGGGAGAAGCTGTCATACATCTTTTGAAAAGAAGAGAGATGAACTCCACCCTCCTGAGTACGAATGCTTTGCCTTTGACGAAAAGTGGAAAGAAAAGAATTTTATTTTATTTTGGTGGGGGGAGTCACAGAAAGGCACAGAGAAGGGTGGTTTTCATTCTCCCTGAAATCTCACAGTGGAGGGTGGGAGAGAGGGAGAGAAAGGAATTCAAGATACGCTTTTTTTGATGTGAAAATGACAGGGGTTTTTTTATCTGTTCTCAAAGCTGATGGCCAGCACAGTCATTCCGGACCCCGGGATCCTGTTTATTATAATGCACACTGTAAATTAAAAAAATAGTGCAGCTGCACAGTAGTATAACATTCATCATCTTCTAGACCCCCCACTGCCTGCTTTCAGAAGGGAAAGCTACAGAAATTTGCTTCCAGCTTGCTCTTGTCCTGCTAAGTAGCCATTTCATTATGGCTCGACTGTCTTTGCAAAAGATCAAAGTTCATTTCAGTTCAGCAACACTTCAGAGTCCTCTTCACTTCTAATCAAACCTCACCAGAGAACCTTCATTCTTTTCATTTCTCTTTTCTTTCTTTCTTTCTTCCTTTTTTTTTTTAATCGTTCCCGAAATGTTCCTTATTGTGCTAGGCACTGGATTAAAGGATACCAGGCCCTTTGCTGGGAGGTATTCTGCGGCTTCACACCTCAGTGACCCATGTGCCACTTGCTCTCCTCTTCTACTTAACATTTATATAACAGCAAAGAGCCCATGATGGGCTGCCTTTATGTCCTCGTATAAATGCTTTTATTGGCGTAAAGAGGTGAAGGCAAAGGGAATACAATGGGAGTAGGAAAGTACGCGCAAGTTCACGGAATGAACCTGCAGTGGGGAAGATAGACTAATGGGACTCGGCTCCAGAGACACGGCAAGCTGCTCCCCCTAACGTAGTGCATTTTGTGTTCTTCACAAGTGTGCACAACTTTATGCACACTTTTGCCTAACGTGCGCATTTTTGCACGCATTGCTTGGAGAACTGCATTGCAAAATTCAGCAAAGAGCTTCTTTCAAAAGATCATAATTTTGTGGAGTTGGTGTATTGCATTGTGAATCAGGTAAAGGGACCCCTGACCATTAGGTCCAGTTGTGGCCGACTCTGGGGTTGCGGCGCTCATCTCGCTTTATTGGCCGAGGGAACCGGAGTACAGCTTCTGGGTCATGTGGCCAGCATGACTAAGCCGCTTCTGGCGAACCAGAGCGGCACACAGAAACGCTGTTTACCTTCCCACCGGAGCAGTACCTATTTATCTACTTGCACTTTGACGTGCTTTCGAACTGCTAGGTTGGCAGGAGCAGAGGCCGAGCAACGGGAGCTCACCCCATCGCGGGGATTCAAACCGCCGACCTTCAGATCGGCAAGTCATAGGCTTTGTGGTTTAACCCACAGCACCACCCGCGTCCATGTGAATCAGGTAGTTTCTTCTTAAAATGAAAACAAAAACCACAATCTTTCTCCATCCCTTGGCAAGAGGCAGCTTTGGTGGGGAGGGTACAGGGTCCCTAGCAGCTACTCAAAGATGCAAGGAACTGATGATGGGCCCACCCTCCATGACATAAACAAGAAAACAGGGCAAACAAGTCAACCATGGGAGGCTGAGTTCCCGGAGACTGATGGAAAAGACAGTCCCACGGGCACTTGGCTTGCTGAGGCCAAACCTGTCTGGATTTCTCATCAGGTTTTTCAACAGAACCAGCGAGGTCTGACTGAGTCATTAGAACAAACATGTATGGTCCAGTGACTCAAGCCTGACCCTTAATTAATGCACTCAGGCAACCTATATGTTCTTAGTTCACTGCAGGGAATGCAGAACTAAGCCAGCCACATCTCTGAGCCTGCTCCATGGAATCAATGCAATCGATTCATAACAGGATCCAAAAGAAGGAAGATGAAACACACCCTTCATTTAACGGAACCGACAACAGTGCATTAAAAGCTCAGCTTTGAGATTTCATGCAGCTTAGAAAGGTGCCTTGTGTGTGTTAAACTTCTAAAATTTCAACCTTCCGAATGACAGGGAGCGATTTTAATGGAAGCAACACCACTTGCCCAATGCATGCACACTCAAGATGAAGCAATGAGAAAGAGAGGGGTTCTTCTCTGTTAGTGGTTTCTGCACTGCAGGGGGGGAAAATGGCTAATCTCTAATTTTCACCAGTTTGGCAATGATAATGAGAGTTGGCAGGGATGAAAGAAGAATGGCAGACGAAATTAATGGACTACGCAGAATTGGACAAAATGACAGGAAGGATTCGAAACCTGCAGGACCAGAGATTTTCAGAAGATTGGAAGAAATATACGAACGATTTGAAGAGCAACTGTAATCAACAAATTACGCTAGTAGGACTACAAGAAGTTTTGTAAGGAGGAATATATGAAATATTGCAAAGAAGAGAAAGAAGAACGATATTAGTTATGATATTTAAATGTAATTGTGAAAGAAAGAAATGTAAATTAAGTGAAAAAGATTGGAAAATTTTCAGATGTGATTGATGGAAGTAAAAAAAATTGTATAAGATATAAAAGTATGTTTAATAATTGTTGAAAATGATATGCATATATATATATATATATATATATATATATATATATATATATATGCAGGTTTTGGTGTCCTCGGGTATCTTCCCGTGTAAAAGTTGGGGTGTCTAGGCACCCCAACTTTTACACGGGAAGATACCCGAGGACACCAAAACCTGCATTCCTGTACCCGTGAAAATCTACGAAAGCATATATATATATATATATATATATATATATATATATGAGCGTTGGCAGGGATGGGGAGCATTTGATGCAGAAAAAGACTGTAGAATGTTGCAAGTATTATGCAATCTTGGTATTACACAGTAATACCATCATCAATGGAGAATGTCTCTATTTCCCTCCCATGGGAGGATGAGATTAGAGAAGGGGCTGTGGAAACTAGCATGGATATGAACACAAAACAAGGAAGATCTTATGGCATATTGCACAACATATCACATTCTCCAGAGTTATGATGCAGAAATTTTCAATTTCATAGTTTGTTGTTGTTGTTGTTTAAGTCATTTAGTCGTGTCCGACTCTTCGTGACCCCATGGACCAGAGCACGCCAGGCACCTCTGTCCTCCACTACAATTTCATAGTAAGGATGGTTTAATCTGTCAATTTTTCCCAATTGGTTCATGCTATTCCCATTTAGGGTCGTGAGAAGTCTTGATGAACATTCACAAGAATTTCTGTATATATTTATTCAATATATCCGTGTTTGTAAAGACTTTTGCCTAGCATACACATTTTTGCAAGCAAATTTCCCCTAATGGGATGATTTTTGTGTGTGTCATTTTCACTAATATATTCACACCAAACATAGGTTGCAAAATCCGGAGAAGAAGGAACAGTGTTAACTTGGTACTCGAACGGCTTGTCTCCCAAACAAATCAGCTCCCCAACGCCGCAAACCCGGAAGTAAGTGTTCCTGTTTGCAATTGTTTTTTGGAAGCCAAACATCCAACGTGGTTTCCTCGACTTCCAATTGAGTACAGGAAGCTCCTGCAGCCAATCAAAAACCGCACCTTGGTTTTTGAACCATTTTGGGAGTCGGACGGACTCCCGGAACGGATTAAGTTTGAGAACCAAGGTACCACTGTGATGTGAAATTGTTTGTAACTTGCTTTGGGCTGCCTTGAGCAAGATAAAGCGGCTAATAGGTTTAATTAATAAATAAGCAAATAAATAAAACGTAAACAAAAAAAGTTCCTGTTATTCTTTGGGGGAAGCGATGACTGTTGAAGTGGTACCATAGTGCCTGTTTGATGCCAATTTGACCTTATATTCCAAAATAGTCCAAGCAACTTTGAAAAGTTTTTTTTTGTGTGTGTAGTTGGTCTAGAAATACCTAGCAATTCAAAGTGTTGCAAAATGCAGAAATGCGTCACTCAAGTGCTAGGCTGGTGATGAAGTTCCACAGTCTCACCTTCCCACCTCATCCTTTAGCAGCAAGCTGTTCACATGCTCCAGAGAACGTGACAATATTCAAAACTGGCCTGCTTCTTCGGTATGGCAGAAACTTTGGACAAACTTTTGAAATGCATGGAGTTCTGTCCAGATTGGTTTTGTTAAATTCACGAAACATTCAAAGTAGAAGTGATTGCTGCCAAATGCATTCTGCCCCCCCCCCCGCCACACCGCTTAGTAATTTGTGGAGGCCTGCCATTTAGGAGTAATGACTAACTTCCACCAATTTCTAAAGATAGTGGCAGACAGTTAGGTGTGATCTGTGCAATGATTCATTGCATAAGGACAGGTTGTACCTTTCCTTTCTTGTTATATAACCTGCCAAGGCTCTAAGAGAATGCTTTACCGTTGCACATTACAATACTTTCAACACACTTTGCATTCACTCTGAACAAAGGACGATTTCTAGGAAGAAATGGGAGGGGTACGCGGAGGCAAACAAGTTTTGCAGTTTGTCAAAGTGGCAAGGTCTTCAGATGCATCAAATCTCCAGCTTAGCTGCGTTCAGTCAACATTAAGTCCCACACCCCAGCTCAGCCAAAGATAAGCTGGCATAACTTGCTCATTCTGGCCTAGTTGGAATTCAGCAGGCTGAGTCAAAGCTGGATGAAAATAAGGTAAAGGTCAGAGACCCCTGACAATAAGGTCCAGTCGTGGCCGACTCTGGGGCTGTGGTGCTCATCTCGCTTTATTGGCTGAGGGAGCCAGCGTACAGCTTCAAAGTCATGTGGCCAGCATGACTAAGCCACTTCTGGTGAACCAGAGCAGTGCACAGAAACGCCATTTACCTTCCCGCCAGAGCGGTACCTATTTATCTACTTGCACTTTGACGTGCTTTCGAACTGCTAGGTAGGCAGGAGCAGGGACCGAGCAACTGGAGCTCACCCCGTCATGGGGAGTCGAACCGCAACCTTCTGATCAGCAAGTCCTAGGCTCTGTGGTTTAACCCACAGCTCTGTAAGTCCCCCCAAATGGAGTGTGAATGGAAGTGGCAAGGAGAAAGGCTGGGTCCTAAGCCCTTTGAACTCTGTCATGTAACCTGGCAACCTGGCATAGAACACTGTTTTAGAAGCTTGCTTCTCCTCTGCTAGGCTTAGGCAGAACAGCAACAGCAGCCTTGGGGTTTGGACCTGGTGTAACTTCACTTTCTCTCCAATCAAAGGGTTTAATTGCAACAAATAAATACAATATAACCCATTCTTTTTCTTCTCCTCATGTTCTGTTCCTTACATTTCTTTCTATAATTGTGGATTATATTGTTGCAACCTGCCGTTGGTTACCTTATGATGAAGTGCGGGTAAGAAAACGGGTAAATATATAAACAAACACAAATAGGTTCTCTCCTGAAAATATTCAACTTGGGAGGGGGGAAGTGGGACAAAAAGCGGTTGACCAGGAATGGGATGCTCTTCCCAGTGGCTTCCACCCACCAGTGTATTGTTTTGGGTGGGGACCTTCAGGACAACACAACTCACTGAGGGATACATCGAACCTCACACAACCAACATGCTGACCTCTAAGTAATGCATTAAGCTAGGGGCTTTCAACCAGTGTGCATGACACCCTGGGGTGTCTTGAATTATGGCTTCCTTCCCTTCCCTTCCCTTCCCTCCCTCCTCTGATGTCGTCTCATGTCTCTGCCTCCCAAAGGGGCTCCCAAGGAGAGGGGAGGGGGAGAGGAGACTGAGGGAATACCCCACAAGGGAGGGTGTTCAATAAAAGGGTGAGAGGCTGCCAGCTCTGTAGGCAAGGGGTAACAGAACTGGGCTCCTGTGCCCCACAGGGGTGCCACAGAAAGAATGCAGTTGGTTAAGGGGGCTGTGGACTCAAAAAGGATGAAAACATCTGCATTATAGAATCATAGAATCATAGAGTTGGAATAGACCACAAGGGCCATCGAGTCCAACCCCCTGCCAAGCAGGAAACACCATCAGAGCACTCCTGACATATGGTTGTCAAGCCTCTGCTTAAAGACCTCCAAAGAAGGAGACTCCACCACACTCCTTGGCAGCAAATTCCACTGTCAAGCAGCTCTTACTGTCAGGAAGTTCTTCCTAATGTTTAGGTGGAATCTTCTTTCTTGTAGTTTGGATCCATTGCTCCGTGTCTGCTTCTCTGGAGCAGCAGAAAACAACCTTTCTCCCTCCTCTATATGACATCCTTTTATATATTTGAACATGGCTATCATATCACCCCTTAACCTCCTCTTCTCCAGGCCATTAAGGGGTAAAGACTTTAGAGTAAGCTGTCCTTCCAGGCTTAGCTAGGTCACACACCTGCTACCAAACATGGAAGGCTACCAAACATATCATCCTCCCACTTCCAACCATTTGCACAATCTTCTCAAGTGGTTTTGTTTTGTTTTTGCCTGGCTGGAATGCGTCCTTGAACTCTGGCAACGCCTCCTGCTTGCTTGGTTGGGAGGCAGAGAGGTGTGTGTGCAGAAAGTAGCTTACTATACAAAAGAAACATTTTGCATATTTTGGTCTGCCCAGTTTCGCTTGTAATCTTGCCTGCTACTGCCACGTGGCACCCAGAAGGTTGCCCAAAAGGGAATGTGGAGCTGATGAAAGTTCCTCATCTCTGCCTTAGAACTAGCTGTGCTGCTTGGTGGTCTAGCACAGCTCAGACAGGCTTCTAGGGTGGGGTAGATGCTGGAAGAACGTCTCTGGGTGGCTTTTGCTTACCCCTTGAAATGGACTCTGCCAAATTTGGAGGCAAAATTGTGGGACACTTTTGTTCAGCCCCTACCGATGAGCCTTGATAGATGTTCATGTTCTTGGGAGATCTTCACAAGGAAAGGACACTGTGTGGTTATTCGGGTCCCCCAGGAAATGCTGGCAGTGCTTCCTTCAATTTCCTAGCAAACAAGGCTGTTTTCAGTAGTTATCAGAAGCCTTGAATTGCACCCGCTGAAAATGCTGCTGTTGTCCCCGCTGCTCATGTAGCTCAGCCCATTTGCAGGGATCTATTGCCTTACCATATTCCAAACTCTTAATTGAGAAACCTATGACTGCTCTGCTTCACTTGGGTTTGGTGAGGGAGTTATATATAATGGCAATTTGGCGGCAGGAGGGAAGGAAACAGCAAACATGATGTAGCCCATGCAATTGTCTGGCATGGAAGTGACCATCAAGTCCTTGTAAGTTATAGAGGTTCCCATTATTTTTACTGGAATGATCTGGCAAGTGTATCTGGCCATTCTCTGTTTCTGCGGTTTGGATGCCTCTGCAGTAATTCCAGTATCATACATATTTAATTCTAAACACCGAAGACTGAATAAAATACAATTTATAAATTAGGAGGGGGAAAGAAAAGAAATAAGCCACTTGTCAACATTTGTAGGTAGCATTTCAATAGCATGGGCAAATCCCTACGGTGAAGATGAATAAACAATTCTCATAGAATTACCTTTCAAGCTTCTGTTTATTGCAAAACTGGATATTGGTTAGGCGCTGAGCTTTATTGAATAATGGCAGTCCAGTGGGCTTAGAATGAAGAGCATTCTCTGAGAACATTCTTTTCCTCACAGAAAGGTTAGGCACCTCTAAGCAATCATGGATACAATCCAGAAAAAAAAGGCAACAGTTGACAAAAAGGATTACACCACATGTAGTTACCTGATGGATGACTGGCTTTACCTAATTATTGTGTTTACTCGACACCTACAGCAGAAAAAAATATGGCTTTGAGTCAGTATGTAAAATTCAATCTGTTGTGTCTCTCCTTCCCATCAGCAATCTGTCGCCCACCAAGCTCCAGAATCCAGTGTGAGTTCCCCCTCATCTTCCACCTATATCCTTAAACCACCCGGTCCTTTCATTCCCAAAACTAGTGACCTCTCCCCTCACGAGCTCTTTGTCCCTGACAGCTTCATCGCTTTAGGCCTTGAAGATTTTTTTTTGACAGCCATGTTGACTTCTTACAGCAGTCCTGCAGTATATCTCTTTGAGGTCAGAACCCTTCCAGATGTGGAGGAGCGCAGGGGTCTGCAGGTGTGTTGCACAATGTGTCATTGACACAATAATAGTGTGTTAGTGGTGGATTTATACAGGACTGTCCACAGCCTGCTTCATTCACTCCTCTCCGTTGCTTCCCCAATGCTGCCACATCATCACTGTCTGGAGGGGGGGCTCCTGCTCTACAGCGAAACCAGCCCATAAAATTTGAGGTATTAAAAAGTTTTAGGGTTTCAGAAGAGCCTGATGGATTGGGCCAATGGTCCATCTAGCCCAGCGTCCCGTTCTCACAGTGGCCAACCAGATGCCTACGGGGCAAGAGGACTCTCACTTCCTCTGGTCTCCAGCACCTGATATTCAGAAGCACGACTGCCTCCAACAGTGGCTGTAGAAAATAGCCATTGTAGGTAATAGACTTTGATAGCCTTATCCTCTATGAACTTGTCCAGTTCTCCTGGCCTGGGAGGACAAGGGTCTGACTTCAGCTACAAAAGCTGAGGCTGCTGAATAGATTCTTAGACTCGGGTATTGTTTAGCAGGGTTTATTGTGGGGCGAGGGTTGTTGCTGTTATTGATATTAATTTTCTGCATCTTTAGCCCTAAACGGCCTCTGTCCTGTATACCTGAAGGAGCGTCTCCACCCCCATCAGTCACTGAGGTCCAGCGCCAAGGGCCTTCTGGCGGTTCCCTCACTGCGAGAAGCCAAGTTACAGGGAACCAGGCAGAGGGCCTTCTTGGTAGTGGCACCTGCCGTGTGGAACGCCCTCCCAGCAGATGTCAAGGCAATAAACAACTATTTTACTTTTAAAAGACAACCGAAGGTGGCCCTGTTTAGGGAAGTTTTTAAATGTCTGGTGCTGTATTGTTTTTAATATTCAGTTGGAAGCTGCCCATAGTGGCTGGGGAAACCCAGCCAGATTGGTGGGGTATAAATAAAAAAAAAATTATTATATATCATTATTATTATTATTATTTATTTTAGATCATCTTATTTATGTGGAGATGGTGTAATTTGGTTGTGTACTTTTTGATGTTTTATTATGATGTAACACACAAATAAAATGATGCATGTATGTAGACTAAAATAGATATAAATGCACCTGCAACTAGAATGGCATATGTCTGAATTTTTGGTGCATTGCAGGGGCTGAGTGTAAAAAGCAGGTTTGAAAATGAGCTTGGACTCCTGGAATGTCATTTTGATAGGCACTAAAGGCTCCCGGTCACCACTGATAACCAAGATTTCTAAACAGGGTTGGGTTGTCCAATGTTTGTCGTTCACCCCAGACTGGCAGTATGAATGAACCAAGGCGAAAAAGAGAATATTGTGGAAGCCAAAGCATTACAAGAGAAAGAGAAAAGGCAAGTTTTTTTTTTCTCTTTTGAAAAAAATGGTCTTTCCCCATCCTTCAAGTAACGAGAGCTTGAATGAAAATAATCACGACAAATAAGGCCAAAAGTATTTACCATTCCTGTTCGGCATGAGTAAAAAACTGGATGATGACACCAAGCGGACTTCTATCATGAGGTGGCTAACCAAATCTAATTGGCAAATAAATAAATAATATTGGTGTTGGCTGCATGGGGACACGAAGCAGAGATTCAGACACTCAGCAAACACCGCAAGCCATTTTCATCTGCCTCTTGGATGTCCCACTAGATTTGTCACTACCTATGACTTTATACCGTATACGGCGACAGCATCAAAAATGGGTCACGGCGCTCTGGTATTTTACAAAGGTTCTTGTCACTTTTTATTTCGGCGTACCACGTTACTGCATGGCACCATGTAGCTTGATTAGAACAGGATATGGTTTCATAGATAATGAGGACTGCACAAGCCGGGGGGAGGAGGGGGGAGACAGGAAGATGGGATACAAGTGTAAAAAATAATAATACAGATGGACAATCAGACATTGATTTCATCCTTAATCTTGAAGGATAAAGTGATTATTGGATTATATCCTCACCACAACTGGAGCATTTTGAATTGAGAAACTTCTGAGTTTCTCTTGTTCCATCCAACTATAAAAGTCATGGATGCTCCAGTGGATTCAGGAATTGGTGGTGCTGGGTGAAGACTTCTTCTTCTTCTTTTGCCACAATAGCATCCGACAAGGTAAGGTGCCCAAACGATGGCAAACAAGGACATAGGAAGCTGTCTTAAGCCAACACAGATTGATTTGGCCACCTAGCCCATCTTGCCTCCTCTAAGTGGTAGCAGGGTGTCTGGTACAGATCTCTCCCTTTTTAACTGGGATTGGACTGGAAACCTTTTACATGCAGGGTACGTGCTCTTATCCAGGGACAGACAAATCTATCAATTTCAGTTTCTCTCTGTTGCTTCAGTCCTTTTTTTCAGATCTCTACATTTCCACTTCAGTTTGCATTAAAAACAACAACTGTTCTTTCAGCAATTCACCAACATTTTGGTGTAACTTTCTCCTAATATATGCATGCTACTATGCAAGTTTGCAAAAATAAACATTCTTCTTTTTTGCAAAACTATTTCCCCTACAATAATGCATGCTTGTATGTTATTTTCACTAATATATACTTTTTAATGCACACATTACTCAAGCATGTGCTCTCTTTTTTACACATTACTTTGGGTGGGGAGTTACATCGCAAGATTCGGAGAAGTGCGAATCCTGAAAAATGACTGTTCTGGTTCATAATTTGTTTCAGAAGTGATTTTATAAAAAAAATATGCAATCTGAATTGAATTTCCCCCATCATCTCTAGGGAGCTACGAACTCACCCAAAATTGGCTTCCGTGCCTTTAATAAATTGTGTAAATTTCATCAGGTGTACCTTTTTTCGTCTCCTGCGCAGATCTGGCTACTGCAGAGAGAGGAAATTGCAACCAAAGTGGGGGAAGAAAACACAATATGAACTTTTACCACCTTCCAAGTTACCATATTCCTTGGAGCAACCTGGTAAATCTTATACACATTTGTCTTTTTAGCCTATAAGCAGTGATAGTTTTTAATTGGGTCTCCTACAGCACCACATGCATCACCATAATGAAATCATAATGGGCCAGTTGTGCCTTTAATGACACCGGCATAAATCTCGAGCCATTTCATAGACTTCAGAGGAGCTGCTCTAATTTATACCAAAGGAAATGAAATACTGTCGCCACATTTCAGCATGCATAAATGCAGTTGCTGAAGTTAAGGCTAGATTGGGAAAGGGCTTCAGCGCCGCCGCCAAGCACGCATTTGCACTCCATTTTTATTTTCCTTTGCAGCACAACACATCTTAAGTGAAGAAATAGCACACAGCATTACAGCTGTTTGGCACGACCAAATTCACTGTGCATTTCTGGGTTTTTGCATAGCACGCACACACAAGATCACAGTGTGGATTAGTCACTCCTTAAGTGCTGAATATTGTCCCAGTTCCACATTTGGGGGAGAAATTAGCAAGTTTGTTAAGGTAGCTTCTTAACTACAAGACTGTTAAGACACATCCCATATACCCAAGCAGGTTTCAGTCTTGCTCAGCCGCATTGTTTTTCCCCTGCTTTCTTGCTCCCACTCATGCTTCTCCGTTTTCTGGATTAGTCAAATGTGTGTGGTTCCCACCGAGTCAGATGACATCACAATGCTATGTAGCTTCACAATTATAAAACAGAGGGCAAATGAGTGCAGTGCAAATGAACAAAGCTTTTCGCGGGAAGGGATGAAAAACAGGCCCCCAAGGGCTGGTGGTTCTTAGCACTTGATGAAAATGTTCATCGAAAACTGTGCAGGATTTTTTTATTAAGTTCTGATTCTAACCAGCTGCTCTGCCAACAATTGGAGGGCTTTACAGTTGGGATTCTTGTTTTCTATGTGGATCTGTGGCAGAGGTACAGATTCTAATCAACATAATGGAACCCAATATGTTCCAAGATACGTCTGGTGTCTTGAGCAGACTATATGGTGGCAAAAGTAAAATAATCAAAGTACTGGGGTGGGTAGACACCAGGTTTCAGGGATCCACCAGAACTCTGAGATCCCCCCAGCCAGAGTCAGGTGCAAACATAAACTTAAGCCCTATTTGGGTGTTATTTGTTTTCTCGTACATCAACATCTGAGCAAAGAATGAGCAAAGAATGCTGAGCAGCCTCACTCCTCACTTCTTTCCCAGCATCCATGAGCACAGTGCAAAGGTCTGTAATAATAATAATAATAATAATAATAATAATAATAATAATAATAATTTATTTATACCCCACCCATCTGGCTGGGTTTCCCCAGCCACTCTGGGCGGCTTCCAACAAAATATAAAAATACAGTAATGCATCAAACATTAAAAGTGTTAAATTGTGGGTGAACATATCAGACAACACAGCGATTCTTCAAACAGCTCTTGTTTATTCAACAGGCTAGAACAGAACTGAACTGAAGGGTTCAGCCAGCTTGCTTATATAGAGCTCCACTAGAACGCAACAGTAACCATTTTCTGTAACTATCCAATCACTGAATGTCACTTTCAATTCCTTATTTGCATATGTGGACCTGAGTGAAAACTATCTACAGTATCCCCCTGCTGGCCCAGGGGGAGAACTTCAGTACATAACAAAATGCTTCCCTAAACAGGGAGTAGGGATGAAGAAACCTTTCAATTTCAGTATCTCTCAGTTTCTTGTTTTTCCCCAGTTTTGCGTTTAGGCCTTCACATTTCCACAGCAGTATGTGCATAGCCATTTCCTGGGCACCAGCATTTCTGCTCATTTTTCTGCCCACCTCACAATGTTGTGTGGGAGCTAACAAGTTATTGTGCCTTAAGATCCATTCTCAATATCGAGATGATTTTCACTGGGCTGCTGAAACGGCTGTGTGAATGCTGATGACAGGCATAGAAGCTGGCAAAGATTGACTTCTACCCTGGTCCTGAACCAGCTGTGGTTGTAAATATGTGCTAAGGCTGTGGCTTGGGGGTTGAGTGCCTTTGCTGCATGTAATCGATCCCATTTTTTTGGGGGGGGGAGGGACAAAAAGCACATACCTGCAGATATGGACAGCTGTTCTGAATAACACAGCTGTTTCAAACAATTATTACAAATCCATGGAAGAAAACAGAGAGGGGCACTTGTTGCTTCGGCTGTTGCACCATTTTCACCCAATTTCACAGGAAGGAGAACAATCCAATCTTTTCAGCAACAATTGCCTAGCGCTATGTGCAGAGACACACTCATTGGCACTTATGGGGAATGATGATGAACAAGGGTTATGGAACAACTTCCTTACAGATAACAATTTTTTTCAGACAGAACGTCTACTTCCAAGTAGCTAAGGGTGAGAAACATAAAGAAAGCCAGCGTTTATGTGGGCAGCTGTAATGACATGTGGGGAAATAGCAGGGATAATCTTTGAATTTTTCAGCAGAACATTAAATTGCCCTTTCATAATGAAAATGACTAACCATCTCTTCAGAGTTGGATCAGGCCAATTAAGGTAGGGAGGAAATGGTCCAGGTTTGCTATTGCGATCACAAGGATGACTCAGATAATACTGACCACAGTTGCAATAACAATTTCTAGATTTGTGATTCTCTTGCTCTGAGCGGACCCTGCTTGGTTAACTTAATAGGACGTTCCACCTTTTTATTTTTATTATTATTATTAATAATAAGGATAATAAAAATTTATTTTTTATACCCTGCCCATCTGGCTGGGCTTCCAACAAAATATTAAAATACAGTAATCCATCAAACATTAAAAGCTTCCCTAAACAGGGCTTAATTAAGTTAGCAAAAGTGAAAGAGGGCGTATTGGGACAATCTTACTGGGACAAAACCAGAGAGAGTGAAATGATGGGAAGAACAAGAGCACAATAGATGAAATCAGCACCCCAAACAATCTGGAGTTTCTTGCCAATGCAAAAAGTGAAGCTACATCTACTCTGAGGAAGGACATAAGCAGGTCATGAGTTAAATGGCATGAGTGCACTTTAGATATGGGAGGGGGGAAAGTTCCTCTTTAACCAGGCCTTTGGCTGATTGTTTTATTATTATTATTTTTACATTTATATGCCACCTTTATCTTCCAAGGAGCTCAATGTGGCTTACAAGGTACCCCATTTCATCCTCACAACAACCCTGTGAGGTAGGTTAGACTAAGAGATGGCGACTGGTCCAAGGTCAGCCAGTGAGCTTCAATGACTGATTGGGGATTTGAACCCTGCTCTCCCAGATCCTCGTCTAACACTTTAACCATTACGCCACACTGGCTTTCAGTTGACACTGGCTCTCAGATTTACAGTATACCTGAAGGAGCGTCTCCACCCCCATTGTTCAGCCCGGACACTGAGGTCCAGCTCCAAGGGCCTTCTGGTGGTTCCCTCACTGCGAGAAGTGAAGATACAGGGAACCAGGCAGAGGGCCTTCTTGGTAGTGGCGCCCACCTTGTGGAACGGCCTCCCATCAGATGTCAAGGAAATAAACAA
The DNA here is from genome assembly GCF_964188315.1 of Podarcis muralis. Classification (NCBI taxonomy): domain Eukaryota; kingdom Metazoa; phylum Chordata; class Lepidosauria; order Squamata; family Lacertidae; genus Podarcis; species Podarcis muralis. Next base: position 13,456,118 of record NC_135660.1, read on the forward strand.
CTATCTGACTTTTAGAAGACATCTAAAGGCAGCCCTGTTTAGGGAAGTTTTTTAATGTTTGATGTTTTGTTGCTTTCTTATTATTCTTATTATTATTCTGTGGTGAGCTGCCCAGAGTGGCTGGGGAAACCCAGCCAGATGGGCGGGGTATGTATGTACGTATGTATAAATAAATAAATAAATAAATAAATAAATAAATAACATCATCATCATTATCCAATGCCCTCATAAATGTGTTGTGGAAGGGGGAATCATTGGGTTGTCTTTGTTTTTGTTTTTATTGTGTATTCTGTGTTTTTTTATATTGTAATTTTATGTTGTGAACCGCCCTGAGATCTAGGGGAATAGGGCAGCATAGAAATTTTATATAGATAGATAGATAGATGATGATAGATAGATAGATAGATAGATAGATAGATAGATAGATAGATGATAGATAGATAGATATAATATGAGTCATTAAAGTGGGTGATTGGGTCATTTCAGCCTTGGTACACAATGTTTGCTGGAGAAACGATGGGTCAAACAGCACTCATATAGTAAGTTTCAAATGTTGCTTCCTAGATATTGTCCTAGCAATCCTTACAACAGCACATCCAAAGAGCCATAGCTCACTGGTAGAGAATCTGTCTTCCATGCAGGAGGTCACAGGTTCAATCCCTGGTATCACCAGGTAGGACTGGAAATATCTGCTGTCTGAAACCCTAGAGAGCTACCGCCAATCAGTGTAGACAATACTGAGCCAGATAGACCAGTGATCTGACCTGGTATAAGGCATCTTCCTATGTTTTCCTTTGGTTCAGAAGGACCTGAAGCAATGATTCCTGAGACAGCGGAGAGAGGTGGCGTTTTTCTACACAAGAATGCCATTTTCAGGCAGAAGAAGGAGGGGGGGAAATTAAACGTTTCGGCTTCTCTATTCCACCCTTGCTTTTATTAAGCAAATGTTCAGACATGCATATTGTTTAATTGAATTGCAATATATTTGGCGGGGACACAAAAAGAGTTTTGATCACCAATGTCCTGCTCCCCATGGGCTTTTCTCGATGCACGGATTCTGTGTTCCATTTTGGGTCTGAATGGCTCTTTTCCTGTGTGGAAAGAAAGCTGAGAGTGGGCCCTATTGAACAAAATGGGCTCATTTCATGATTCATTACACCTCTTTTTGTCCTCCTGCATAAGCAGCCTTCCTTTCAGTTCCACACGAGGGGCAAGCAGACAATGGGGGTGCTACAAAGCAATGAAGAAGGTTCTGCACACTTTGGCTTTTATAGTAAAAGGCTGGATATGTTCTTCTTAAGACGATAATACTTTCCCCTCCACACACATATACCCCTAATTTTCAGTGCTGCATGCCATTCATTTTTCTTAAACAAAATGACACAAATTATTAAAGCTGATGGATGCTCTCGTTTACTGCTGCTCATGTAACAGGGAGCTGTATCCAGAGTTCTCCTTCTGCCAATACGAGGGCTGGATCTAGACAGATTAAACACGTAAACATCACACAGGGAAATCCCGTTGGCAAACGACGGGACTCCATAGCGCCACCGGGAGTCACAGTGTTATAACGCTTATAAAACGCTTTATCTTTACAAATGTAGCTGAGTCCAAGGACTGTTGTGTTAGCGGAAGGCCAAGTTTTATGCCTGATGTAGCACTCTAACAGTTCCTCTAGCAGAAGCCTGTTGTGCAAAAGCTTGCACTACTGGAACTAACAGAACAATTGCAAACGGTCAAGTTGAGTACAAGGAACTTAAAAGTAGCTTTTGACATTCTTTGGAATGGATTTGTGTGAAATTATTACACTTCTTTGTAACTACTTTTGGTAATGAATTTGTGTTTTCCCTCGCACAGCAACATTCCACCAGGAGAACAACCATATCATTTAAGTGGCCAACTTAGCGCTACATTGGATGCAACCTAGTGTTTGTAAGGAGACTCGCCAACAGGCAATGATATGCTGCTTAACTTCAACTCTCATCAGTCCCAGCCGCGATGGGCAATAGTCAGCAATGATGGGATCTGTAGTTCAGCAAAAAAAAGGGCAAGGTCTCATGGCTAAATTGTCACAGGTGGGCACATTACCCTCTTTTTTATTTTTATTTCTTTTAAGCAACCTAAGTTAATGGCCAATGCCATTTCTATCGACCATGCATCCCATAAATTACTTGTAGATTTGGTGAAGCACTATTTCCTTTTGTTCATTCTGAATCTTTAGCAAATCAGTTTCACTGGGTAACTCTGAGTTCTAGTATTCCGAGAGAGGGTGAAAACATTTCCGGATGTCACTGCCCCCCCCATCTCGCAATTATGTTGCAATTCCTCTGGAAAATGTGGGGCCAATCTATTTCATACAACCATTGCTTTTACCTTATCCCAGGTACTATGGATATGTAAGCTGATAATCAAAACAGATAAATAAGGTTATTGCCATGTTGCGTTGCCCCTGGCACGGTAGTCCTCTGACTTTTCCCATTTTTCTCCCGAGATTAGAAAGTGTAGGGTTTATTATTTTTATTCAGAGCTACCTGTTTAATCCCGGTTTCATTCCATCTCTACTCTGTAGGTTTATTAGTTCCTATTCTCATTAAGCTAAGTGAAACCCCTTGTGGCCTTTGCATATTGAATGCCCCCTAGCATGCTGCTTCCTGGCAGGTTCCTTATAGCTGAAGGAGCAAAACCGTTCTCTTATAATATCCAGGTCGTACACTGAGCAAGGGCAGCTGATGAAATGCTGTCCTTGTCTTTCTTGTATGAGCATTAATGATCATCCATATGAGGGATGCAGAAAGTACCACACTGGCATTGCATTGGGAGGTCTATCCCCTTATAATGGCTTAAAACAAAGTCACAGCTAAGCTTGAAGGGCAAATTTGGCATACAGTAGTCATGGGGGTATTGCAAATTCCACCCCCCTTTTTCCTGGGAGAGGTTATTACTGAGCAAGGCTGCAGGATTATCAACAGGGATGTTAAAAGAAGGAAACGGAAAAATCACTCCCTGGAGGTTGAAAAGAATGAGAGGGAAAAAAGCCGTACAAATTATTCCATCTCACTTCCATCGATCGTGTGAATGACCTAGTGCTGTGCCGGAAATTTATCCTGCATTTCCCCCCCTTCTTCTTTGACCATTTTCCATCACTTGATGAGAAATGAAATTGCATTTGAAAATTACCAAAGGGGAGAGAAAATTTCACTGAAATTTTCACAGCTGGGGTGCAGATTTTCTTCCGGTATGTGTAGCTTCCTTTTGAGGTGGCAAAGTAGTTCTATGAGTGCCCTTTTTGTCATTCTATAAATTAATTCTATAAAATGATCTCCATTTGCACCTTTCCCAGGGGAGGACATCGCAAGTTGACTCCTCCAAGGGGCGTTTTCCAGAGCAGGGAGCAGAGGCAGCCAGGGAGGCTGCGGAATGTAAGAGCAATGTTTACTGGAAAGAAAGAGCACCCATGACACCCGTAGTGAGCTTACAACACTAAGGTGAGCTCAAAACTGCACGGCCACCAAAATTCTAAAGAAATTCTGAAAATGAGGCAGGAAAATGGAGGCATCTTTTGCCATGTGAGAAAGTGACTAAGAAATTAGTGGGCAGATTTTGGCACTAGAATGTACCCAAACTGTTCTCAAATTAATACAGTGGTACCACAGGTTAAGAACTTAATTCATTCTGGTGGTCCGTTCTTAACCTGAAACTGTTCTTAACCTGAGGTACCACTTTAGCTAATGGGGCCTCCCGCTGCCACTGCCGCGCAATTTCTGTTCTCATCCTGAAGCAAAGTTCTTAACCCAAGGTACTATTTCTGGGTTAGAAGAGTCTGCAACCTGAAGAGTCTGTAACCCCAGGTACCACTGTATTAGGAATGAGAAGCTATAAACTGGATACAGACAAAAGTTGAAACTATATGCTCACTTGTTTTGTGATTCCTCTTTTTATTTATTTTTTTTTTTTAATATAATTTTTATTGGATTTTCAAATTTTAATACAAAGCAAAAAGGAAAGAATAAAGAAAGGAAAAAAAGAAAGAAAAAAGAAAAGAAAAAGAAAAAAAGAAAGAAAGAAATAATCACAAATAGGTTCTTTCATAACCCTCTTTCATTGACTTCCCCCCACCCCCGCCCATGCATCCCAATTTTCAAACTTAATTCAGCAAGTTCTTGTTTCATTCCTTAAACCTCTTCTTATTATATTTAAACTTAATTCCCTTTATTAGGCCCGACTTATTTATCCCATTTTCTTATATTCCTTAAATTCTTTTTCTAAGATCGATCGAGGTTCTTATACCATAAATTTCCCCATTTTCATATTATAATATAAGTCAACATTATAAAACTCGAAAGTCATAAACTAGTTTTAAAACTTTCTATTTTCCCCCTCCCTCCTTGTCCGGATATCTGTCCCTTCCTAGATATCTGCCCTCTTATAAGACTCCTAGCCCGGATTCCTCACATCTGAGGCCTCTAACACCATTTGAGTCTCTCTCTGCCTGTTTTGTTGATAATCCTTCTTATTGGTCTTCCAGTCTCGAGGGATGTCCGATACAGTCTCTTCACCTTCTCTCCAGTCAATCCTAGTTGAAAGTACTTGCTGCAGGGGTTCTGCCAAATATTCCCTTAAATCACGTTCACCAATGCCAGAAAAGAGGAGGAAGTCCCAGTTATATTTCTTCATTATTTCAGCTTCCCATCTGTAGTGTCCAAAATCTTCCTCCTTTACTTTTCTCTTTTCAAAATCCATAATCCAATAAACTTCTCTGCCCCCTTGCTGCATAAAGTCCTGTTCCTGTACTTTTTGCCCTCCAGACTCCTTGTCCTCCAACTTCAAAGAAACTTTTTCCAGTTCAGCTGCAGAATCTTTCAAGGTCAAATCCTCAGTTCCATCCATAGAGTTGCTTGTTTTTGAAATCAAGGCCGTGAGCTGTTTGTCCATAACTATCTCTTGCTCTTGTAGAATTCCCACGAGAAAAAGGGCTCTTTCTATTTCCACTTGTAATTTTCCTTCTGCAGCCATTGTAATGTCTCTGGTCTCCCCTAGGGGGATTGCCATTTTTTTTTTCCCTTTACCAACAGTCTATTACTTTGTTATTACTTGTTGTTACTTATTTTCCAGCCACTTCTGGTTAAATGTAACACCTTTGGATCAGAGAGATATAAAGATACAGTTCTTGTCTTGATTCCGCTGTTTGACAACTCAGATGACAGCTGTCAAACTCCCTTTCTTTCAGGCTAGGCTAATGCGGAACACTCCCGGATCCCGGGTGGGGGTTCCCAAACATTTTCCCAAATACACCTCTTCCTCCAGCACAACTTAAAAAAACCAAAAAAGAAAAAAAAAAAGCTTATTTTCACAAATCGATGGAATCTTCTATCAGTCCCAAAAGACAACGATCTTAGGCTTTCTCTCCTTGCTTCCGATCGTGCATGCAAGGGGGGGGGGGTGCGGACTTCCTTTTGACACAGCCCCCCCCTTCGCCAAATTAAAAAAGTTGATTTCTTTTCAAATCCAAATTTCGTTTACTCACGAGGGTGTTTGTTTCAGTCCAAATTTCAGGAAAAAAGTTGACGCTCTCCGGCAATGGCTTGCGGCTTCGCTCCACCGAGGTAGCGATCGACTCTCAGCACCACTCCGCTCCTCAGACCTTCTCCGCAGCCTTTAAAAAGGCTCTTCGACTGTCAAGGAGGGCGCTTAAGGTGCCCACCGAGTCACCAAGTCCACAGGTATCCGCACCTGTGGTTTCTAAGGGCCCCCGCGTCGCCGGCGCGGCAAGACCCGTCCTCGATGGAGCCGATTCCCTCCGGAGCTCGGAGGGAATCCGCCATTAAACCGATCGCGTCAACCCGGAAGTCCTGTGATTCCTCTTTTTAAAGCAGGTGCTCCAAAATTAATTATTTAAGCACCTTCATCTGAGTAATTTGACGGTTACCTACCCAACTCATGCAGGTTAAATAGGAGGGTTTAAATAGACAGGTGTATTGGCATGAGAAAAACTGAGAATGCAAATCTGGATAAGTTTGATAGTTTACATAATCAGTGAGGGAACAATGAGTCTGCTACACATTTGTTATGTGAGACAGGGAAAACCAAGATGGTGGTCTCTATACATGACATAGAGAACTGCATTCTGTTAGGGTCATTTTCACCAACACATGAACTTATATGCACAATTTACAGTTGGACATGTATTTTTGTACACATTGCTTGACTGGAAAACAACACTGTAATTTGTTTTTTTTAAAAAAAAAACACCTGCCAGTTTCGAAGGATAATTGTGGTTTGGTTCATGTATTGTTTCAGAAATGGTGTTTGAGGTAAATTTGCCTTAAAATGCAAGGTGAATTGAATTTCTTCCTCTCTACCTCCAAGAGATATACTCAGATCACCTAGCAAATATTATTCATTTCCAATTTGTATATAACAAGCTTTCTCCTTTGCTATCCACCTCTGTCTCCAGAGGAGATGCTCAAAGTGTTTAGTAACACTTGACCAATGGCATCAAAGCAACATGACCAGTGCTTTCTTTTCAGGGGGTACTCAAGGCTATGTTAAAAAGTGTGTTAAAAAGGGGGTGTTAAAAAGTGTGACGCTTACTGTAACATGCTGAGTACTGGCACCTATTTTTCTAGAAAAAGGCACTGCACGTGACCCTTTGACAGATAAACAAGAGTGCTGCTCTCTACTTTTCACATTGATCGCCACTGAAGAAAAGAGTACTTTGGGTGTTGTTAAACCACATCAACAGCCCCAAGATATGACAGCTGGAAATTCTGGGGTAAAATAACAAACCGGGTTCCCCTCTTCCCAGCAGCACTCCTGCACACAATTCTCAAATTGTCTTAAAAGTGGCATTTTTTTTGTAAATGTCTGAGAGTAATGCTCTGGAGATATTATTTTATTCCCCCAACCACCCACCGCACCACAGTTCTGCATCTGGCGAAACAGCCTTTGGCAGTCTGGCTTTTCATTTAACCTATGGGGCAGACTTCAGGGTTGGCTGAATTTATTTTACAAGGAGAAAAGCTGGGATTAATTCTCTGGTACTGTTCAGAATGTCCTTAAGGTTCTGAACTGCTAGCTCTCCTATTAGTCACCTGGCAGGCTTCAGTGTCAATCAGTTTATTTTTACAAGGTTGATTGATGCGGTACTCTACTCCAGCAGCTACCTGGGGAACTATAGTTTACCTCCTCTTCTTTCTCAGTAGTGAAGTAGATATAGCATTTAATAGTTGACTCTCTCTCCTGATAGAGCTAGGCTGGTGGCAGAATGACAGCCAGCTAGCTTTGGGGACCCTGCAGTACCCAAGGGTTCTGAGTTTCACATAAAATTAATACATGTTTGTTGAGATTACACCTCTGAAGTCTCGGTAGGAGATTTGAAGGTTAGCTTTGAAAGGTTGGCTCAATGGCAGGCTCAGTCACAAAGAAAGAAAATCCTGCCATAATTTCTTATAGGAGGACTATTGCAGATATTAATATTGCGCAGTTTGAAGTGACTGGAAGCGTAAGAACTGAGTCCTTTTGGAATAATCATTGTCCAGGCCCATACAAAGATTATTCAAAATTTTACTTGCAGAATTTCCTTTAAAAGAAAATTAAAGCACCAAAAATATCCATACAATATCTCGTGCTGTCCAGCATCAGCTCAGCATCTTAGAAAATATTAAATAAGCCAAACAGATATATAAGCAAAGGTCTCTCTCTCTCTCTCTCTCTCTCTCTTTAACATCATTCATTTTGTCTGGAGCTGTTTTCCTTGAGAGCTTCATTTACAGCCTTACTCCATGAAGCCTGGGACGCAAAAGACTCAAAGGCAACTCCCTTCAAAATGGAGATTTGCAACCAAATACCTTTGCCACCTGATCTACGGTTACTCACTCACATGTTAGCTAGCAGGAAACAACAATAGTTAATTGTCAACTAGTTAAAGCTCAGAGAGAGCTCTTCTTGCTGCTCTTTAGCTTTAGTGGAATCTCCCCATGTTAAATATTTTCACCAATACACAGGCAAGCCCATTTCAGTGACAATTAAACCAATTACATACTTAACAGGGATTGCACAACTTTAGATCCATCAAGCCCAACACATTAGCTGTTCTCTCTCTCTCTCTCTCTCTCTCTCTCTCTCTCTCTCTCTCTCACACACACACACACACACACACACAGACACACAAAGAGTGAGTGCAGTTAGTTAGAAAACAGCAGATTTAGTGATCCATGGTTGTTGACCATACCTGGCTGGTGGGTAGCCAGAAACACAAATAAAACAGCCAGGCCAGAGATGCCAGGAACTGACTGTGGTTTGCATGCAAAAAAATGCTCCGCCAGTGAGCTACAATCCCTCCCAGGAGGGCCCTTCACTGTGATCCCTATACTATATCCCAGAAACATGTGCCTAGATTTACAGCTTCTGCCTCTTCTGCAAGCAGAGTAAAATGTTAAGAACTGCAACAGCAAGAACAACATGTCTTACCAACAAGAGCCTTTAAATAAAATCTTAGCATGGGGGGAGGCGGAGTATTCTCTCTACATCTCTGAATCCCACCCCCCAACTAGGTTGGAAGCCCAGATCTCAGTATGAAAGCAGACAAACTGCAGTATAGCCAACTGGTATGCTGACCTCAATTCATTCTAGTTTAGTAGGTATTCAGCATATTTAGCAGAATGCTAATGCAACTGACATCAAAGAAATCACACACTCAGTATGATGGACTGGCAAACTTCCAAACATCTAATCCGTCATGTGACTGGCAGCAGTTTAGTCCCCAAAGGAGAAATCATTTGGGGGGGGGGAGAGAAAGGAAAAACAAGATTTCCCCCCCTTTTTCTCTGAAGTTATCTTTGTTTCCCATTCAGATTGTACTCCTTTCAAATTAGTATTTAAAGAAGTTATTTTCAGTGGCATTTTTATTTTTATTTTTTAAGATACCACGCACATATCTGGTTGTTGTTGTTTTTCATCTCAAACTTCAAAAGATAGATATTTGCTGTATAACAGGAATTCTCAGCAGGCAGCACTGCCTTTCTTAAAAAGATAATGACTCTTAATTAACAGGGACTCATAGAGGAATAAATAGGTGAAACATTCAACTACAGAGGAGAAATCCTCTCTGTAATTCAGCCTAGCAGTGGTAGCAGGCTGAGACCACATTCACAACATACATTTAAAGCACTATACCACTTTCAACATTCATGGCTCCCTCCCAAGAGTTCTGGGAGCTGTAGTCTGTTAGGGGAGCTTAGAGTTCTTAGGAGACCCCCCTTATTTGCCTGGTAGAGATTCAATTCCCATAGTTCTCTGGGAAGAGAGCAATTGATTGATAAACCACTCTAAGGATTGTAGTTTGGCGAGGAGAACAGGGATCCCCTAACAAAGTAATGGGCCCCACCTGCTAGCCTGCTCCCTAAAATATCACTGGTTTGCTCATTTCTGTACATAGGGTGCCTATATTCTGCATGGACAGGTTGCATCAAAACATGTGCAAATGGCTCTATTAGGTCCATAAATTACCATATAGCATATATTCAACACAAAAAAATGGCGACAATTTGTTGTTGACAAAGGACAGCTGGACATATAAAGGGCTCCATTACCTTCAGTAGCTTAAAAGGTAAAGGTACCCCTGCCCGAAGGCCAGTCGTGACTGACTCTGGGGTTGCGTGCTCATCTCGCTCAAGAGGCCGGGAGCCGGCGCTGTCCGAAGACACTTCCGGGTCACGTGGCCAGCATGACAAAGCTGCGTCTGGCGAGCCAGCACCAGCGCCGCACACGGAAACGCCGTTGCCTTCCCGCTATAAAGCGGTCCCTATTTATCTACTTGCACTTAAGGGTGCTTTCGAACTGCTAGGTTGGCAGGAACCTTCAGTAGCTTAGGGCCTCATCAAACCTAAATCCGTCCCTGCACCAACCATTAGAGGTCCCTTCTAATGTACCTCAGCTGCTCATTTCCTATAGAAGTCTTTCCATTACTCACAATGGAGACCCCATTGCCCACATCATAATTCACGCAGGGGAATCAAGCAAAAAGCAAAGGGCTATAGCTAAGCATATGAAGGCCAGATTGAGCCCCAGAATGCCAGCTGCCTGCTATATCAGAATGATGATTACTAAATTAATTTATGGATTGCCTTTATGTCTCGAGGCAATTTATAGACATACCATCCTAAGAGCTACAAACACTTTCTAAAACAGTACAAGAAAACAACTGAAGATGGGTTTAAAAACCAATATAAAAAGAACACCTAAGGCAGGGAACTTTTCATCCCATTGGGGGGGGGGGGGACAACTTTTCAGAACAAAAATGTTTTCCATTGCTTCTGGAAAGTATAGTTAGAGTCTGTTGTATTGCAACTGATTTATTATAACCCTAATTAGAATGGGACCTGGAGGACTACCAGTGTAGCCATTATGGTCCCCTCTGGATGTTGTTGACTACAGTTCTCATCATCCTTGACCATTGGCCATGCTGGTTTTGGCTGATGAGAGTTGGAGTACAACCATGTCTGGAGCACGCAACATAGACTTCCTGAGAGCTCATTTGAGGGTCCTTCTTGCATTGTAATGCAATGCAAGTAGTAATGAAGAAAGCATCTTTTGTGTGATTGTGCCAAAATATTAAACTCCCTCCCAACTCATGTTCAGCTGGTATATTTCTATCTTTTAGACACTTGGCAATATCTGTCCTCAACAAGATTTGAATGGCATTTAAGTAATTCTATGATTAAGGCTTACATCCCTATTCAATATTACTGCTGTTTCCAGTGGATTTTAGCATGACCTTGAAGCTTTTAATAATTGAGGGGAGAGATGTGGAAATAAGTAAATTTAATATAATATAATGCCTGTTTCTTCTCTCTTTCCACCACACCGACCCCCAGAGACTTGCCAGTTTGCCCAGTGGTTGTACCGGTCCCAACAATCATAGACATAATTTTCTTGGGTACTTTTTCCTAGTAGAAGTTCTTGTGTCACAATCATCTGAATCACCACTAATGACCAGACCTCTCTTTGCATTATGTGTGCATTAGATAATATCCTCTAACCCTCTGAATCTCCTTCCATATAGTTTTCAATTCTCTGTAGTCTCCAAGAGCTCCTCTAGCCTATTTTCATAATTCAATATAGTTTCCAATTCTCTGCAGTCTTTTAGATCTTTTCAAAAGTTGTTGTCCAAATCAGCACACAATCAGCATACGGAATCCAATTTCTATAGACTTGGGAGGGGGGGGGATGGATAAGAAAGGCTTGCAATCTATTTCTGCATTTGAGAAAACATGATTGCTTCAGAAAATGATTGGAGGTGGAAACTAAAAAGTGAAGTAACAAGAGGGACTCTTTCACTCCCACGACACAATTTGGAGTCTAATAAATTGTTAGAAATCAAGGCTTTTGAACCAGTGAATTATCTCAAGAAATTCCCCAAAGCTGGTATCATATGAATTCTATCTATGGGGTCCAAGGAAGATATTCGTAAAGACTGTGGATTCAATCCACCCAGAAACTGTTTAGTGCAAGCCTTATTAACATGGATTGGTGCAGTACTATCCTTGCACAAACCCATTCATTTCAATGGGACTTGTGCATATAAACTTGCAGGCAGATGGTGATTTTCTGCATTAAAGATATGAAAATCTGTAATGCCTAAGCAATCATGGTTCCCATCCTCATGTTGGAAACCCTACACAGGCGCACACAGCATCACTGAATAGTCCCCCCACCCCACCCCACTACATGTTCCTGTTTGCCTCTTTGCACACTCCCACTGAATACCTGAAAAGGGCTCTTCTCTCTCTGAAGTCACTGCTGCTAATAACAAACTCAGGTGTTGAGTGCCAACACAGGTGAGTCCAAAAGGCCCACTTTTTTTGATAAAGAACAGGGATGTCTGGGAAACCGAAGAACATTTCTAAAAAAAGAAAACTATAACAGAGCACCCCCTCAAAAAACAAACCTAGAGGCAAACGGAACATATTCAGTAACTATGGGATGTTGCACATCCATTGGGGGGGGGGGGCTCTGGAAAATCAGAAGGAAAAAGCAGTGGAATGCAGTACTTGGGGGGTTCAGCTGATTGGGACTCTGATCAGGAGCATTTTTTGGTTTCAAGTCTCACATGTATATATCTAATCAGCAGTTCCCAATGTTCTCTTTTGGGGCTAGACGTATTGTGTCATTAAGGTAAAGGTAAAGGTACCCCTGCCCGTACAGGCCAGTCTTGACAGACACTAGGGTTGTGCGCCCATCTCACTCAAGAGGCCGGGGGCCAGCGCTGTCTGGAGACACTTCCGGGTCACGTGGCCAGCGTGACATCGCTGCTCTGGCGAGCCAGAGCCGCACACGGAAACACCGTTTACCTTCCCGTTAGTAAGCGCTCCCTATTTATCTGCTTGCACCCGGGAGTGCTTTTGAACTGCTAGGTTGGCAGGCGCTGGGACCGAACAACGGGAGCGCACCCCGCCGCGGGGATTCGAACCGCCGACCTTTCGATCGGAAAGCCCTAGGCGCTGAGGCTTTTACCCACAGCGCCACCCGCGTCCCGGGTGCATTACACATGCACAAATTGCTTCTCTGTTCATGGCAGAAAGCATGCACATGGCCTGCAACTTCCTTAGACATGGGCATGTGGGTGTAACATGCCAACTAGGTCTTCATGGTTTATATCCCACATATAACCCAGGAAGCTACCAACCTCTCAGGCACACAGAATGGTTTTTACATGCATGCACACTGTCTGAGCTCCACATCTACAAATGGATACCCGCAGACTCAAAGGTGGAGCAAGCACAGGTGAAGACAGCCGGTGCGCTCTTGCTTCCTCCCACACATAGTGGAACTACTTCCCCAAGCCCTTTTGTCATACTCTGAGATTTATTTATTTTTGAAGGATGTTTACAATCCGCCTTCCATCCAATGTGCTGCTCAAGAAGGTGATCCTACTCAGAGCATGGCAAAGGAGAAAGAGACAGCTAATTGCTAGGAGAATGGGTGAGAGCTGTTCCTTTTTTTAAGTTTCACTCTTCCACTCCCTTCCCTTCTCTTCCCTTCCCCAGGTAATATCTGGCTGTAGTAGCTGGGAGAGGAAAGGAGCAATAAGAACATAAGAGCGTAAAAAGTGCCTGCGGATCAGTCCAGTATACCTGAAGGAGCATCTCCGCCCCTATCGTTCTACCCAGACACTGAGGTCCGGCTTCTGGTGGTTCCCTCACTGCAAGAAGCCAAGGTACAGAGAACCAGGCAGAGGGCCTTCTCGGTAGTGGTGCCCTCCCTGTGGAATGCCCTCCCATCAGATGTCAAAGAGAATAACAACTACCAGACTTTTAGAAGACATCTGAAGGCAGCCCTGTTTAGGGAAGCTTTTAATGTTTGATGCATTACTGTATTTTAATATTTTGTTGGAAGCCACCCAGAGTGGCTGGGGAAGCCCAGCCAGATGGGCGGGGTATAAATAATAAATTATTATTAATATTATTACTGCTGGATCAGGCCAGTGGCCCAGATAATCTAGCACCCTGTACTCACAGTGGCCAAACAGGCCATAAGCAAGACTCGAACACAAGAGCACACCTCTCCATCCTGCTGTGTTGTCCATCAACTAGTATTCAGAACCATGACTGCACCCAACTCTGCAGGCAGAGCATAATCATCATAGGTAAAGGACCACTGGACTGTTAAGTCCAGTCAAAGCAGCTATGGGATTGCAGTACTCATCTCGCTTTCAGGCCGAGGGAGCCGGCGTTTGTCCACAGACAGCTTTCCGGGTCATGTGGCCAGCATGACTAAACCGCTTCTGGTGCAATGGAACACCGTGACGGAAGCCAGAGTGCATGGAAACACCATTTACCTTCCCACCGCAGCGGTACCTATTTATCTACTTGCACTGGCTTGCTTTTGAGCTGCTAGATTGGCAGCAGCTGGGACAGAGTACTGGGAGCTCACCCCGTCACAGGGAGTCGAACTGCTGACCTTCTGATCGGCAAGCCCAAGAGGCTCAGTGGTTTAGACTGCAGCGCCACCCGCGTCCCTGTATAATCATCATGGCTAGTAGCTACTGATAGCCTGATCTGACACGTGTTTGCTCAAGCCTTTTTTGAAGCCAATTTATCAAGGTGATCCTTTGGTGGATCCTTTGAGAAAGAAGAGTAACGGCGGGGGAGAAGAGGGTGGGAGTTCTGCACAAAACACCCCCACCCACCAATACCACCCGTGGAATTTTACGAGCTTTTAAACAGTTCATAGCAAAGACGTTATCTAATATTTGCAATCTAAAATATATTATTCTCATGGCATTGCTTGCCCTGCGTAAAAGTATTGTTCCAAAGTCGAATTCAAGGTCAGAAGAAGAAGGCAAAAGGGGGGAAACTATCTCCAGAATGGACATGGAATGCTGCCAAGCTCCAAGAATGCCGCAAATGTACCAGAGCACTAATAAACTGAATTGCATTAAGCATTACCTAAAGAGAATGTTAACTTACAAAGATTTAGCTCAATATACCGTACTTCCTTGTCTGATGCATCGCACAATATACTGCATTCAATGCCACATGCATTCAGATAAGCATAATGAGATGGAATTTATTATTGTATATGCAAATTGGCGAACATCTTTTTTCTCTCTCTCAAAAAAGCTATCAGGAAACTTTTCCCTCCCTTTTTTTACTTCTCCCCTCTTGAATCACAACTGGAATATATCCTACTTTTTTGCACCAGTTTATCTATTGACATAACATCCCCTGCAATGCAGGAATTAGTATATATTTTGTGAAAGTGCATTCACGCTATTGTCCCCATGTCAATAGTAAGGCTACAACCCAACTCATAACTAAAAAAGCTCGCCTCCGTTGATTTCAATGGGCTTATATGTAGGCGTAACTCTGTGTTGAGTTGTGGACTGTGTGATTGTAATATATAATTCTCTTTTTTAAAGTAAATGGAACTTTGATGTGTGGGAGTCATAAAGCCATGGCAGAGGTTTGTAAATACTGCAGGGTACCTCCGGACCTCGTGACCAGCACTCTAAGCTTTACAAGGTCTTGGAATGCAATGGCCTTATATGGCATGGGTGCAATAAAAGCTTGACCGGATGAGGTAACGTGAGACATTGGAATGCAGCCATGCGGCTGGACAGAACAAAGGATAATAAAAAGTGATCGGAGGAGAGGAGAAGTCTCAATGAGCTCTCTCTCTTATTATGGAATATTACTCGCTCTCAATGTCTTTATTTTATATTAAAGAAGTGCCACTTGTAATGGCTGGCCCGACAAGTGGTGCCCCGTGTGAGGCTGAATAAAAGAATACGACTGAGGTTTTTAAAAGAGAGCTAAGAAGCAACTTAAGCAAACAGTCTGAGGCAGACTAAGAGGATTCTAACAGAAACTGTGAGAGGATTTTTGATCCAAGCAGTGAATATCATCGGCCCCCTACGTCCGGCAAGGATTGCAAAGCGCTGAAGCATCTTAAAAAAGATCCCAGGGTGAGTCCGATCCCTTTTCTTCTTTTTTTTATCAAGATTTTAGAGACATGGGTAGCTCCCTATCTTCTCCGCAACAGAAATTTTTAAGAGACTTAAAATTTCTCCTCTCCTCCAACAAATTGGAAGTTCCTGATGGTGATGTGATACAGCTCATTCTGGCTATTGATGAACATTGTCCCTGTTTCCCTTTGAATGGAACATGGGAAATAAAACATTGGGACAAGATTGGTGAACATTTTCATGGGCTCCCCAGCAGTAGTGCTCGGATTTTAAATGCTTGGTGCAAGGTTCGATATGCTATGGGCTCTTTATCACCAAAAAATATCTCCATGGCTGCATTGCAAATACAACCTTCAGCTTCCTTAATTCAGCCTGCTGTCCTGCCATGTGTTCCAGCACTTGCTTTGCCAGCACCCCCAGACCCCAAACCTCCAGACAACAGTTCCTCACCAGAGGACCCAATCCTGCAAAAATACAGTGGTCTGGCTGGAAATGACCCTGCTCTTTCTGCAGCAGGACCAGCTATCCCCTTTCACCGTGCAGTCCTTGCCTGCTCCTTATCTCAGGATACCATGGCATTCCCTGGTGCTCCAGCAGGAACTCAAGCCCAGCACCAACCCTTTGACTTTAAAATCTTGAAAGAGCTGCAATTGTCAGTAAGGACAAATGGACTGCAAGCTCCATTTAAACAAGCAAGAGGGAATAATCCTAATCTTACCCTGGCAGATGTGATGGATGTTATGATGGGGCATGGCCCCCTTGCTCAGGCTTCAGTACAAGCCACACTGCTGCAGATATTTTTGAGAGATACTGCTCTTGCTGCTCAACAAGCAATGAGAAAAATCCCGGAACCCACCAGTATCCAGTCTAGGTGGGGTTCAATCAGACAAGAACGGTGGCCTCCACCAAAAGAAAAATCCGCAGCACCAGCTTGTTTCTGAACAGCTTATTTCTGAACAATTGACTTTCGGCCACATTGAACCGTCTTCATCCCACTGGCACCAGCAGACAGGAACGGTTTGCTTTTATATTGCCAGTATATAACAATTTGCAGCCCAACCAGCGATGTCAGTGGATTGTCCTGCCTCACAGCATGTGGAACTCCCCTACACTTTGTCAGCATTTTATGGATGAAGCATCGAAACCTTTCCACATGCGCCACCTAGAGGTGCTGAACAACAGCTGCATCTGACAGTATTTGCTACACCATTGTTGCCAACAGGAATTTTATATGCTCAAGACGGAAAAGAAGAAAACTATCTGAATTATAGAATGGATACATTTACCTCATACCCCTCCAAAAAACATTTATTCCATAATTGAATCCACATCAGACATTGTTATCAAAGGACATTCACGTGCTATAGCTTTGAGCGGTTTTGATATTGCATCAATTTATTTGCCTTTTTCACAGACTGAACAGCAGCATTTATTGATCACAAATGCTGCCGTGCAAATTGCTTTGGCAGATTTTATAGGTGTCATCATTTTTAACCCCAAAAAGGATGACCGTTTGACATTTTTGACACAGGTCACCTATGTCTTGGCTATCCCCTTGTCTCTCACACCTCTCCCCTCTGCACTGACCCTCTTCACGGATGGAACGAAAAGTAGGGGGGTGGTGACATGGGAGGAGGGAGGAAAATGGAAATGTTTATTTACCCCTCCAGCGAGCTGAACTAGCGGCTGTGATTCTTGCCTTTCAATCCTTTCCTACTCAACCTTTCAATCTTATTGTGGATACTCAGTATGTATATCGCCTTTTTGCTATTTTACCAGTATCTTATATATCTCCTTCCTTGGATTCTGACTTGTTTTCCTTGTTTCTTGCCCTGCAAGCCTTACTTCAGCACAGAGAGTTCCCTTAGTATGTTGCACATCTTCGCTCCCACACATCGCACCCAGGGTATTTAGCAGAGGGCAATGCAAGAGCAGATGCAGCCTTGAAGAACATTTCTGCCTTTTCTCTCTTTTCTGATCCTGTACTATGTCATAACACCTTTCATCTCCCTGCGAAAGCATTGGCTAAGCAGTTTTCTATTCCTTTGGCCCAAGCTAGGGATATTGTGTCCCAAGGTGCTTTCTGTTCCCAAGGATGGCGTGCGGCCATGGCGAGCATCTTCAACCGCGGAAGCGCCTTCCTAACCATTTGCCTTGCCATCCTTTCCTGCACCGTTATACAAGGAAGAGAAGCAGACGATCTAGTCCAGTTGAAACCACCATATTTCACCTTATCAGCTGGCAAGCCGCTGTCATCAGAATCCTACTCTGGCTGGCAGTATCCACGGCTCAGCCACTCTCGAACTATAAGAACAGTGTTGTTGAATAAGACTTTTAGGGGTGAAAATTATCATAAGAGATGGAGGGATAATATTTTTGTACAAGATATGATTAAGTTTACCAGTTTATTGCATGCTTCTAAATGTTGGGTGTGTATGCCTGCCCCCATTTGTTTTCAAATTAAAGAGGGGAAAGAATCATGGGGCATATATCCAAACTGTCAATATACTTTGAAATTCATGTTTAATAGCTCTTGTTCTCTTACAGGAACATACAGTGACCAATACCAGTGCATACCAGTGCATGGTTAAAAACTAGAAAGGAAGCCTACCATGCAGCTTGGAATCAGAATTCTTATATTCTTGGCTTCCGGATGGAAGTTGGCTTCGACATTTATTGATTATAGTGA
Organism: Podarcis muralis; assembly: GCF_964188315.1. NCBI lineage: Eukaryota > Metazoa > Chordata > Lepidosauria > Squamata > Lacertidae > Podarcis > Podarcis muralis. The sequence continues at coordinate 13,474,273 of NC_135660.1, forward strand.
TTATTATAGTAGTTATTTGCATTATTTTGTGTTGCTATATACAATGTATTCCTTCTTTAATTTCTGTATGTACTGCATGGTTCTCCAGTCTGCGGCCCGCTTCCGGTCTCACAAGAGTCGCCTATCGCGCTCGACATAACCATATATATGGCTCTGATTAAAATATAAAGAAAGAGGGCATGTGGGAGTCATAAAGCCATGGCAGAGGTTTGTAAATACTGCAGGGTACCTCCGGACCTCGTGACCAGCACTCTAAGCTTTACAAGGTCTTGGAATGCAATGGCCTTATATGGCATGGGTGCAATAAAAGCTTGACCGGATGAGGTAACGTGAGACATTGGAATGCAGCCATGCGGCTGGACAGAACAAAGGATAATAAAAAGTGATCGGAGGAGAGGAGAAGTCTCAATGAGCTCTCTCTCTTATTATGGAATATTACTCGCTCTCAATGTCTTTATTTTATATTAAAGAAGTGCCACTTGTAATGGCTGGCCCGACATTGATGCACTGGATTTCATCTGAACCATTGTCAACCCATAGGAATTCTGGGTTCTGTGCCCCAACCTTTATGTTTCAACCACATTTTTATGAGTTTATATTTTCACATCAGAAATAGACCTTCTGACATGGTAGACTTTTGGTTGAAATAGCAATTAACTCATATTTAAGATCAATAAAACCTTGGCAGAAAGGGCTGAGCAGTCCCCAGCCAGTTCAGAAAGGTTGTGCTCAGTTCTCTGAAACAATCCGACCTTGGGGAACCGACTAGGGAGAGAACTACACACCTCACTCTGAGCGGCTTCCATGGACATTCCTCTTTAGGGCACAGTGGGGATTGTATAACTGCATAACCTTCCCAACCTATCTCCTTTGCCACTGAAGTCAAGTGAAAACAAAATATGGAGTCAATATGGATAAATGGGGGAGATTCAGTTTGCATTTAAAAGTGAACCAATCTAAGATGTTGTTTGTGAAATAAACATGAGCCAAAACAGAGCCAACCTACAAAATTTGCACTTCTCCAAATTTTGCAATGCCATTCTTCAGCAAGTAGGATGTGTACAGAAATGCACTTACTGGTGTAAGTATATACATTAGTGAGAAGAGTGCACAAATGCATTCTAGAAGGAGAAATTGCTTTACCAAAAATGTGTGCATTGGGGGAAATGGTGTACAAAGACATGGATATCAGGAGAATTTAACCGGCAAATTTTCATGAGCTTTTAAAAAACAAAAACAAAAAAAACCACAAACTGATTTGGAAATGTAGAGAAGTGAACAAGATGATGGAAATTGTAGTCTCAAAACATCTGGAGGGCTGAGTTTGAGAAGAAGAAGAAGAAGAAGAAGAAGAAGAAGAAGAAGAAGAAGAAGAAGAAGAAGAAGAAGAATAGTAGTAGTAGTAGTAGTTTGGATTTGATATCCCGCTTTATCACCACCCGAAGGAGTCTCAAAGCGGCTAACATTCTCCTTTCCCTTCCTCCCCCACAACAAACACTCTGTGAGATGAGTGGGCTGAGAGACTTCAAAGAAGTGTGACTAGCCCAAGGTCACCCAGCAGCTGCATGTGGAGGAGCAGGGAAGCGAACCCGGTTCACCAGATTACAAGTCCACTGCTCTTAACCACTACACCACACGGCTATAGACTAGAGGAAGCCTATAGACTAGAGGTGGCTAAGATTTTGTGGATGGAGATGATGGGAGCACAGATTTGGAAAGAACGCCACTTCCTCACCTGGAGACACCTGAGACTTTGAAGAGCTTTAGAGTAGGGAGAGCTTTAGCATGCTGGAGGGAGATGCCATGCCTGCTCAGATTTCCCCCAGCCTTGCAGCTATTAGGAGGCATGGGAGTTCACTTTGGGTCAAGAGTTGGTATCCCTCAGGGCTGAGAAGAGGCGTCACAGGTTTTATTGGTTCATCTCAAGTGTGTCCCAGTGCAATATAAAATGACAAATTGTGCACAGAAAGGAGTCAGGGTTACATAAAGCAGATCAGAGCAAACAACTTCTTGAAAGAGCTACACATCTCCCAGCGTTCCCTTTGAGGCCTGGCCTCTGAACCCAGAGAGATTGTCTCTATCAGGAGCAAAAGAGGCCAGTCTGAGGTAAACTCACAATAAAACCGTAGCCTCCTTTGATACAAGCTGGTTTTTAACTAGAGCCAGCAATGGAAGCAAGTAGCAGAATAGATTACATAGTGTCAGAGCAGCAGGGGTTTTGACATGAGGGGGAAAGCCAGCCAGAGATAAACCCCAATAAGGTAAATACCCAGCGGAATTGAATTTAATAACTTCAAAATAAGGGAGAAGCTCTAGTGAAGGGAAACTATCCGAGAGAGCATTTGTGGTTTCAAAGAATGCAGCATGAAGGCTCTTTCTGCAGACTTACCCAGCCTACCTGTACAGTATTCAGTCTACAAAAAAATATCTCTCCAATATGATGTATCCATGAAAAGTCAGAGAATCAAAGGAAATTACTGAAAGGGGATGCAATGGGGGAATAGAATATAACAAATTTAAAAACTGGTTTTATACATGCGGTAGTTTTCAGAAAGTCATAGAAATTATAAGATGACCATTTTAAAATGTTATTTAAATTTATATTCCCTACCCGCTCTTCACCATAAAGTCTCATGGCAGGTTACCAAAAGATTGAAAAACAATATTAAGATGCAAAAAGTTAATCTGCAAAAGTTGTTCCTAGCAATTATGGTGTATTTATTCATGAACAATTGTTCCCCATACAATAAAATCCTCCCTCCGTAGCCTCCCAACTTCCTTAAGACTGCTCACATTTAACTTTGGCCCCACTATTTCCTTATGGGCTACACTTCCGCAAGACTTGAGATTCCAATGGGAATATCTCCTTGTCCCAGAAATGGATTGGAATTGGAATGACAATGTGCTACAGTGTTTTCCATTACCCAGAGTGCTTCCCTTGTTTCAAGAATCTATTACCCTATCATTGATCACCCTTATTATCCCCATGGTATAAATAGAAATGGGGGAAATGGCTACATTTTACTCAAGTCGTGGTGCCATCCTCCCGGGGCAGTCGCTAAATGTAAGATGTGATTAATAAAGACAAGCAGAGAATGGTCTGGATTAGCAATGGCCACAACTTTATTGATTACAGATATAGGTGGATTGATTACAGATATAGGTGGATTTTGGGCTCAGACATTGGGTATATATCCATTCTAGCCCCCCTAGACAAATAATAATTATAATTAATTTTGAAAGGGTAAGGAACTCAGTTCTCCTGAGTTACCACTCAAAACAACCCTGTGCTTAAAAGCTATACAAAGTCATCATCATAATGTTAAACAATTGCACAGGCATGTGGTATATATATATACAGTGATACCTTGGGTTAAGAACTTAATTTGTACTGGAGGTTTGTTCTTAACCTGAAACTGTTCTTAACCTGAGGTACCACTTTAGCTAATGGGGCCTCCTGCTGCCCCCAGGTCGCTGCTGCGCGATTTCTGTTCTCATCCTGAAGCAAAGTTCTTAACCTGAGGTACTATTTCTGGGTTAGCGGAGCCTGAAGCGTCTGTAACCCGAGGTACCACTGTGTGTGTGTGTGTGTGTGTGTGTGTGTGTATCGGAGACCTCTGAAGCCCAAAGGGGGGATCTCAGTCAAAGGAGTGTTCCACAGCCTAGGACCAACAACACTTCTTTGAGGCAACGGGAGACAGAAGAGCTTGGCCATGTTTGAAAAGCTATCTTAGAATTCACATCCGCGACTACTATCAGTGTTAAATGGTTCTAGCCAGGGATTCACCTCACTTTCTCTAAGAATGAGCTGCCTGAAAAATGTGGGCCTGTGACAAGATTTTGTGTGTATAGGCATGTCGCTGAATTGCAGAAAGTTCATCTGGTGCCTGGGCTCCCACACAGACTCCTGTGAAGATGCAAACCATGTGAGAAAGGGCCCTTCTCAAGAGGGAAAAGAGCTAAGAACATGCATTCACCAAGTGTGAAAGACATCCTCCAGCGATTTTCAGGGTGACTTCAGAAATGCTTTAATGACAACCAGACTTTTCAAGCCTATGTCCCCTTTTGTCACCATGCTTCAGTAATTGGAAACAAGTTCTGGAAACAAACAGAGCTGAACTGCAATCAGCTGTACAGGGTGGTGGAAAATGTAAAGGGGGGGAGATTCTTTCAAAATCTCCCAGGAGGAAATACCATTGGACTTTGCTGAGACCCTTAAAGTTCATTATCTGCCATTTTGTCTTCCCCAGCTGCCCACATGCACCAAAGACAGGAAAAAAGAAAGAAGGAAGGAATAGACCAACCTAATGTCAATGGGCAGACCTAGAGGACTGTAATGTTCTTTGGAAACATAAGATCATATTGTACCAACCACACCATATTAGCAGAACTTGAGTGATACTTGTAAACACAACAAATACTGTTTGTGGAGTAAACGGGAACAATATTAAAGAATATAAAACTGTGCGGGGGAAATGACGACAGTATAAACAGTACAATGAGAATGATTGGGAGATTCGTTTTGTCAGAGGTCTTTTTTATTTAAGTGTTTATTTAAGTATTAATTAGGAAGATTAAGTTTTATTATGCATGGAAATCTGCTTTTTCTTCTTTCTTTTTTCTGTATTTTCTTCTTTTCTTTTTTCTTAATTGTTTTTTCTTTAATTTTCTTTTTGTAGTATGAGATTGTAAATTCTTTGTAAATTCTTTGTATATGTGTGTAATTTAAATTAATAAAGATTATTTATTTATTTATTTTTAAAAAGGAAACACAAGGGTCACTTCCTGAAGACCTGGTTATTCAGCACTCATCCTGATTTCCTTGGATAAAGTTTGGCTGGAGGTTAGACAATTCCTGCTATTTACTGAGCATCCATTCTGATTTGATTGTGGGGAGATCCTACAATGTTGCATCAAGTAGTTTTATCCTACGTTTTTCTGTGCACTTTCTCATCACTTTCCTCATTTTTAAAAAAGTTTGATTTGGAGTCAACAAGTGGTCTCTTTTTTGTGTGCAAGAGTACTCAATCTTTAATTGCTGGTATGTGATCGAATCCAACCTGAAAACAGCAATAGTCTGGAAGTGTTATCCCAGACGATGAAAGAAACGGAACCTGAATCACATAGGGAAAAAGGATATCACTCAATGTCATACTTTCTGTTAAAACAAGGATTATCTGTGTGAGCAAGCAGCCAGTGGTACAGTGGTACCTCGGGTTAAGTACTTAATTCGTTCCGGAGGTCCATACTTAACCTGAAACTGTTCTTAACCTGAAGCACCACTTTAGCTAATGGGGCCTCCCACTGCCCCCACGCCGCCGGAGCACGATTTCTGTTCTCATCCTGAAGCAAAGTTCTTAACCTGAAGCACTATTTCTGGGTTAGCGGAGTCTGTAACCTGAAGCGTATATAACCTGAAGCGTATGTAACCCGAGGTACCACTGTACATTCAGTCAATAGCAGATAGAACATGAGAATGCACTTCAGTGTATGCAGAGCGAGCGCTGATGGCACAATGAAAGAGGACAGTCTCCTTTGTGTGCTCCATTGTAATGAATGAGACTTTCACAAGGACACTAGTGATCTCTTGCACACATTCCATATAGTTCACTGTGGAGAAATGTCAGTGAGACTTTACAAGTCAATTCATTTTTTTAAGGGAGCAGGAGGGATACCTGCAAGAACACAAGCAACTAGTGCTCGGTAAGGCCAGACTCTTAATACGTTTGGCAGCAAATCTCCCTGCAGAACCACATCAGTGTTATGGTAAACATGGGAACATCGTATGTATGTCTCATGTCATTGGGCTCAGAGCATGCTTTGCATACATGGTGCTAAGTGTTTATTAATGCAGCTTCTGGGACTATTCCTTCCTTAGAAAGATTGCTGCTTAATAGCCTGGAATAGGTTGATGAGATCTCATCAGTGAAAGCTAATGTCTGGGAGAGAGTTGGCAGTCTCTCCATATGTTTGAATGAGATACCCACCATACATTGGGGGAGAGGGAATCTCCCGGGAACAGGAAAAGGGTGATTATCAGAGCAGGTTTGCAGTTGGGAGGCAGTGAGAAGCCACTTTGCAGTGTTAATTCTACTCATGTGTAAGCAAACACACAGGGAGGTTGCTTGGCTACCTTGCTTTCCCTCTTTTGACTGTGTTTCAAGTTATCAGTAGGACCACTTTTTGTAACACCTTTTATGGAAAACACACCTTCCATATCCAGTATTCATTATCTGGCATGCTTTTCAAAACAAACAGCAACCCACCCACCATTAGTAATGCTGAGGGCAATTTCTGCTCCTGACCATTCTGTCTGAATAGCAGCAAACAAGTGTCTGTATTCTGAGCATCGGTCTCCCCAAGTCAGGAAACCTCAGACAGTGGCAAGTTCAACTGATGATTCTGTGATACAAGTTTCACAGGCTCCCCGTCCGAGTTTATTTTATAGCCACCATATGATATTTTATTTCAAGGAAGGAGCCGCATTGATAAAGAGGTTTAATTGACTGTCAGCAAGCCTTATGGTGCATTTGCTTCATTTACTTCAAGACGAAATCTCATTACTAGTTCAATTCTCCTGGCAGCCCTCCATCTTAAAACTGGTGCTTAATTAGTGCAACCTAGGCAATATGAGGAAGAAATCCAGTGGTCTCTCTCTCTCTGTCGTTCCAGCCCATTCCCATTCTGTCCTCCCTATGAATCTAATAGACTATTGATTTTCCATCATCAAAGAGATCAGATTCCACTTTTACCATTCAATCATCAGATTAGCTGTCCATTAAGTTGAATTCCCTCGCCTGACAGCTTGTCGACACCTCCAAGATGGCCCAATCACCCAATCAACACATAGATAACAACTTCAATTATGTATCTATTTGAAAACCCCAGGAAAAGGGTCTCCCACCTTGCTGTCACATGTGTATATGTGCTGCCCCTATTTCCCTGCATTGCACAAGAAATCTCCAGCCCTACCTTCATTTTTCCTGTTTAGCATCTGAATAGACCTTTCATTTCTTAACGGCTATACTTGAAAGGAGATCTACTTGTGATTGAAAGCTGGATTGGGTTATGCATTGGCAGGGCATAATTTTGTGCAAAGCTATTTCTGCCTGCTTTCTGCACCTGTAATGTTTTGAAATAAGCTGACACCATAAACATTTGGTACCTGTCAATGCAAACAGATTCATCAAGTTGTGGAAAGTTCCTTATTAATGTGCAATTTTTCTGCCATGTAAAAAAAAAAAAGCAGTTTCATTCTATTTCTTTTTAAATGGATAAACTGTGTAGCAGCACAATAATGGGGGAGGGGGAAGCAACAGCAGTCGGAGACACTTGCTTATTCCCACTTTGCTTAAGAATCAGTTTGGATGGAGAAACAGCAAATAAAGGGGTAAGAATGGGTTTGACAGCTGTCACTCTGCAAGACACAAAGACACAAAAGGCTTGTTTGCTTGATATGGATCAGGGATCTTCATAAGATGTGCATTAAGTGAGTATAAGTGAGTATTCAAGGATGAATCCCCATGTCATTCCAACCAACCATGAAAGAACCCATTGGGTCAGAGAGGAGGCAACTTTGGATGACTATATCTTGCCCCTCTATAGAAATAATTTAGCCCAGAACAATCAGCTGCTAAACAGTGACTGTCCCAAGCTACAATGAAGGGCTTTTTCTCTGGCTAGGTTCAATTCTAATCCTTCTAACTTCCTTTGGGGTAGGTTTGTGGGTATGGCAGAAGGAGATTGGGTCTGCCCATGCGATGCCTACCTGGTGGAAACTCTAACTCACATGGCCCTTAAATGTAAAATGTATGATGATCTCCACCAACAATTTCTAGACCTTCTATGTATTCCAACATGGAAACCAGAGACAGAGGTTATATGCTTCTTATTACAGGGGAGAGATCAGGAGCTCTATTTGATTTTTTGTCGCTGAAGTACGCTACAGGATCCTGCCCTTGCTGGAAACCCACAGAGATGAAACAGATTGCTCGCCTCTTCTTCCCTTTGGCAAATGACTGTACTGTTGAAATGGCGATGAGATCGCACTGGCCTATTTATTCTGAATGTATTCTGAATGTTCCTATGTGATGCCAATAAAGGTTACTTGATTGATACAATGTTGTTATTGTTGTTGTTGTTAAATACCCTATCTTTTCCCCTGATGGAAAGCAAGGTAACTTGAGTTCTTCCCTGCTTTTTCCCTGACAGAAAACAAGAACCACTAAAAACAGAGAAAAACCCATCATTAGAATATAATTAGAATTAGAATAGAATGCAATTAAACACTGATAGAATTAAAACTACATATATATGTAACATCTGCTTAAAACGTACCAACAATTACAATAAAAACAGCACAGCACCAGCCTTTTAATGAAAAGCAGTCCATTCCCAAAAGCCTATGGGAACAAGAAAGTCTTCACCTTTCGGTGGCAGGAGAGCAAGGAGGGAGCCCGTCTAGCTTCTCTAGGGAGGGAGTTCCAAAGTCTGGGAGCAGCCACCAAGAAGGCCTTCTTCCTGCATCTCCACCAAGCATAACTGTGGTGGTGGTGGGACCAAGAGAATGGCACCCAAAGATTTCAAAACCCAGGCAGCTTTGTATGGGGGCATACGGTCATTCATATAGCTTGGAGGTAAGCTGTGTACCACCCACCTGAAAGGGTCACCCCATGATCAGGGTTAGTGACTGAATAGAGTCCTGTCTGTATCAGCTTCTCCAGTGCAGATGTTCGATGTGTGGCCATCAGGGAGTGGGAGTCCATCAACATTAGCAGCAGGGTATGGTGTGTCCCCACCTCCCATAGTATGTCCGGAGACCTCTTCATGCAACTAATGTGTATATGTATGGAAGCTTTGTTGCTGTGTTTTTGTCTGCCTAAGAGAACTGGCAGGGTCTGGGAACCCCAGCAGAGATGACCCCAACAGAGCAAGTCCTTACAAAAGCCAAGTGTAGCTGTCAGGTTGGCACAGTCAAGAGTGGCTCTTTCCCAGTCAAAGGCAAAACCTAACCTGGAGGCCTTGATAGGCCTCCAGGTTAGGTTTTGCCTTTGACTGGGAAAGAGGAGAGCACAAAATATGGTCTGAAGCTCAACATCAAAAAAACGAAGATCATGGCCACTGGTCCCATCACCTCCTGGCAAATAGAAGGGGAAGAAATGGAGGCAGTGAGAGATTTTACTTTCTTGGGCTCCATGATCAGTGCAGATGGTGACAGCAGTCACGAAATTAAAAGACGCCTACTTCTTGGGAGAAAAGCAATGACAAACCTAGACAGCATCTTAAAAAGCAGAGACATCACCTTGCCAACAAAGGTCCATATAGTTAAAGCTATGGTTTTCCCAGTAGTGATGTATGGAAGTGAGAGCCGGACCGTAAAGAAGGCTGATCGCCGAAGAATTGATGCTTTTGAATTATGGTGCTGGAGGAGACTCTTGAGAGTCCCATGGACTGCAAGAAGATCAAACCTATCCATTCTGAAGGAAATTAGCCCTGAGTGCTCACTGGAAGGACAGATCCTGAAGCTGAGGCTCCAATACTTTGGCCACCTCATGAGAAGAGAAGACTCCCTGGAAAAGACCCTGATGTTGGGAAAGATGGAGGGCACAAGGAGAAGGGGACGACAGAGGATGAGATGGTTGGACAGCGTTCTCGAAGCTACCAGCATGAGTTTGACCAAACTGCGGGAGGCAGTGGAAGACAGGAGTGCCTGGCGTGCTCTGGTCCATGGGATCACGAAGAGTCAGACACGACTAAACGACTAAACAACATATGTGTGGAGGTGGCAGAGCAGAGGACAACTACCAGGAGTGCATGAAGAAATGCTTGTAACATCTTGGTGGTAGACGGGCTAAACATTTTTCTGGAAAGAAGGAAGAGTGCAACAGAAGCAGAGACGGAAGGGTTCTGTCATGATCACTTTTGAGCTATGACTATCCCTCATGTTCAAGAAGTGTAATTCTGAGGCTGTGCAGCAGATACTTCTTCTCCAAACAAGCTGAGCTTGTTCTGCACGTATTATAGAATTTGACACAAAACTTAACATGTTTTGTAGCACCTCGTCCTTTCATGTCTCCTCATGCCTCACACTTGCAGCACTGGAACAAAAGGACAATGAAAAAGTTATGGCCCAGGAGAAAGCCTTAGTATTGACGTGAAGTCTGAAAAGACAGTTGGGTTTAGCTTTAGAAAGTTACAAGCAATATGTTAACTGTCGCCTCCCCCTATCTTCACAATGGGCCATGGCTCATCTTACATTCTTTCAAGCTGTTTGCTCATGAGGTTTTGTGTGGGTTAGGTTATTTTTCTAGGCCTTGCCTGCCATGTTGTGTTCACAACTCAAAGCATTTTGTCATTAAAAGGTTGGCAGATAAAACTAAATACTGTATAGCCTTTAGTGTCCTGACATACAATGCTCAAATCATGACATTTATGAATGTTCCCTGGTTTGTTGCAATGACATTATAAATTCAAAATGATAGGCGTTTGAAATTTGAGTATCAAATTTTGGGGGGAAATTATTAACAAGAATCCTTTGCAAACAGCTGTACTAACCATTCGAAATGCCCTTGTAGAGCTGATACCCAGCTTTGATATTTCAAGTAGATTGGGATTTTAAACTGGAATATTCAGGTGAACTTCATTGTTCACAAGCTTACATCTTTATCGTGTCCTCCCTAAAAGAGGGCACGTGTTGTGTTGAAATCCGGAGACTGACCTCTTGGCTGTGGGTGGGTCCATTGGATAGCCACAACACCCGATTGGTAGGTCCCTTGTTGCTGGGTTTAATCTGGCCAATGGGGTGCAGTCTAAACGGATCGAGGAACCTATATATACCTATGCACATGACCCAGAGCTTCCTCTTTCGGCTCGTGCATCGGAACACCCGTTCACCTCTCCCTAATTTTAGGGCCTTTTGTGATTGACCTTGCTATGCTGTTGTGTGTCATCTGTCTTTGGGACAGGGGCACGGCAGGCATTTTCCCCACTTGGCTGATTGGCTGTTGCCATTTGGGTTTCCCCTGCCACGTAGCAAATTGTCAAAACTTGTAAGGTTGCGGATAGGCTCTGGTTCAGGTGATAGGGATGGGAGAACAGTCTTGCCATCCCTATGTGAGGGTATTCCGTTAAAGGAATCCAGGGATTCAACTTGGTTTGGCCAACCCCCGAAAAGGGATTGTGCCCATGCCTGAGTCCAGGGGAGCATCTGGGGAGTGAACAGAGTCTGTTCCCGGCTTTTCACCTGCCTCAGGTGTTCACCATTGGCTGACCTATGATAGAGCTCTGGGTCAGCGCTACCTGCAAGGGTGTAGGGAGCTAGTCAAACCAGAGCCTATGCAACCACTCACTTTTCTGTAATCAATAAAGTTGTGGCCTAAATTCTGCCAAAAACCAAAACTAAAATTGGAGTCAAATGTGTCTTTATTTAGGGGGGAGGTCTCTGGGTCTGAGCACGCAAATACAGAGACGAGAGCTAGCAACCATTGTCCTCATTTTATCCAGCATCTACAAAGCCAGCCATCATGCTGCATCTCTACCACACATCTACATGAACCAGTCGAAGTCATTATTAGAGATCCATTCTCTATGTACCCCCACTTTCTGAGGCCAAGTGGGCAAAGGATTGAGGCCTAGGCTGGTAAGGGTTGGAATTGGGTGGAAAAAATGTTGAAATATACATTTATTAAGAAACCAGAAGCATTTTTACTTGGCATTGTAGGAGATGTATAAACAGAAAGGATTGTAAGTTGTTTTCATATGCAATGACGGCAGCAAGAATATTATTGGCGCAAAAAGGGAAGCAAGAAGAATTACCGACAAAAGAAGAATGGAGGATGAAAATGATGGACTATGCAGAATTGGATAAACTCACTGGAAGAATTCGAAACCTGCGGGACCAGAGATTCATAGAAGACTGGTGTAAATTTACGGACTATTTGAAAAGTAATTGTGATGACCAGATTATGTTTGTAGGTTTGCAAGAAGTTTTGTGAGGTAAATTATTTGAATTATTGCAAAAAATGGTTAAAGAGGTGGATTGTGAGTTAAGATAATTAAAGGCAGTAGGAATTTAAGAAATGCAGAAGAAATGATAAAAATGGTGGATCATCAGAGGTGCTGATGGAAGTCCAAAAACATTGTATAAGATGTGAAGTTCTGTGGAATGTATAATAATCGGTATGTTGAAATTAATAAAAATTATATATACAAAACGGAATTGGGGGAATGTGGAGTGCTTGTGCCTTTAGCAGATGTGTGTCAGGCAGAAATTCAACAGGCCGAGTCTTTTCCAGCATGGAAATACAATTATGGGGGAATCTTCACCTGTTCACATTCTGTCTGTGTGCCCTGCAAAATGGGACACAAAAATTTGTAAAGCACATGCAACTTTTAGGCAAACAGTGTCCTCTTTTTCAAGTGAGTTGGAAAGCCCAATGCACATACAGTTCACTGGGCACAGAAAATCCTCTTGGGACCCCTTCCTTCTGAATGCAAAGCAAATGCATGGCTCTGCCGCTGAGCTATGGCCCGTCCTACAGTCTAATTAAGTCCACATATGCAAAACAGGAACAATTTCAGTGCATTCCATGGTTAAAGGCAAAAGGCTCAATGCTGAAAGAAGCAAACGGGTAATTAATCCTCCCTTCTTCTTTTCTGTAGAATAGTTTTCATTTCTAAACATTTTGCACACAATCTTTTAAAATAAAATACCGTATTTTTTCGCTCTATAAGACGCACCAGACCATAAGACGCACCTAGTTTTTGGAGGAGGGAAACAAGAAAGAAAATATTCCGAATCCCAGAAGCCAGAACAACAAGAGGGATCTCTGCGCAGCAAAAGCAGCAATCCCCCTTGCTGTTCTGGCTTCTGGGATAGCTGCGCAGCCTGCATTTGTTCCATAAGACGCACACACATTTCCCCTTACTTTTTAGGAGGGAAAAAGCGAGTCTTATAGAGCAAAAAATATGGTAAAAACTATCTGATGATTTTACCATGGGGGGTGGGGGTGGGACGGCTAGCTACCTTTTAATAAAAATTACATTTGCAGGCGCGCCGTCTCCTTCAGCTGTGAGCTATTTCATGTGTTGCCTTCAGAGCTCCTTCTTCAGAACCCTAATTAGCTGGCAATGCTCTGGCCAGTCTTGCCAGCTTTAGTTTATTATTCTTAATATTAGGATGAACATGTGTGCACTTGATCCATCACCTACAAAGAACCTTCATAGCTTCCCCTTAGAATTTGCTCCGGTAATTTCGAGATTTATTTGTCTTTAATGTCATGATCTGTTCCAACTCCTCTTTAAAGAGGCTACCTCTGTACCTTTTGCTAAAGAAGTCAATGTCATCCCTTGATGAACCTGCAAATTAATGCCACATAGCTTGCCTCCCCTGCCTACTTGATTGTGGAGAGTAAAGCGGTACTTAGAAAAATTGCTGGCTAGCTATCAGCTATTGTTGAAGGGTTCCTCTCTTCCCTTCTGATCTAAATTTTCTTCAAATATAATGATAACCTGCCTGCTGAATACTTCATGTTATTATATACTGCAGTACTGATTGGATTATAGTGAATTGCTTACAACAGGCATGGGTGGACATACCTGGGGGGAACTACTTCTTCTTTTAACTAGGATCCAGAGGTCTTCCAATCCAAGCCAGTTGAAAAAAGCAAACTGGGAGCAGGGCAGGTAGAGGGATGCAGCCAATGGATAATGGCAGCTTTGGGCAGATCCAATTTGCTGCATTCCCATGAACTGTGTAGCTCTTGGGGATACAGGTGCATATTATCCTAATTCACAGAGCCTAGGACTTGCCGATCAGAAGGTTGGCGGTTCGAATCCCTGTGATGGGGTGAGCTCCTGTTGCTTGGTCCCTGCTCCTGCCAACCTAGCAGTTCGAAAGCGCGTCAAAGTGCAAGTAGATAAATAGGTACCGCTCGGGGGGGGGGGGAGGTGAATGGCATTTCCGTGTGCTGCTCTGGTTCGCCAGATGCTGGCCACATGACCCGGAAGCTGTACGCGGGCTCCCTCGGCCAATAAAGTGAGATGAGTGCAGCAACCCCAGAGTCGTCCGCAACTGGACCTAATGGTCAGGGGTCCCTTTACCTTTACCTTTAAATCAGGAATACATGGATCTGACACCTGCGGTTATACAAATTTAATAAATAATAATAATAATCTGCAAGTACAGTTCTGCATCACAATGAATGATATCAGAGATCTAGCACCCTAATTTACTGGTGCTATTTCTATTGATGTGAAACATGGAACATCAAGGACTCTTCCCAATCTTCCTCAAACCATCCAATGATCTAATAGTATATAGATCCTGATCTACCTCCACCCTGTTCCCAGCTTTGGCTTACAACAATCAGAAGGGCAGGGATAGCCCTTGACGTAAGAGCGACAAGGTATATATGACTTTTCAAGATATTTGAAGAGGTTCACCAGAACCTAGTGAAGCCATGAACCACGATGTAATATATTAGCGGATGCTGGACCTGCTACAGAGCACGCAGACGCTTTCAAGTCATCTGTGCAGTGGTACACTTCTTGTGCTGCACAGTGTGGAATCTCCCTATATACATGGAGAGTTCCCAGCCGCACCACTTTGCAGAAGTGAATTCAAAGTCCATTCAAGCACCATGTTCTAGATAGTGCTGAATGGTGAGAATTCATTACATTTGGCCCAGTTTTTCAGACAGCACTCCCTGCAAAATAAATAAATAAATGTCCCACTGCACTACACATGGGGGCTTCTTTATGAAGAGGGCAATGAGCTTTGCCCAAAAATATAACTAGAGTTGCCATCACGTCTCACCTCATCACAAGGGATAGGAGACCATGAGGCAATGGCTTTTTCCACCTGCCTTGCCTTGCCCCACCCTCTAGCCCCAGGAGCCCCAAATTATTGCAAATCAAACCAAATTACTTAATTTAACACAATTTCTTAAAATCCGGTTTCCTGCTCTCGTTGCAAGCATATGTCCAAGATATTCCCTCGTAGCTGCTCATTTCTTATTTAATCCCCAGTTGACATCCTTCACTTGCCATTAAACCAACCTTCCAGCTGTCCACTTTTTTACCTTACAAACAGCACCTCAGTTTCATCTCGTAAATCCATTTCACGTGCTTAGCCCTTCATGTACATTTTTGTTCCAGTTACAGATAGGTAGCCATGTTGGTCTGCCATAGTCAAAACAAAAAAATTCCTTCCAGTAGCACCTTAAAGACCAACTAAGTTAGTTCTTGGTATGAGCTTTCGTGTGCATGCTCATACCAAGGTATCTGAAGAAGTGTGCATGCACACGAAAGCTCATACCAAGAACTAACTTAGTTGGTCTTTAAGGTGCTACTGGAAGGAATTTTTTTATTTTTGTTCCAGACCTGGAGTGTTGAAAGAGTTCAGTTCTCTCTTCCCTCAGTGTTAGAGTGGCAAACTAAATTCTGCGAATATACTGAACTAGCCAAGGTGACAGCATCAATCAGAATGCAATCAAAATAAAAATTAAGAAAGGAATGGAAATGTGTTGAAGGATATATTGTACAAAATCATTCTATTAGAAACCTCTGGATAAGTATAGATTGAACCCATTAAGTTAAGAAGCTATGTTTTTAATAGATGGATGATCATTCTAATGAACAAAAATGAACACAATATTAGAGTTGTTGTTGTTTTAAGTAACAAGTTGGATATCATGCATGTGGGTGAAGAAGTCACATGGGTATTTGGGTAAAAGGGGAGGTGGTTATAGGGTGAGGTGTGGGGAATTTGTAGAAATAATATATTATATGTTATGTATAATGTTGAATGTGTATGACAATTAACATGTAACATGAATTGATTTTTTAATTCACTGGACCTAATGGTCAGGGGTCCCTTTACCTTATAATACATGGGTAGGCAAACTAAGGCCCGGTGGCCAGATCCGACCCAATCGCCTTCTAAATCCGGCCCGCGGACAGTCCAGGAATCAACGTGTTTTTACATGAGTAGAATGTGTCCTTTTATTTAATAATGCATCTCTGGGTTATTTGTGGGGCATAGGAATTCGTTCTTTTCCCCCTTCAAAATATAGTCCAGCCCCCCACAAGGTCTGAGGGATGGTGGACCGGCCCCCCACTGAAAAAGTGTGCTGACCCCTGCATAATATGACATTTGTTGTAATTGTGCTGCTTACCTTAGGTTCTTAGTTGTTTCATTGATAGGACTTTTATAGATTGCAATTGTTTCACTGATGTGTGAATTGTTCTACATGACTTATGTTTTATTTGGGATGCTCTATGACGTTATTGTTATTTATTGTTTGTAAGCAGCTTTGGGACGCGGGTGGCGCTGTGGGTTAAAGCCTCAGCGCCTAGGACTTGCCGATCGAAAGGTCGGCGGTTCGAATCCCCGTGGCGGGGTGCGCTCCCGTCGTTCGGTCCCAGTGCCTGCCAACCTAGCAGTTCGAAAGCACCTTCGGGTGCAAGTAGATAAATAGGGACCGCTTACCAGCGGGAAGGTAAACGGCGTTCCATGTGCTGCGCTGGCTCGCCAGATGCAGCTTGTCACGCTGGCCACGTGACCCGGAAGTGTCTGCGGACAGCGCTGGCTCCCGGCCTATAGAGTGAGATGAGCGCACAACCCTAGAGTCTGCCAAGACTGGTCCCTACGGGCAGGGGTACCTTTACCTTTTAAGCAGCTTTGCAATTCATTTGAATGAAAAGTAGCACGGGTATATAACAAATAAAAATATCAAGTAAAATTTTGAGATGACCACAGCAGTTTCTGCTTGCCAGAAATGCCCAAGGAGTTTTCGAGTGAAGGAAAAATAAGAGTAACTTGTGATATAAGTGCCATGGAAATCAAGAAGAGAAGAAGAAGAGTTTGGATTTGATATCCCGCTTTATCACTACCCGAAGGAGTCTCAAAGCGGCTCACAATCTCCTTTCCCTTCCTCCCCCACAACAAACACTCTGTGAGGTGAGTGGGGCTGAGAGACTTCAGAGAAGTCTGACTGGCCCAAGGTCACCCAGCAGCTGCATGTGGAGGAGCGGGGAAGCGAACCCAGTTCACCAGATTACGAGTCCACCGCTCTTAACCACTACACCACACTGGCTGTGCCACACTGGCTGGGACAAGAAGTCCCAGGGTGCATGCATGTGTATACATACATATAGTTCAGTTGGCAGAACAGGAGCTCTTAATCTCCTGAGTTCAAGCCCCATGTTGACCAAAATATTCCTGCATTTCAGGGGGTCGGACTAGATGACTCTAGTTATCCCTTCCAGCCTAGAATTCTATTATTCTGTATTGTGTTTGTGTGAAATCTCCATCCTTAACAGGTGTTTCATTCCTCCCCCCCCCCCTTAAAGGCCTGCAGAGGGATGTGTAAATAAGGACCGGAGAAATCTGTATTGAATAGAAGCTTTTAAAGTCAAGTTATCTGTTCCATTGCATAACACTTTAAGTTCTTTTGCGTTATGGCCTGAAGTTAAATGAATGCTGATCATGCTGTGGGACTAGAGCACGATGAATTTATATTAAAAATGCAGAAAGTACAGTATACACCGAGGTGCAATCTATTGACTATGTCAGTAATAGCAGCTTTTTTCATTTCCCCCCAGTAATAGAAGTCATTGCATGCATTCAGAATGGATTCTCAGCCTTTATTAATCTCATCAAAGAAGCTGCCTTCAGTATGGAATGCTATTGATTACTTTTTTTAAAGAGACCGTCGGTATCCCTGTTCTTTTCCCACATCACAATGTATTTCAAACATCTCTTAAAACAACCTACAAATTGTAAGGTACTTTAAACCACCCTTAATGATTTGTGCCACATTTAGAAGTTGGAAAGATTCGGTGGGGGCAGGGGAACAAGATGCCAAAACAAAGCTGTGGCCGCCACCCACCAAACAAATATCAGAACTCCAATATCTCTTGATTCCTTCTCCTGCATATTATTATAATTATAACGGGTCAGTTACTTAATCTTGCCCAGAGCAACCCAAAGCAACCAAGTAGACAATTAACCCCACACAGGTACATTGAAACCAAGAAGAAAAAGAAACTTCTTAGAAACATCCCACCCACTTCTATAAGGCCAGAGATAGGTAAAATACAAAAGCCTGGAGGTAGAGGAAAGTTTTTGTCTGGCACCTAAAGTTATATAATTGAAATTAAAAATTGAAATACTTGATTGTCACTTATACAACTTGTGACATTACACGAGCACCCCCCCCCCACTCAGCTCTCTTAGTCTTAATTCCCCTCGTTTACTGACACACACACACCAAACCCAAAAGTCAGTTGCCCTGTTGTTATCTTTTCATTCAGCAGCCTAACAGCCCACAGATAGAAGCTGTTCTTTACCCTGTTGGTGCGACTAATCATGCTTCTGTATCTTCTGCCTGAGGGCATGAGATCAAGAAAGTGCCGGCCAGGGTGTGAATCATCCCTGAGAATTTTCCTCACTCTCCTGAGGCAATATATATAAAGATGGCATCAGGAGAACCTCCCTGGGGAGAGCGTTCCACAAATAGGCACCACTGCAGAAAAGGACCACTAAGGAAGAACACAGGCATAAATGGGGAATATTGCTACCTTTTAGTCAGAGGTCTGCTGTTCCATTATGTTTATTAAAGGTAAAGGGACCCCTGACCATTAGGTCCAGTCGTGACCGACTCTGGGGCTGCGGAGCTCATCTCGCTTTATTGGCCGAGGGAGCCGGCGTACAGCTTCCAGGTCATGCGGCCAGCATGACTAAGCCGCTTCTGGCAAACCAGAGCAGCACACAGAAACGCCGTTTACCTTCCCGCTGTTTACCTTCCCGCCGTTTACCTATTTATCTACTTGCATTTTGACACGTTTTCAAACTGCTAGGTGGGCAGGAGCTGGGACCGTACATTAGTGAAGTGTTAATACTGATGCCACCCGGAGTTTTACAGAGCGATCCTAACCCTGGCAGTGCATCAGTGGGGATGGATGGAAGGTGTAGATAACCACCTCTTCTGTTGCCATGCTACTTAGGCCAGCTGGGACAGCTGCGGGGTTGGTGATCAGAGCCAGATTGGACCTGAGGCTGTCTGATGATGGCAGTAGGGCTGGATTGGGATCCAGCGGGTCCTTGGCCAGCTCCAGTGGCATAGCGTGGGGAGTGCAGGGGAGGGGCCGGCCGCACTGGGCGCAACATCTGGGGGTTAGGGTTAGGGGGCGCAAATTACTTGCCTTGCCCCGGGTGCTGACAACCCACGCTACGCCACTAGCCAGCTCAGCCCCTCCCTGTCACAAATTAGGGTTTATCATGGTCTAGCGCTGGTGCAAATGCTGTCAGTGGTACTCCCCTCGCAGATGGGGAGATACTTCCATTCACACACACAACCAGTGCAGCAGTATGGGGGTATGGGGCTAGGAGTGCCATCTTAATTACCATGATGCTTAATTATCACTAATAATTAATAATAATAATAATAATAATAATAATAATAATAATAATAATAATGCAATCGTTTAACCATGGTTGTCTGTTGTCTGGGTATTGTTTCATTGTTTTGTGTTATTAGGTTACATTATCTCTTTTTTATAAGCTACTTTTTTATTTTAACAGAGACGGAGATACAAATATTAAGCTAAAGTTAAACGAATTTCTAATAATAAATAAATAAATCAATAAAGCATTAAAATCCTCATTAAATGTTACAGAAGATTAGCGTTTCATGCAGTATGGGATGAGCGGGTTATCTCATTTTCCTCTTTAATGTTCTATGAAATAAAATGGCTCGAAAAGAAAAACCAAAGGAGGGATTGCAGAAACATTTTGACTCCCTGGAAAGAAAGGAAAACGCGCATGCATTCCATCGTTAGAAGATAACCCAACGTACCAGAAGATTTCACTTGGTGTACTTAGATTAATAAGGTTTTTCTGGAAACAAATCTTGAGTGGCAGGAGATTTGAATCCTCTAAGAGGCATGCATCTATTACAATGAACAAAAGAGGGGGTGTCAGGAGGGACTTACTCTTGATTTACAATTATAACTCAATGAGCATTCATGGAATAAATAAATAAAATCAGCAGCATTATCATAGGCCAAATTTTTTAAAAACTGCTAAATGTGGTGACTAGCTTCATAACATGACCAACAATGAGACATCTCGTGGATGACAATAAGGTGAAGACGAGTGTTGGAAGGGTGCAATAGACAAAATGAATTTCTTCACACAGTGTCTAGTTAAAGCATATAATTCATCCTCACAATGATGGCCACCAACTTGGGTGGCTTTCAAAGAGGATTGGGCAAATTCATGGAGGTCCTTCTGGCACACTTCTCATAGACATCTGGTTGGCCATGGTGCCTCTGCCTACATGGGCCTCTGGTCTCATTCAACAAGGCTTTTCAACAAGGTTATAGTTCAATGGCAGAGGGCATGATTTGCAAGTGTAAGGCCCCAACTTCAGCCTCCGGCATTTCCCACTAAAAAGGGATATCAGGTAGCCGGTGTTGGGAAAGATCAGTACCTATTACCTGAGATCCTTTGCCTGAGTCTGTGAAGAAAGACTGAGTAGTTATCAATGAACTAGATGGACCACAATTATATAAAGGTGCCCTGTGCTGTGTGGATGTCCTATATTAGAGTCTGTTTCTTAGTTTCAATGGAGAGTGATGGATCTATAGGAACTGGCTTACATATAGAACATGGTATGCATGCAGATTTAGGGATTTAGCTAGTACAGAAGAACCTATGAAGCCACCTTATCCTGAATCAGACTATTGGTTCATGTGGGGGGAAAGAGGAGGGAACAAAAGATTCTTGCAGGCAGATCTTTTTTTCGGGCCAAACACATTTGGGAATAATTCTTTAAGGAGAATTATAAATAATAATATACAAAACATGCATATGGATGGAGGAGAATGTGTTTGGTCTGCATTTTTAAGTGAAATAACCTCTTGGATTAATCCATGGATCAGAACATAATGATTTTCTCTCTCTCCAGATTTCATATTTCTCTGAATTTTGCAATAAAGTTATTGGCTCAAAGGACGTACCAAGATGCATTAAAATATGCATGCAAGTGATGTATGTATTAAAGATAAAATGCATTTAGAAATGTGTACATTGAGATAACATACATATTTGAAATGTACATAATTAAGATACATATTGAATATGTATTTACATTCAATGATTAAAAAACCTGCCTGTTTAAGATTAGAGTTAAGGCTCACACTCCACAAGGGCAGGAAATTGGAAGCTAAGACTGATGCCTTAACAGTTTGGCAATTCCTTTGCACAAATCACCCCCAGTGTGTCCTCACTTTCCCTTGGTCTTTCTGGGTGAATCCAGATGAGGAGGATGGAGTGCTTTGTTGCCCTGTATTGCCTTATGAAGCACATGAACCTTACTGTATTGCTAGAGGAATCCTCCTTTCAGTTCTGTACAAAATCTAGCACCTGAGCAGTGCTTGAGGAACATAGGTGGGTTCATGGGGAAGTATTTAATAGTGGTCTTGCGCTAGCACACAACACTTCCATTGAATTAAGAAAGAGTACCTATCCACTTTGGCCACCTCATGAGAAGAGAAGACTCCCTGGAAAAAACCCTGATGTTGGGAAAGATGGAGGGCACAAGGAGAAGGGGACGACAGAGGACGAGATGGTTGGACAGTGTTCTTGAAGCTACCAACATTAGTTTGACCAAACTGCGGGAGGCAGTGGAAGACAGGAGTGCCTGGCGTGCTCTGGTCCATGGGGTCACGAAGAGGTGGACACGACTAAACAACAACCTAGCCACTTATGACCCCCTACACCAATCCAAAAGCTGCTCCTGAAGGTATGGGTCTCTCTCTGAAACAGTACAGAAAATTGTCTGGAAGGGTGTAGTTGGTAGGGAGCAATCAATAATAATTAATAAATGCCTTGATTTACTCATCCTGCCCCTCTGCACCCGTTCCACTGGGAAGGTTTTAAGCAGGATTTGAAAATAGCTGCCAGATATAATGAGATGCTACCTAGGAAGATTATGTTATTGGTACAATTATGTGGATCTATAAACTATAAACAGCATTTCCATGAGCTCTGGCTTCTGTCAGTGTTCTGTTGCTCCAGAAGCGGTTTAGTCACGCTGGCCACATGACCTGGAAAGCTGTCTGCGGACAAACGCCAGCTCCCTTGGCCTGAAAGCAGAGATGAACACTGCACCCCAAAGTCAAATTCAACTGGACTTAACCATCCAGGGGTCCTTTACCTTTACCTTTTTATAAACTAAGTCCAACAGCAATATGAGAAAAGGCCATTTAGTTGCAGCTACTTTCAGGAACCATTTCCTAATATATTCCAAAGATATGATTAACTCTTTTAAATGTGACTGGTTGTCTGCATTTGTTTGGGAAGCAGAAACAGTGACATAGCTTAATGATGAGCAAACCTTCTAGTTACAAGAAAGAAGATTCCACCTAAACATTAGGAAGAACTTCCTGACAGTAAGAGCTGTTCAACAGTGGAATTTGCTGCCAAGGAGTGTGGTGGAGTCTCCTTCTTTGGAGGTCTTTAAGCATATGTCAGGAGTGCTCTGATGGTGTTTCCTGCTTGGCAGGGGGTTGGACTCGATGGCCCTTGTGGTCTATTCCAACTCTATGATTCTATGATTCTAGTTGGGGTGTGTGTGTCCGTGTGTATATGCAGATGTGTGTGCCAGTGGCAGCACCAGCAAAAAGAAATAATAATCAGGGGGTGCACAGAAGAGGCAAAGAAAAACACTAGCATATGTTAATGAAAAGGATCCAGAAATGAGGGGAAGGCGGACAAGTGTCTTGTTTGGGGGGGTGTTTGCTCCCTGTCTCCCACCCCTCAACATTGCCTGTGGTACATGTACACATGCATGTATGGGGTTTAACCAGCAAAACTTGGTGTTTGCATCTTCCTTTGCAGACAACACAAGTCAGAGTTGTCCCCTTTGCTTGAGGCAATGGAGGTGATTTCTCACCAGCTGCACTGATGATGATTTGCAAAGCAATTATCTGAATAAATCAGCTTAATTCACCTAGCAGTAAGAACTGTATTCTTCTGGATTAATTGCTGCTCTTCTTCATAAAATCATATAACAACATGAAGGTTTATGGTGCATCATTTCTTGAAGTTAGGACTATTCTGCTGCATCTTATAAGAATGAAATCCATTTGAAAACAAGACTGAATGACCTGACAGCTCTGTGTAAGAGGAATGCTTTGGGTGGCCAAGGGAGAAATTAGGCCATAGATACAACTTCAGAGACTGCATCGCAAACCTACAGTTCCAGATTCTGTCGATATGGAACGGCTCTCCAAAGAAGGAATCTGTGACAGAAAAGCTCAAAAGGTCACTCAGTGCCCAACGGCAGTAAAAGACTTTACTGAGTTGGTTTTATCCAGGATAGTGTCTCAATACCACTGCAATGTGCAAAGAATCAGAGATCAGGGAACCTCAGCAAGAATATGCTATGCCAGGCAAGTCAGGGGGTTTCAAAGCATCTGGAGGAACTGTGAGTTCAAGCAAAGTTACAAATTAATCCCCAGAAAGGAAAGGAAAACAACTACCACTGCCATGACCTTTGTAGAGGTTTGGAGGACAGGCACCAGGAACACAGTGTTGAGGTCTGCATTTGCAGAGACCCTTCAACTTACAAGGCAGATCAGAGGCTGGAGGACAGCAGAGTGGCAGGTTATATTCGGGACAGTGCAGTTTGGTCTCCACCAGGTATGTCCAATATAGAGATCGTGTTTGGGATGTGTGTGAGAGAGAAAGGGGCACAGAGAACATGTAATGGCTGTGTTCTATACATGATCTTATTACCCACTCTTCACCAGAAGGTCCCAGGGCAGGTCATAGTCATTTAAGAATACACTATGAAAACAGTTGAAAAGCAAATTATGGCACCTAGTAGTTTCCAAATGAATGTGCAGTAATAGTAAAAGGCATCCACAAGTCATCCATACCACTGAATCTCATATGATCCCACTTTCAGACCCAGGAAATTGCATTCATTTATTTACTTACAAAGGGACGCGGGTGGCGCTATGGGTTAAACAGAGCCTAGGACTTGCCGATCAGAAGGTCAGCAGTTGGAATCCCTGCGACGGGGTGAGCTCCCATTGTTCAGTCCCTGCTCCTGCCAACCTATCAGTTCAAAAGCACGTCAAAGTGCAAGTAGATAAATAGGTACTGCTCCAGCGGGAAGGTAAACGGTGTTTTTGTGCACTGCTCTGGTTCGCCAGAAGTGGCTTTGTCATGCTGGCCACATGACCCAGAAGCTGTACGCCGGCTCCCTCGGCCTATAAAGCGAGATGAGCACCGCAACCCCAGAGTCAGTCACGACTGAACCTAATGGTCAGGGGTCCCTTTACCTTTATTTACTTACAAAACAAAGAGGTAGACCAGGGATAGCTAATATGGTGCCTTCAAGATGCTGTTGGATTCCAGCTCCCAACATCCTTCACCATTGGCCCTGCTGACTGGGGCTGATGGAGCTGGAGTCTGGCAATATCTGGAGCGCACCATGTTGGCTACCCTTGAGGTTGACTGGACCACACCTCTTCATTTTAATTCTAACCAAGAGAATCTCCTACTGCTTGCCTTCAAACCAATCTTGGTTGGCTCCAGTGGAAGGATCAATTGTACATAGGTGGTGTTCTGCATTCTTTCAAGGTTGTTTAGCAGCCCTTTGTTCCGGCAACCTACACAGTTTTGTTTATAGGTGTTTGTGATAGCAGCAAGTCAGGCACAGAATTGTGACATCACCAAGAACGTGGCAAGTCACCACAGCCAGTTGGATTAAATGGCAGTCATGAGAAATGAAGCCAAGGGCATTGAGAGTGAATGAAGAAGATACACACCGCTTTGGCACCAAGAATGACAGCATTTTGAAGCATTAGGAATATGTTTGGCCATAGGTGTCAATAATGGGAGGTGTTTTATTTCACTTAACGAACACAACATGAAATGAGGCAAACTGTGTGGGCTCTTCCCTTCTTCCTCCCCATTAGTCACCATTTTCGCCTTGGGAAAAGATGGAAGTTATGACAGGAACTGCTATTTTCAGAAAGGTCTTGCTGTGAAAAAGAAGCCAGGGCAACATCTAGGGAGCACATGATGGCATTAAAAATGGTCCTGATGCGATTGAACCACAGAACTACTGTAAATACAGATTGCAAGAAGCAATTTGGGAGCACAATAGACCTTGAATGTATCAAAATACCTCTGTCACTTCAAAAGACCTCTCAAAACCATCAGGGTTCTGTGGAAAAGAAGAAACCACTTTTTATTATTCAGTCTCCTGACAAGCATCAAGTTTTGAATTAGCTGCACAGCAGCATTTCATCAACAACCCAGTTATCTGAATTACTTTGTTTATGCCATTGCGACTAATGGCACTTAAGATGTACTCAAAGCAAGTTTACAAACCAAGGAGAGTAGATTAACAATTGTGGCTATCTTTGACCGGCACTCTTCTATCTACAGCACTTCTCACTTTGATGAGAAACTTCAGAGAATCTAGGTTCTACAGTTTCCTGATTGGAGAACCAATACTGATAAAACATATGGAGTCTATTTTCTTTTCCAGCAAGGATGCAGAAATCCAGTACTCTGATCTTGCCAAACAACTTTAGATATTTTTAGATCTTTGGTTTTATCACCTGTGTGTTTGCTGCCCTGGACTCCTTTGGGAGGAAGGGTTGGGATATGCATTTAATTATTATTATTATTAATAAATAATAATACTCGCAGTAGCTTCTGATTTATGAGCCTGCTGTGGGGGGGAATTAACACTGGCATGATAGCTTGCACATTAAGGTTGCAATCCCATACTTTAGGTATTGGATTTCAGCCTCCCTCTTTGAGTAAACCTATGGAAGACATTGGGATTACTCTACTGTGAGGACTCTGGGGACTACATCTTGGATAGCTTGTAATTCCATAACTGATTACCATACTCTGTTGAAGATTTTGCAGGTTTTAATCAGGGTGCCAGCAGACCATCACTGCAGTCTGTTGTATCTTACATTGACAAATGGCTTATTTTCTAAGCAATTTGCTTCTTAGAAGTTTTATCAGAGAAATCTATCTTGTTCTCTCTCTGTGTGTGTCTCCCTCCCTCTCTCTGAAGGCTGCTCTGTTGCCAGTTTCTTTTTTGGAGGGTGGGGGTGTGTGGAAATCTCCCCTCAGTTCCGTTCCAGGTCAACTCGCTGCCAAGTTTGCCAGCCTCAGATGACTTTTGCGCTTTTCATAGAGTTTTGAATAATTGGTCGCCCGTTAAGTGAACAGCTGTATAATCTTTGTTTATACATTTTTTATAGAAATGTCTGCGGCTGCCTTCCTGAGATCTGCTGTCAGTCAAGGGAAGACGCGAGCGCAATCTATTTGAGAGCGCCTCAAGCACTGCAAATGAGGTTCTCTCATTCCTCAGTGCTTTCTCGTTGATATCTTCGGGCCTTCATTGTAAACACAGGTCCTTTGTGTGATAAGTGCGGAAATTTGAGTGATGGGGATAGATATCTTGTCACTGGAACAGCAGCTGCGATGTATTTATGGTTGAAAGCCATTTTAATAGTGCGTCACTTTGCATTACATGCGCTAATTCCTTGATGTTAATATGCTGTCTAGCTGAGCATTCTTGAAGCAGTTGAATCTTCTTCATTTTAGGAAGAGGAAGCTGAATCCTGCAAGGTCAGAGGGACACTATTCCCCCCTTCAAACCAGCACTTACAGACCCTCAGATGCAATGTTATTAACCATGGGCAATGTGGACACTATGAAACAATGTCCCATCTCAAGAGATGTTCGGAGAGTAGGGTTGCCATATTTCAAAAAGTAAAAAATCCAGATACAAAAGTTGTTGAGCTTTTTTCTTTTTCTGCTATTTTTGAGGGAAATTGGCAAAAACCAGACTGCCAACATGCGCCTGGATTTTCCTAGACATTTTGCCGCTTCCGACTGCAGTATTCTGGGTATGTTCTAGGAAATTTTGGATGTATGGGAACCCTATCAGAGAGCCCAGATTTCAGGGTCTGAGGGTGTATTAAACCACACATTATTTACTTTGTATTTTATAAACTGTTTCCTTCAGAGGTCAGGACAGCTGAAGTGGCATTTATGCAGTCCAGATGTTCAGGGAAGCTTTAAAGTGTGATGTTTTATTGTGCTTTTAATATTCTGTTGGGAGCCACCCAGAGTGGCTGGGAAAATACATTATTATTATTATTATTATTATTATTATTATTATTATCATTATCATCATCATCATCATCATCATCATCATTATTGGGTGCTGCAGTCTGCAGTGATCTCTCTGCCTGGTTTACACAACTGGCGGGGGTATTTGTAGTATTTTTACTGGTTATGGGTTTTTTTGACAATGCTCATAGTGATTTTACAGTATGCTGGATTTTCCCTCCCTCATATTAAGTGATATAGAAAAATTTCTCATAAAGGAAGAAAGTGAGCATAGCTGGTCTATGAGCTGAACTAGAAGCTCTACCAAACATTCAATCCATTTGGCACCCAGAGTTTCTGGCAATGAATTCTGTGGGGAGAAGGAAGGCCCCCTAAGAATTCTCAGAACCCTTAACAACAAACTACTGTTCCCGAGATTCTTTTGGAAAAGCCACTACAGTTTAAAGTTGTATGATACTGATTTAAATGTATGGTGCAGATGAGACCAAGGTATATAAAAGCAACAGTAGTGATGGAATCACACATAATCACAAACAAAATGTGCTCACTTCCTTTCAAACTGTTGTTTTTCCTCATTTATAGATTACCAGTGCAATCCTATAAATGAGTTCAGTGGGACTTATTACCAGGCAAGGGTGTTCAAGATTGTATAAGAAGATGTTTGGTTCTTTGCTGTTGGGCTTGTGCAAACTTTATCAAGATGATAAATTTGTATGACAGAAAGGAACCTGGAGGCTGCCAACTCCAAAACTCTCCCTCCCTTTATTTGCATTAATATATTATTTAAATCCCACCCCTTTCTTTCTCTTTGAGAAAATCATTGTTTGATCCTCTGAATTCTTGTTCCCAGAGTCTCTCCAAGCCAATATATAATGAGCTGAGTGAAAAAGTTTAAGGTTACAAGGTGAGGGAGTCTTCTTTGTTCAGTAAACATGAAAAGTACACATACTTTGCTGGATTGAACATGCCATATTTATGAAATTGTAGCTACCGCAAATTCCATCTTCTTCTCCAAGGAAGATGAATGTGAGATTATTTTATAATTGTTCAATAAAAAGTCCTCCAAATGTGTAAGAAATGGATGCTCTCTTAGTTGCTTCATAACCACAGAGTTGTTACACTTTTCCTCTAGTAGTATTTTACTGAGTTTGAATTGCAAACTGATTTATTAATGGAAAACTCTCCAGAACACAATGTTGACTGGGTGGTATATGAGTGCCAACTTCAAATCCCCCTGTGACCTTGCCCTCGCTCCTTTGTCTCTCTGTCCTTAAACCCAGAAGTGGCTTTCCAGATGCGTCAGAGCCACTGTGCCAGGTTTCGGACAGATGGGTTACTTTTATTTACCAGGAGGAGGAGAACCAAGGGGATATAGAACTCAGTGCAGTGCAACTGCCCCTCCCCATCTCCCTCCTGCTAAACAGCAGTGACCTACCTGCCCAGAAGCATCATCAATTTTTCTCCTGTGAAATGGATATATTTGGGGTGCCTACAACAAATCCTTACATTTTTGAAATGGGCTCCTCGGCCCAAAAAGTTTGGGAATCCCTGCTGTGAAGAGACACCATTAACACTAGTACTGTCAATAAATTGTTACTACTAATAACAGCAGTAAAATATAGAGTATTTTTTCCCCTCTATGTTGTGATGCTACAACATTGCTGTTGTTCTTCTGCCATGTTGACCTTTCAAAACTTCCCACCCCGATTTTTGACCTGTATCATGCCCACTGCCGAAGATCAATTCACCGGCAATGAAGGGTGAAAACAGACTGAGAGGCCATCGTTCTTAGTGGTTTTGGCACATCTTTGCATAATTCAGAAGCATTTCTTTTATGAGCAGAGAATGGTTGTCAAAACACTTCCATTGTTAGAATGTATGCTGTGTCTCTGCTTAAAGGTAGGGCTGAAGAGCATTCTGGTTTGCTCTCCATTTAAGAGTCAATCTGCTCATGCTTCCTTCAACTGAATGCAAATACAGTGGTACCTCGGGTTACATACGCTTCAGGTTACATACACTTCAGGTTACACACTCCACTAAGTCAGAAATAGTGCTTCAGGTTAAGAACTTTGCTTCAGGATAAGAACAGAAATGGGGCTCCGGTGGCGTGGCGACAGCAGGAGGCCCCATTAGCTAAAGTGGTGCTTCAGGTTAAGAACAGTTTCAGGTTAAGTACGGACCTCCGGAACAAATTAAATACTTAACCCGAGGTACCACTGTATGTGGATTAAGCCACACCATGGGTCCATGTAGTTATGAGGTGGCCCGAGGACAGTCTTTCTCTTTCTTTAACATTTTTACAGCTGCATACAGCAATGATGGTTCTACTCTGTGGCTCTACAGTCCTGCCTGCCCTAAAATAAAAAATAAAAAACCGCTTGAAAATGTTGTCAGGAAGTGACTGGATGTCAAAACACACAGTCCCTTCCTGGGGAATTGTATGGGAGAAAAGATGGCTGCCTCCATGTACCTATGGCGGCAACCATCTTTCCACCCCACCCCAATACAATGACCCTGATAGCTGAAAAAGGCCACTGCAATAGGGTGATCACTCCATTAGATGGTAAAAAGAGAGATTTAATGAGACTGCATGAATGAAAACACTCACTTCATGCCCCAAGGATCTCCTGCAAAAAGGAATTGTGTTTCCCCCTCATGGCTCTACTTCCAGAGATTTTAACCCTTATAGTATATTCACTTAAAATTATTTGCAGGCCCAGGAAAGTGACTACCCAAAGCTTTCACTTGACAGCCAGAAATCTGGGAGGCTTGCAGATGATCCCTGACTGTCAAATTCAAATTGGCTCAGAAATGAGCTGAGCCACTTCTGTAATTTTGGGGGAAATAGCTCACTGTCGATGAAAGCTGATTCAGTTTGAACTATGGATGACTTGCTCATCTAAAATATGAATTTTGTTCAGACAGGAAAAGATGCAATATTTATAACCATGGTGGATGACAACAACTACAGAAACCAAATCCAACCAGATTTTATTTGCTCAGAATTCTTATCTGATTTATTTCCATTTTATCCTACTAAGGATGAAAAAGTAGCTTAAGCCTTCAGTGCTTCCTGTTAGAAATTACTAATTACACCATTAATAACCACATATCCCACCAGAATAACTGTGTAGAAGAGGGTTTGTGATAATGTGCCACAACTACTTTATCAACCACAAAACGTGTGATGTAAAAGTTCTTTCACAAGGAATGGGATCCAAAAGTATCATTCAATTAATTGGTGGGATTAATTCATTAGTCACAAATTTGTTCATTGCTCACCTGCGAAATGATGGTTTGGCGCCAAACAGCATTGCTGTAAACATTCTCTGTAAACAGTTTTGATTGGGGAAATATATCAAAGATAATTTCCCAAACGATAAATTATATGTTGGTGTTATCCATCTGTTTAAATATGCAGATCCATCTCTAAGGCAGGTAGCAACATTTTCTTCTTTTGAATTATAGTCAGTTGCTTCAATTCAACAAACCCTTAAAACACTTGTTATATTCTTCTTATAAAATGACACACCTGATCGTTTTGCATTTGTACTTGTGCAGCTGCCTAACCAAGCTGTTCTCAGAGTTGCTACTATTTCTCTTCAGAGGTGTAAAATTGCTAGACTGTTGTAGCAAAGGGTTGCATCCAGCTAAGTCATACTCAGAGTAAACCCCCAGAAGTCTGAAGATTCTTAAGTTGTCAAATTCACTAATTGCAGTGAGCCTACTCTAAGTACGACTGAGTTGGGCACAAGCCAAGACAAACAAATGAACAGTGCCATGGCTATGCATGTTAAATTCAAAATACAGTGGTACCTCGGGTTAAGTACTTAATTCATTCCGGAGGTCCGTTCTTAACCAGAAACTGTTCTTAACCTGAAGCACCACTTTAGCAAATGGGGCCTCCTGCTGCCACTGTGCCGCCAGAGCCCGATTTCTGTTCTTATCCTGAAGCAAAGTTCTTAACCAGAAGCACTATTTCTGGGTTAGCGGAGTGTGTAACCTGAAGCGTATGTAACCTGAAGCATATGTAACCCGAGGTACCACTGTAAACCCCATTGTGTTCTGTAAGCCTCACCTGCACACTTTGTGGGTGTTAAGATAGCAGCCTTATTGTATCGTAAGTTGTCATGAATCCATTTCATCACACGTTCTGTTGTTATATTCTAAACTGTAAATTTTATGTTTGGTTTTCCATTCATTTAAATGGGATTTTAATTCACAGAGTGTGAGGATATCAATAGTCACTAGCCACAAGACCCACCCAACCACTTTGAATCGCACTCAGAAATGGCCTGGAAGTCAGAATAGACATATTGTGAAATGTGACTGTTATCAGCATTTTCAACCCGCTGAAGTTCATGTGTGATCTTCAAAGGTCGCTGATGAACACGGCATTACAGTAGTTTAACCTAGATGTGACCAGAAATTGAGTATCTTGATGCCTTCTCCTGATGTTTGCAGGATGTTATGCCAAGTTTGGCACAGTTCTGCATTTGTTTTTGTTGTTTTTTTTTGTTGTTTTTTTTTGGGGGGGGGTTGTGGCATCAGACACCCTTTGTGAGTAAGGTCAGCTCATCAAACATCCTGCACTGTCCCCCTTGAGAATCCCATTGGACTTTTTTCTCCCTTTCGATAAATGCCATTTCTTTCCTGTCGATTGGTGCAATTGAAAAAACAACACAATTTCTTTTCTTGTTAATTGATGGAGAATCATTACGAAGATGTGGCAGGAATTTTCAAGGCGACACTCATTTTAATGGATTTGTTTTTGAAAGAATGGCATTTGGCAGAAAAGCTGGAAGCAATTTTTTCAATACATAAATGCAAGCTCCCCTCCACACACCCAAACTGTTTTAGTTTGGTTCCTGTAGTGCATGCTGTATTGTTTCACATTTCATCGTATTTTCATGATGTTTTGTTTTCTCATAAGTTGCCTAGAGTACAATTTATGGGAATGCGGGATATACTTTTTTTATTAAAAAAAAAATCCATCATAATGATTGGCATTTTACCAGAGAACCAGGTCGTGCATTTGTCTTCTATCTCCAACCTACAGCAGAATCCTATAAAATGACTCCTCAGAGGTGAGTCCTATTGGTTTCTATGAGGCTTAGGTTGCTTCCTGTTTCCTAAGCATTTGTCCTGATTTGTTTGCACAAAGGTTGTGGGGAGGTTAGACAATGCCTGCTATTCATTCAGCATTTACTCTGAATTGTTTGTGGGGAGATTACACTGCATTATGTTATGTGAGTATTAACCTTCCAGCACATTTCTCTATCACTTTCCTTATCAATTTTTTCCCCATTTCTTAAGTCCAGGGGTTTTTTTGTGTGGGGTGGGTGGGAGAGCAGGTTTGTCACACAGGAATTTAAACTCACCTTTAATTGTACGATATGAATTTGCTGGCATGTGATTGAATACCACCTGAAAATTGTGACAGTTGGGGGCACCCAAAGGCCCTGGTAAGTCAGTTGTAGGATTGCAGCATTATTCATTCAACACATTACACATCTATGTTGAAATATCCCCATTCATTCAGCAAACAGAATTGGTGTTCTTAAGGTACCAAGATGCATCAATGCGTCTGTCTGTCTGTCTTGTTTTCCCCACCTACTAGGCATCAACCTCTTCCAGGGGCTTTCCTGAGCAGCGTAGTGACTTTTCCTGTACTCCAGTAAAAATATACCCTCACAAATCAAGAAGCAGCAGACTCCGACTAAGTGGCTGCGAAGATTTACATTCTGTTGCTAACCCAGTTCTTACTCTGCTGAAAACCCCACAGCATCGATATAATGAATCCCTCAACCTCTGCCGCCAGCGCAATTTTTCTTCCCAACCTCATTGGCTCACAACTTTCTGCTTGACCTTTCACAATCTGTGTGCGGCAGAACTTCATTACAACCTTTTAATGATGCACAAATGGCACACAACACCAAGGTCGCCGCAGATTCCCCCGCGAGAACTTTTCAAGGCACCGCTATAGAAATAGAGAGCAACAGGACTGTGTTTAAAGAAGCTGCGTAACTCAGTGGAGGAATAAAACCATGGCTGTCCCCAAGGAGCTGCTTGTGCAAAAGTGGAGGGGGATCTTGAGGATCTGATCGGTTAACTTTCTGTAAATGAGAAAATGATTTTAGGGATGGAGACAGGGTGGGGGTGATGACATTTCTCATGCTGTCAGAAGCTAAACGAATACACTGGGTCATTTAAGAGAGCTATCTGAAAGGCAGACGGATAATAGATCTTGGCATGGGAACATTCAAATCAATGCCTGTACAGATTAAGGTTACATTAATCTTCTATATTTCACAGTCCTGATTACCAGCGTGGTTTGATGGTGGCCATAGGAAAAGAGGAGGCTTAGACTAAAATTATTGTTTGGTGATTGGGCAATGTGGTTAGAATTCAACAGGTGAAGAAAGGCACCTGTTAGAAGAAAAGGAGGGAGAGAATTTTGTTTGGCAACTTCTCCTCTCCCCTCAAGGCCAATTCCCAAATTCTGCTCCCCAGAGTTTTGGGGGACCCTCTATAGCAAAGGGGGATGGGCTTCAGGGAGGAAGGGGAGTTGCCAAAATTGCTTCCTTTCCCAAAACAAAGAGTTTGAACGCTTTTTTTTTTTTACTTCTTTGTGCGGTCAATCAGTTTATATACAATAAATAGTGTGTGTGTCACACACTATTATTACCTCTAGCCTGGTAATAATTTAATATAAACCACCATGAAAATGGAGCAGACATTATACCCCAGTCTAGCATAGCGTTGTTAATTTATTTAATTTATGGGTTTTTCTTAAATGAAGTATATTACGAATTCCCACACTTGAAATAGAATAATAGACAAAAAGCAACTCTATTATTTTAAAAAATTCTTTTTGATCGTGCAAATGACTGAAAACACAATAAATGTACTCCTCCTTGATTTGCGTTTTATCTTTCATCTTTGCAACCTACCCTGGTACCAGGTAAAGAAACAAAATTGCTCGGGGTGAAGAAAACGAAAAGACATTGCAAAGCACTCCAAAGGATCTCTCCAAACTGGTGCAAGTGTAAAGTCACTGGCATGTCACTGATTATTATTAATATTAATTAATTAATTTCACATATATGCTTATGGCATTTGAACTGGTGATGGTGACTGACCAGAAATGAGATTCCAGGATCACAGGGGATTTCCACCCAGTGTGCTTCTGCAGAAAAGCTGAATTCCATGTGAATTCTAGAGTTGCAGAAGCTGGTGCTTCTGCTATGGGGATAAGGATATTGGTTTATCAAATCCTTTTCTGCTGTCATATGAAGAGAACTGGTAGCATCATCTACACAAAAGCCTAAATTGCTGTAGCATGTCCTCATTGAGATTTTCCTCCACCATTATGCCTTCTCTGTTCTTGACTGCCCTGCCTTCTCTCCATTGTTTCCCCATGGTCTAATCTAGATAGGGTTGCCCTTGGGAACAGAGACATCAGAACACAAGGCAAGCTCCATTGAATCAGACCAAAGGCCCATCTACAGTCCAGCATCCTTTCCCCACAGACACCAACAAGGAGGCTACCAATTTTGTTCATCATCATTTTTGTTCAACATCCCATCCAACCCGAGGAAGAGACTATTTTATAATTTGGCGGTTGGTTGTGATAAAGTTATTATCTTGCCTAGTTGCCATTGGTAGCATTTCCACCCCCATTGTTCAGCCCGGACACTGAGGTCCAGCGCCGAGGGCCTTCTGGCAGTTCCCTCACTGCGAGGTGCAAGGTTACAGGGAGCCAGGCAGAGGGCCTTTTCAGTAGTGGCACCTGCCCTGTGGAACGCCTTCCCATCAGATGTCAAAGAGATAAACAACTATCTGGCTTCTAGAAGACATCTGAAGGCAACCCTTTTTAGGGAAGTTTTTAATGTATTTACTATGTTTTTAATATCCTATTGGGAGCTGCCCAGAGTGGCTGGGAAAACCCAGTCAGATGGGTAGGGTATAAATAAATTAGTAGTAGTAGTAGTAGTAGTAGTAGTAGTAGTAGTAGTAGTATTACTGTTAGTATTAGTATTCCAATCCTCTTTTAACCTGCCCAAGGTGGTTTCCCCTCACTGCCTCCCATAGGAACGATTCCCATAGTTTCACTATGAGCTGCATAAAGAAGTACTTTTTACAAATCTCTCCTGAGTTTTCCAATATTCAGCCTCATTAGAAGTCCACAAGTTCTGTTAATATGGGAGAAGGGGGGGGGGGGACTTTTTCTCGAAGTACCTTTGCCATGTCATGTCTAGCTTTATAGACTTCCACCGTTCACCTCTTACTCCCCTTTTCTCTAAAATAAAAGTCCCAAACGCTCTTCTTCGTCTTCTTCTTTGGCGATCACTCGTAGCCGAGTGGGCCCAAAACGCTACAGCCTTTCTTAATACGGGGGCTGCTCCTTAATCATTTTTGTTGCCCTTTTCTGAACCTTTCCCAACTCTACCATATCCTTTTTGAGGTGAAGTGTTGATAGAACATTTGGGTCATGGCCACAGGCTGGCTAGTGGGCCCATGTCTGTAAGTTTCTTGGACAGATTGTGACAGACTCCACTGATGTGATTTTCTCTTCCTTTGTCTCTCTCTCGTTCGATAAAACACAACACAACCCAGCCCATGTATCATTACCAAATGACAGATCATCCCCGCTTAATTTTGTTGTGATTAAAAAAAAATAAAAAATACACAAGTTATGACTTACTTCACTTCTGTTCTAATTACAATTTAAAACCAATTTAAAACCAATTAAGTTCATGGTGGGTTTTCTCTCCATCGCTAATAGGAACTAGATTGCAATATATATGCATTATATAAGACACTGCAAAGCGTCAGCATGTAGCCACAATGCTTTGGGTAGCGTTATCACGAAATTATAGAATAACGAAAACGATTAGGAGTAATTAAGCAAGAGGAAAGCAGGACCCAGCTCAAAAAGTCAATCAACAAGTAATTAATCTTAGTATGTGTATGCAGACTTGCAGGTGGAAACCTACCATTACTGTAACAAATTACAAGACATTATATATTTGATCAATTTCCAAGTTACTTAAAGTTTGTAAGGGGAGGAGAAATAAGTTATATGAAGATATGGATATTTAGCCAAATACTATATACTTTCTGAAGAATTAATGCTTTTGAATTATGGTGTTGCAGGAGACTCTTGAGAGTCCCATGGACTGCAAGAAGATCAAACCTCTCCATTCTGAAGGAAATCAGCCCTGAGTGCTCACTGGAAGGACAGATCCTGAAGCTGAGGCTCCAATACTTTGGCCACCTCATGAGAAGAGAAGACTCCCTGGAAAAGACCCTGATGTCAGGAAAGATTGAGGGCACAAGGAGAAGGGGACGACAGAGGATGAGATGGTTGGACAGTGTTATTGAGGGCTACCAGCATGAGTCTGACCAAACTGTGGGAGGCAGCGGAAGACAGAAGTGCCTGGCGTGCTCTGGTCATGAAGAGTCGGACATGATTGTTGTTGTTTAGTCGTTTAGTCGTGTCCGACTCTTCGTGACCCCATGGACCAGAGCACGCCAGGCACCTCTGTCCTCCACTACCTCCCGCAGTTTGGTCAAACTCATGCTGGTAACCTCAAAAACGCTATCCAACCATCTCGTCCTCTGTCGCCCCCTTCTCCTTGTGCCCTCCATCTTTCCCAGCATCAGTGTCTTCTCCAGGGAGTCTTCTCTTCTCATGAGGTGGCCAAAGTACTGGAGCCTCAGCTTCAGGATCTGTCCTTCCAGTGAGCACTCAGGTCTGATTTCCTTCAGAATGGATGCATTTGATCTTCTTGCAGTCCATGGGACTCTCAAGAGTCTTCTCAAGCACCATAATTCAAAAGCATCAATTCTTCGGCGATCAGCCTTCTTTATGTTCCAGCTCTCACTTCCATACATCACTACTGGGAAGACCATGGCTTTAACTATACGGACCTTTGTTGGCAAGGTGACATCTCTACTTCTCAAGATGCTGTCTAGGCCTGTCATTGCCCTTCTCCCAAGAAGCAGGCGTCTTTTAATTTCGTGGCTGCTGTCACCATCTGCAGTGATCATGGCGCCCAAGTAAGTAAAATCTCTCACTGCCTCCATTTCTTCCCCTTCTATTTGCCAGGAGGTGATGGGACCAGTGGCCATGATCTTCGTTTTTTTGATGTTGAGCTTCAGACCATATTTTGCGCTCTCCTCTTTCACCCTCATTAAAAGGTTCTTTAATTCCTCCTCACTTTCTGCCATCAAGGTTGTGTCATCTGCATATCTGAGGTTGTTGATATTTCTTCCGGCAATCTTAATTCCAGCTTGGGATTCATCCAGCCCAGCCTTTCGCATGATGTATTCTGCATATAAATTAAATAAGCAGGGAGACAAAATACAGCCTTGTCGTACTCCTTTCCCAATTTTGAACCAATCAGTTGTTCCATATCCAGTTCTAACTGTAGCTTCTTGTCCCACATAGAGATTTCTCAGGAGACAGATGAGGTGATCAGGCACTCCCATTTCTTTAAGAACTTGCCATAGTTTGCTGTGGTCGACACAGTCAAAGGCTTTTGCATAGTCAATGAAGCAGAAGTAGATGTCTTTCTGGAACTCTCTAGCTTTCTCCATAATCCAGCGCATGTTTGCAATTTGGTCTCTGGTTCCTCTGCCTCTTCTAAATCCAGCTTGCACTTCTGGGAGTTCTCGGTCCACATACTGCTTGAGCCTTCCTTGTAGAATTTTAAGCATAACCTTGCTAGCGTGTGAAATGAGTGCAATTGTGCGGTAGTTGGAGCATTCTTTGGCACTGCCCTTCTTTGGGATTGGGATGTAGACTGATCTTCTCCAATCTTCTGGCCACTGCTGAGTTTTCCAAATTTGCTGGCATATTGGCATATTGCGGACATGATTAAAGAACAACAAAATATACTTTCTACTGTCTAAGGGAGGAACTCCTGCAGCTCTGCTGCCTGAACTACCTATTTTTGTGAGGTTTAATTCCCAACTCCGTTCTGACACATCACGGCGGAACAAGGACTTGCTGAAGTAACAAAATGCTTTTCCACATAAGCATACCTAACAACAACTGTGTATTATTCTCCAGTTTTTTATTCAGGAATAAGTTGATGCTGGGCTTCTTCATGCCCCCCCCCCCCACCCACAATTTTCTCCCTAACAGGGATCCTAAGCTGTGTTTTGATGCGTCTTTCCTTTTTCTTCAGAACCCTGACCGGTTGTATTCTGCTACACTTCAATCCCTTCCAAACTTTGCACATTACTCATTTTAAATTATAAATCCATCCCAGGGGCCCCCTGTTTGGCTAAGGAACTAATAGAAAGAATCCTGTTAACCCTCTAATGAAGTCCCCAGGTGGGACTGCGGTATTCTGAAGAACAAAAGGGGAAATGTTGCTTCTATGCGCTTCAGCACTGTAGCCAGCCTGCTGAAGCATTTGTCTCCTACCTTGCTATAAATGAATGCTCTGGGTATGTTAGCCCATACCTGACAGACAAGACAGAAGGGACCTTTAAGTGGCACTCACACTTTACATTTCCCAACTGGCTCCACCATCAGTGCTTTGAAGGGGGAACAGTAATATCTCAATAAGAGTATGTGGCTGCAAGTCAAAAAAGTGACATTAATAAGCCACTGTGGATCGGTTTGGGATCCCTCAAGCTTCAAGGAGAGCTTATGCAAAAATGAAAGCAAGAAAAAACTCCTCCAGCAACAGCAAGCGCAAGCAGCAGGGCTATTTCTGTGACCCAGAGGCCATTTGGACACAAAAACCAACCATGAGGTGATTGAGAGTCACACTCTGATCCAGGGTTGGATTTTAGCAGGACCTTCAGCAGCACAGAGGCCACAGTAGTGTGTCTCACATTAGAGGTATCAACATTGTGGTTCCTTCCCGAGCCAGCCTAAGAGAGTGTTTCCCAAATTGGGTCTCCAGCTGTTTTAGGACTACAATTCCCATCATCTCTGACCACTGGTCTTGCTAGGTAGGGAGGGTGGGAGTTGCAGTCCACAAAAAGCTGGAGACCTAAGTGTGGGAAGCAATGTTCTAGGAAGTGTCATAACAGATTTGGAAGCAGTGAACTATGTTCTAGTGATCATCACCTATTGGGAGGAAAGGGAGGTCAGCTGCTGAGGTCATGCTGCAAGTGACCAGGCTGTCATGAGCAAGGGCAGTCCACCTGACAGGCAGGCAATGTGGCATTCATTTTGAAGGTGGGTACAGAAGGTACCTTGCCTGTCGGCTGTGAGGCAGGAAATAAGAGCACCGTCAGTGACTGTGTGAAACACCCAGGACAGTGCAGGAATGCTCTCTTCACAACTTGGCAGGCTGCCTCACTGTGACCCCCCAAAACCCCTCACTGTCTCTGAAGGGACTTAATTCTGTAAGCTTTTGAGAACTGAGTGATTTCAGGGGGAAGAACCGTTACAAGAATTTTGCAGAGATAGGCCTATCTAGTCCAATAGCCGATAGAGTCCAGCATCCTGATCTGACAGTGGCCAATTCAATACCCTACAGGAAACCCATCTTCTGCAGTCCTGCAATTGATGCTGCAATCCAAGACTCAAAAAAAACCAGCAAGGCTTTTTGGGAGGGGGTCTAGAAAAGGTAGAGTGGGACCTATGTGTCATGAGGACCATTCAAGTACTACTATGTGGCAGAAGCAGATGGAGGGGTGACCAGCCTGGAATTTTCTGTAAGATTCTTGTGATTTGACAGATTATTCTGATTGTTATCCATATTTGTATTGATTTAGTATAATCAATTTATACAGCTTTGATGACATTAGATAAGCTGCCTTGGGTGTGGAAATGGAAATAAGGGGTACAATTCTGAAGAAGGAGGAGGAGGAGGAGGAGGAGGAGGAGGAGGAGAAGAAGAAGAAGAAGAAGAAGAAGAAGAAGAAGAAGAAGAAGAAGAAGAAGAAGAAGAAGAAGAAGAAGAAATCTTCATTTCTCATTCTTGACCTGCTCTCTTTCTTCAGTACTGCAGAATGAAGTGAAGCTTCACCACCACTTTACTTACCTAAAATATTGAAGTTTCTTCTTTCCTGGAATTATCATGTGCAATTTAGGCTGCTGGATATCAAAGAATAGCCCGTTCCATGCGGGTCCATCCTCGGCCCTCGCTGCGTTTAGTATTCCTTTTCATCAGCGGTGCTCGCCTTGTCTGTTAAACACTACATTACTCTCTCAGACCTTTTCCTTTAGGTGGCATGTGAGATTTACGCTTCGTCTTCCATCTTTACACCCCATGGAAAAGTCTGCGGGATTTCAGGTTTAGGCTGCAATTTCAATGCACCCTTGAAGGAAACAGGAATCAGAGGTCGTGAGAAGGTAGGCTGGATATTGGGGGAACAGAGGGATGATGTGGAGGTTCATTCACCACTAAAACAACTCCTAAGAAGCACAGGGAAATGTGAGCATGAGACCCCTCCAGGATCCTTCATCTCCTGGGCTGTCCTCAGGTCACTTCCCCTTAGGGCACACCCCTCATCTTAACTGCTTCTGCCTGGCTGGAATGTACAGAAGTAACCTGATTTTCATGTGGTCTGTACCAAGGTAAGTGTCACATTCAGAGCTCCACCCACTTTTGCTTCTGGCTACACCCATTTTCCTCTGAACATCCCTACCACTGGCATTTAGTTCCCCATAATATTTCCCAGCAGAAGGCATGTGGTCCTCTGCCTGCAGTAGACAGGCTCTTCCCAGCCACAGAAGACTCTTTCTTTGCACCAGCCACTAGAACTGCAGTAGATATTTGCTGGACACCTTCTCTTTCCATCATTAGATGGCTTGTCATTCATGTTTATTTTATTTTTTAAAATCCACCTGGCTTTTAATCTACAACCTACTGCTTTTTAAAGTTCACTTCTATTGTTTTCTTGAAGTTTTAGTACTGCTGCCATGGAGTTTTTAATTCTTGTTGGATTAAAGTTCTGTTTATCTATCATCTATCTGTCTGTCTGTCTGTCTGTCTGTCTCTATATCTATCTATCTATCTATCTATCTATCATCTATCTATCATCTATCTAAAAATGCACCACTCGGGGCAAGCTCACCATAATTTAAAA
Organism: Podarcis muralis; assembly: GCF_964188315.1. Lineage (NCBI taxonomy): Eukaryota > Metazoa > Chordata > Lepidosauria > Squamata > Lacertidae > Podarcis > Podarcis muralis. The sequence goes on from NC_135660.1 coordinate 13,515,521, forward strand.
CCATAGTAAAATGAAAAAAAAATGTTCTTCTTTTGTTTAATTACTTTTAATTATGTAAGATGACCTGATTATTATTGGAATAGGCAAGTGGGATATAAATACTAAACCAAGCAACATTGGTGACATCGTGACGTTTCTGCAACATTAATTTTGTTCTGTGTTTTTAAAGAGTGCTAAATGTCCACAGGTTTCCGCTAGGTTCCCATGAGTAGTTTTTATGTCACGTGAAAGATCACATAAAGCATGGAAATTCTAAGGTAAGGAAATGTCAGGAAAATGGAATGAAGTGTTGTCAGAATGCAGCCAGATTTGGAAGATCAGAAGTGTCAAAACCTACCCCACTCCTGACATGCATGCAAGCAGGAATGGAATTTTTATGTGAAACTACCTAATTCACAAACTGTGCATGAATCAGCTGTCATTTGATATTCATGCTTCTCTGAATTTGGCAATGGAAAATACTCTGACTGAATATGTGTACAGAAATATGTTTATTAGAGGAGAGTGTGAATAAAAAATGCACACACACGAAAATGGCATACCAAAAATGTATGTTCAGAGAAAAGTGCATGAAAGTGCCAACAAATTCTTGCAAGGATTTTTTTAAAAAAGAAAGAAAGAAAAAATTGCAGACTGATGAAGAAATGTGGAGAACTGAATTTAAGACAGGAGAAACTGAGAGAAACTGAAATCGGAATATTCACCCATCCCTGTGCGAAAGTCAGCTTCCAATGAGCACACAATGATTGTACAGCCAAATTGCAGTGCGGCAGAAATCACACAAGGACTTTGTACTTTGGTGTACATTGATTTAACAACTAGTATAAAGATTTGTGCTGGGCCAGCCATAATCATAGGCAGGGAACCTTCAATGTTTAGTGAAGCACTTATGCCATGTAACCACCCATAGTCCCTTTTCCAAGTTACCCTTGGCAACTTTCTGCTAACACACTATATTGAACGATGCCTCCAAATGATGGTGGTTTTAGCTTTTAACACCTTCAACCATTTTCATAACAAAAATTAAGTAGAATATATATTAAGTACATTGGAGAGAGAGAGAGAGAGAGAGAGAGAGAGAGAGAGAGAATTGTCAGTGCAACTGCTGCCTGGGAAATTCTTGAAAATTCTTCAGAATATCATGTGCTCCCAAAGCAAATCTGATCAGTTGCATCATTTGTTTTAATGTGTTGTTGCTCCCGAAATCATAAACCAACTTAGAATCAGAAAATTCTATTTTTTTCACACAAATGGAGACCCCACAAGTCCCAGGGGTTCTTCTAACATTTTCTGCCACTTACTTATGACATGAAAACAGCTCGGCCCATTTTTATTGTGCTGCTTATTACTTGGGCTGTTATTGTACATTTTCCCTGAATATCGACTTTCAATGTTAGAGCTCCTGTCTCTAAAAGGAGTTTTTGTTTGTTTGTTTTCGTTAATCAATTTAAAATCAGGATTTTATACGGCAAGAGCAAGCCGGCCTTATAATACTGTCATGGTGGAATGACAAACTGCTGAAAGTTTTCCACTGCAATTCCCTCACTTGTAGTAATTAGTAACTAGTGGATTTTTTTTTTGTTGTTGTTTTTTTTTTTGCTGGATAACATTGTTTAAACTCCATTGCTCTAAAGGCTGTTGCATTATTAAACTTTGATTCTCTGGAAGATTCAGTTTCCATTCCTGATGCCACTGGCAAAAAAAGGCCAATACACACGCTCTGGTATCAAGGGGGAGGGGCAGCTATGCTTTTTAAATATATTATTTTTTATTAAGCATTTTAAAATACATGAATACAAAAAAACAGAACAGAACATAAAATACAAAGGAAACAACAAACACAAACACACAGAGACACACCAGGAGTAGACAATCTGTAGAAGGCTGCAAAGTATAAGTCAATTGCATGGAGAGCCTCTAGGTATCAACAGCTTACAGGGAATATTTTTATTTACCGCATTTTTCTGTGTATAAGGTTTTTACCCAAAAAAATAGGTTTAAAATTGGGGCTCGTCTTATACACGGGTAGTGCTGAGGGGTGTTTTCTTAATTTGGAGTCCCCCAAAATAGGAAGTGTCTTATACATGGGGGTGTCTTGTATACGGAAAAATACGGTACTTATCTGTCACAACACTTATATTTTACCACCACCCCAAAAATAAAGTCAAAGCAGATATACCAATATAATATATATCATCAAAGACAAAAACACCAAACTCACAAAATGCATGTAATAACCACTGAAAGTAAACCACCCAATGCCATATTTTATTTTATTTTAAATCCATCTCAACAATGGCTCTATGGGTGTTTAGGACTCCAACTCCCATCATCTCAAGCCAACTTATTGTCAGGAGTGGTGGGCAGTAAAAAAGGTAAAGGTAAAGGACCCCTGGACGGTTAAGTCCCGTCAAAGGCGACTATGGGGTTGTGGCGCTCATCTCGCTTTCAGGGCGAGGGAGCCGGCATTTGTCCTAAGTCTTCCGGGTCATGTGGCCACCATGAGTAAGTCGCTTCTGGCACACGGAGGACCGTGATGAGCACCAGAGCGCAAAGAAACGCCATTTACCTTCCTACTGCAGCGGTACCTATTTATCTACTTGCATTTTGATGTGCTTTCAAACTGCTAGGTTGGCAGGAGCAGGGACAGAGCAACGGGAGCTCACCCCATCACGGGGATTCAAACCGCTGACCTTCCAATTGGCAAGCCCAAGAGGCTCAGTGGTTTAGACCACAGTGTCACCTGCTCCCCTAGGAGTGATGGGAACTGTAGTCAATCAATATCTTTCCCCATGAATATCTTTCCCCATGCCTGGCTTTACGATGTCTATTTTCATCAGAGAAATGCTGAAGGATGTGGAATAGGATGCCCATATTTTCATTGGATAAATGTTGGAGGTTATAGGCTTAAATCTTGCCTATCTGCTTTCTGTCTCTTTTCCTCTCCTCGTTTTTCTCGTTCTTATTTTTAGATAATTGTCTTTTACAGCTGGAATTTGTTTCATTTTCCAAAGCACCACAGACATGACTGTTGTGATTTCACAAACAAAGGGTGTTATTATCTATTGCTGAATGGATTGTGTGGCAGCCATTAAATATTTGTATCCTGAAACAAATAATGTTTTTTATATATATACACACACACACACATACACATAGCGAACCTGGCATTAAAATACTCTCCACAATTGGCATAAACGTAAAATCTGCGTACTTTTCCTTAGCGCTTTAAATATAAAACTCTGTGCATATTTCCCTTTAGCATTTTGTACATGAGGAATCAATTAACAATAAAGTTAATTGCCACCTATAAAAATGTTAATTGAGTCAAATTACAAGTGATGGCTTTTTAATTTGGAGGAATGATTGGCTGAAATGGCTACCTCAAAAAAATAGAGAGAGGCTCCCACATTAGGTTTTATGGACTACATTCTTGGAAATATACAAAAAGCTCCAACACCTCGTAGATGCTTAGCAGGATGCTGGGATGATCAGCTGCAAGGGAGTATAAAACTGTTCACCACAGAAGATTTCCTGAATGACAACAGAAGTAATTTATGGGGGACTGCATAGGTCATAGGTGCCAACTCCTAAGGGCCAAGGTCATTTCACCTCCCCAATAAAATATTTGAGGGAGGCAGCCAATCCGCCAAGTTGATGGGCATTGCCATTGAAATAATGTACATGTGTCATATCTTGTGATTGATTATGTGAGGCTTCTTCTTCTTCTTCTTCTTGAGTCCCCCCAATATTTCATTCAGGTTGGCACCCCTTGAGGATTCACAAGACTTACTGTAGCCAAAGGATGGATATTTAACATGCAGTTCTAGACAAATCTACTCATAAGTGAGTCCCACTGAGTTCATGGGGAATCTTTATGACCTTTCTTGATCCCATTTCCTTCCCGGCGCATCTTTCTGCCCTTTCAACCAGTCCTTCCATACGCACAGAAAACCCACATTCCTTGAAAACTTGAATCACGCAAACAAAATTCTACACAGAAAGTACATCTGGGCAATCCCTTTGATCTGCATAATTTTATTAGATTTATAGCCTGCCCTATCCCATGGGCTCAGAGCGGATTACAGTATCCCACCTCACACAGAGACACAGACACACACACGTCTCCCCAAGGGACTCACAATCAAGGTAATTTAAGTAATTAAGGAGCTTAGAGACTAAAAAAGCCAGAGAAATTAACCATTAGATTTTATAGCTATAAAATTAAAAGTGATTAAGAAGCTTAATTCTGTCCTATTTACTTGCACTCCTTGCCCTAATATTTCTCATCACCCTCCCCCAGTGTTTTTCCTCGTTAGCGTTCTTTCCTTCTTTGTCTAGGTTTTACGTTCCAGTCCCTTTCCTTCCCTAATGGAAAGCAAAAGAAAATGTGATAATATAACATAGGTGTGTCTCCCACAATAAAATGTTGAAGCGCGGAGTGCTCATGGTCACTGTTCACTCAGCCAGCCTTGCACTCTTCCAGGATGCTGTGTTAGATTTTACCACTACCCCATTTTCCATCCCATCCCATTAGATTCAGCCTGCACTTCAGTTCCCCTGAGCACACCTAGCATGAATTGGAGATATTTTGAATTGGTGCATCCCCATGTACCCAGTGAGTTCACCTCAATACCTCCATGACCAGGCTCATGGTTGATTTCCATGGGATTAAGCATGCCAAACTCTATGCTTCATGTAGGCCATGAGTTGCTCTGCCAATCTTCATAATGGATTTAGCATGTCATTTCTGCCTGAACTGGAAAGTTTATTCCTGCCATGGTTTGCCACTCTTGCATAGGCTGGCTCAACCACTTTTTGTTTCCCATTTGCCCAAAGCCCATTATTGGTGTTATCTGTGAATACATTTGGACAAATAAATTCCTAAAACTGGTGATGCAGAAGAGACAGCATGCTGTGAGAGAGCTTCACTCGTCCGCTGCATTTTTTAAAGACTTCGTCAGTGTGCCCCAGTGGATCCAATTTGCTTCCACTTGGTAATGTTGCAACCACATTGTTTGTGCTATCCGAAAGAACGAGGAATTGTTTTCCAGTATTAAGACTGAAGCTAGAAGATTGCATCATTTAAATCTAGGATGTACAACACAAAGCCGGTGACCTGCTATCCTTTTTCTAACAGATCACAGTTTGGGTAGATGTGTTGGTTCAATAGAACAAGAAACAGAGAGGAAGAGAAATGCTGAACAGTACCTTTATTTGACCATTAAAAAAATACTTTGAGACCCAGCCAGATAGATTTTTCCTCCCAGTGCGAAAGCAAATGAACAAATGCAGAACTTAGTAAATTATGTGCTCCAAAGAGAGGATAAAGGATGGAGCCAGGAGTTGGCACTCTGTATGTTGAACTACAATTCCCATCATCCCCTGGGGCAGATGGGAGTTGAAGTTCAACAACATCCAGAGAGCCATAGCATTCCCACCCCTGGCTTAACCAAAGCCAAATGGTAATCCCTGCTTCCTTTTTATTAAGTGCAGCTAACTCAGCCGAACAAAAACCCAACCCAAGTTACTTATATTTATAAAGTTTGGCTTTGCACACATATGATGAAGTCCCTGCAATTGAAAAGTTGGATTTATTACATGGCTTAGCCCCAACAAACGGTATTTTTATTTGTCAAAGTTGGCTCCACAACGGCTTCAGACTTCAAATGTTGCAGATCAATCTCAGCCTAGCAGATTCCACATCACAAGAAATACAAAAAGCCGTGTACTTGAAACCCACTGTTCTAATGAGGGAAGTATCTTCTCTGTCCATCCATGAAACATTCATTATAATCGCATCATGGCATTAAGACAGAGGAAGGAGTTTGGAAAGGCCTCTAGCTAATATAATGGATCACAGAAGGTTTGAAGAGAACTCCACCATGGTGGCTGTCTTACACATGATTAAGGACCTCACTCCTCTTTCCCCACCTCCATAAATCCCTGCAAGCAGAGCTAATTGGAGGCAACACCTGCCATGGTTTGGAGGCAACAGATGCTACTGGCAATCACAGAACTGCAGAGATTGATCAGAGTAAAGGCCATCTTTTTCAGTTCCCAACTCTGAGACAAGGTCACGGGAATGTAAGAAGCTGTCTGGTCCATCTAGCTCAAGATCACCATGTAGCATTCCAGGGTTTGAGGCAGGGAACTCTCCCGGCCTCCCTGGAGATGTCATGTATGAGAACAACATAAGGGCATGAGAAGAGCCTGCTGAATCAGGCCAATGTCCCTTTGAGTCTAGCATCCTGCTTTCGTAGTGGCCGACCAGGTACCTGTGGCAAGCCTGCAAGCAGCACATGGTCCCAAGACATCTGTGATTCCGAGCAACTGGTATTCACACACATACTGCCTCTGGAGATAGAACATAGTCATCATAGGGTAGTAGCCACTAAAAACCCTCTCCTCCATGAATTTGTCTAATCCTATTTAAAGCCATCTATGTTGGCGGCCATCACCACCTTTAGTAAGAGTGAGTGTCACAGTTTAACTATGCACCGTGTGAAAAAGTACTTTCTCTTATCTGCCCTTAATCTGCCAATGTTCAGATGCTAGAGTTTTAAGATAAGGAGAACAACTTTTCTCTATCAGCTTTCTCCATGCCACACATAATTTTATAAACTTCTCGAAGCCAAGCCTTATGAGGAACAGTCGAAGGAGCTGGGTATGTTTAGCCTGGAAAAGAGAAGACTAAGTGGAGATATGATACCCATCTTCAAATATCTCAAGGGCTGTCACATGGATGATGGAGCAAGCTTGCTTTCTCCCATTCCAGAAGGTAGGACTCCAACCAATGGCTTCAAGTTGCAAGACAGGAGATTCCAACTAAACACCAGGAAGAACTTTCTGGTGGTATGAGCTGTTCCGACAGTGGAATGGTCTCCCTCGGGAGGTTGTGGACTCTCCTTCCTTGGAGGTGATCGTTCTGGTTTCCCTTTTCTGAACTTCTTCCAGCAGTACAATATCCTTTGGGAGGTGATGACATTGAACCCAGGACCTTCTGCTTCCAAGGCAGATGCTTTTACCACTGAGCTATGGGCCTTTTAATCCTTCCAACACCACCCCCAGATGAATCAGGAGGAACACAGTGTGTCGCAAGGCTTTACATTTCCAGAGCCACTGCCATTCTGGCATGGGGAGAGGAGATTCTATTCCCAGCTTCCAGTATGAGGAAGGGCTGTGGTTGTTTGAAGCTTCTAGCTCAGTGGTAGAGCATCCGCATCGCCTGCAGAAGTCCCCAGGTCCAATACCTAGCATTTCCAGGCATGGTTGAGAGAACACCCTGCCTGGAGTGACCGGGAGAGCCATTGCCAGTCAGTGCAATGCTAAGCTACATAGACCATTGACCAGAACTCAGTAGAAGACAGCTTCCCATGTGTCTATGGTAATCAGTTGGCTGGATCGTTCCATACTGCTACATGAGCATAATTTATCCAGTAGCCATCCATGCGGTGACTAATTGGGCATGGCTCCAGACAAATACTTAATATCTAAGTAATATCTGGCTCAGGCTCCAGAATGCTTTGCATCTGGAAGGAGTGGGCAGAGACTTCAATAACGAGTGCACTTCCAAATCTATATAAATATTTATTGGAGACAAATACATATATTACTAGGTGTAATGTTCACATTTTAAAAAAGAAAAAAGAAGAATTAATGTTTATGGAGAGAGTTTTGCAGTCAGCTTCCAAGTGTCATTCATTAACAACATTTTCTAATAAGGCGCACATGAAAATGACACCTTATACCTGCTATAAATTTCTACTACAGAATCTAGGAAGAGAGAAGTGGCAGGAATAAATGAAACGGAAGAAAATTACAGGATAAGGTAGAGTTGCCACCATTACTATTAGAATCATGACCACCACCTACAAACATGGGATAGGATGTTCAAGAATGTTCATATGTGACCTGTAGCTTAAACAGCATGAACTGCCTCCATTGTGTCTAAGATGATGCAAGTTGTTATGAGGGCTCCACGTTTAGGATGGCTGTTTCACACGCTCAAGCAATTCCTTGATGATTCAGCTACCTGTATAGATCACATCTACCCGCATCCTCTTTTGTAGGATTCTTATAATGAGTTTCTGGGTAACTGGGCGGGCAGGAAACGAGCTGGGCAAAGGCATATGTGCTGAGTGAAAGAGATCCACAATTCCAAGCTAATGTCAGCTTCAAGAAATGTGTCCAAAATGAGCAGAGCAGAGTGGAGTCAGTGATGGACGTGGGGACTATGGTGCCCTGTGAAAGGCGAAAATTTGGTCCCCCTTCCCCCTGCCCAAAGGTGAGTAAGGAGGTGTCCAGCTTCGCAAAGGAGGTGTGAAGGCTCTGGCAGGTTCCTAGAGCCCCCCACCCTCCCCAAAGCTGGGAAAGTACTAACTAGGCTTTGGGAAGGAGAAGACAGAACTCTAGGACCCTGTCAGAGCCTCATGTCTCCTTCCCAAAGCCCAGTGTCTCACTTACCAGGCTTTGAGAAGGCACCACCTCAGCTCAGTGTGCAGGAATAAGTCAAATCATAAGTGGAATCATAGAAATGTAGAGTTGGAAGGCACCACAATGGCTATCTAGTTCAACCCCCTGCAATGCAGGAATCTCTTTTGCCCAACATGGGGCTTGAACCTACAACCCTTAGATTAAGAGTCTCATGCTCTGCCGACTGAGCTATCCAACATTAATGCGTCATTGATGAAAATGTTGCCCTGTGCAGGTATACTACCAGCTCCATCTAGTACGCAGGCTGAGGCCCTACCTGCCCGCGGACTGTCTCACCAGAGTGGTGCATGTTTTAGTTATCTCCCACTTGGACTACTTGGACTACTGCTTGGACTACTGCAACATGCTCTACGTGGGACTACCTTTGAAGGTGACCCGGAAACTACAACTAATCCAGAATGCGGCAGCTAGACTGGTAGCGGCCGCTGAGACCACATGACAGGTCTTGAAAGACCTACATTGGCTCCCAGTATGTTTCCGAGCACAATTCAAAGTGTTGGTGCTGACCTTTAAAGCCCTAAATGGCCTTGGCCCAGTATACCTGAAGGAGCGTCTCCACCCCCATCGTGCAACCCGGACACTGAGGTCCAGCTCCGAGGGCCTTCTGATGGTTCCCTCACTGTGAGAAGTGAAAATACAGGGAACCAGGCAGAGGGCCTTCTTGGAAGTGGCACCCGCCTTGTGGAATGCCTTCCCAACAGATGTCAAAGACATACGGTAAGCAACGTTTAGAAGATATCTGAAGGCAGATATCCCTGTTTAGGGACGTTTTTAATGACTGATGTTTTAATGTATTTTTAATCTTTTGTTGGAAGCTGCCCAGAGTGGCTGGGGAAACCCAGCCAGATGGGTGGGGTAGGAAAAAAAGTATTATTATTATTATTATTATTATTATTATTATTATTATTATTCTGTGAATGTGTGTTTCCACTCTTGATCTCCAGGCACTAATATGAATGTTCAGAAATAGTGTATGTGCATCAGTAATGGCATGTGGGGTGGAGGTACCCTCCCAACACCAACATCACTGCTGGTTCCCTGGATAGGGGTGCACCAGTGGGACCACTGCCAAGCCAGTGCCCCATCCAGGTTTGCATCAGTGATGCTGGTGTCAGGAGGAGGGAGGCTCCAACCCATCACACGCACTGCTACTGATGTCCATGAACGAAAGAGAGAACCCCGCTACCCGCTTCTCATGATTGAAATTGCACAACGAAGAACTCCTGCGCACACCCTAGGTAACGGCAAACACAATCTCAGAAAAGAGTTCTGATATTGTTTTTGCGATAACTTCTACAGGGATGAAACACAGACAAAGTTAGGTAAGGTAAAGGGACCCCTGACCATTAGGTCCAGTCGTGACCGACTCTGGGGTTGCGGCTCTCATCTCGCTTTATTAGCCGAGGGAGCCGGCGTTCAGTTTCCGGGTCAATGGGCCAGCATGACTAAGCCGCTTCTGGCGAACCAGAGCAGCGCACGGAAACGCCATTTAAGTTCCCATGGAGCGGTACCTATTTATCTACTTGCATTTTGATGTGCTTTTGAACTGCTAGGTTGGCAGGAGCAGGGACCGAGCAACGGGAGCTCACCCTGTCACGGGGATTCGAACTTCCAACCTTCTGATCGGCAAGCCCTAGGCTCTGTGGTTTAACCCACAGAGCCACTCGCGCCCTAATTTTGCAAGAGGACGTTTACATTTTATTCATCCCAGCTTCAGAATTATTCCACTAGATGGGGGGGAGGGAAAGACGACAACAACAAAAACCAGAAGTTAAAATGAGTGCAGGAGCTATTATCCTAGGTTAAAATGATAGTATAAACAAGATGTTCCTACTGTATCATCACAGACTTCGGTGAAGATAACACAGGCATCCTTTAACACAAAAGGAAACCAGGCACATGGGCAACACGTAATTAAAACTGTACAGAAGCTGAGTTTTAGTAGATACTAATTGATGTGTTTGGTCCTTAATTACTAGAGCGACTTGCTAGCTCTTGATTTCATGTTAGAGATTAGCATAAGAGCCTTTTCATGTACTTTAAGATTTAATCAACCAGGGAGTGCCAAATAAGCATCTTTCTAGAACACTATTCACGATAGTATACTAAGCAGCACAGCTATACAGATTGACCAGCTGGAACTATCAAGAACGTGATGGATTTAAAGGAACTAATCTGGACATGTCTTGGCCAACAAACAGGATCCCCCCCCCAAAAAAAAAACCCCACCTTGAAGTCATCAAGTCAGATGAGCTTCCAGAAACAAAGCTTTTTCACAAAGAGTGCAATAGGTATTGTTAAAAGATCTGCAGTTGTTTGTTGCCTGTGTCCCCGTCCCCCCCCCCCGCATGCCAACTACTTCCTCGTTTATAAATATTCAATATTTCTAAATTTTAACAACACTGAATATTCAGTCTTGTGGGAATAATTGCTTGCTGGGTATATGTAGATCTCTCTGCAGAAATGGGCCTCTTCCATAAACAAGGCACTAATGAGTGAACAGGGGTGAGCGGGAAAATAAAACCTGGAATAAGTGAATACTCTTTTATTCTGAGCATTGGTCATCGCAAAAGATGCCGCATGGGAAAACTGACAAGTTTCTGACCTGCTGCTCCATCTACTGACCAAACGCTCCTACAGCAGTCGCAGAAAAGTTGAACAGAAAATCAATCTGACAACCTTTTCTTTGCTGGTTACAAACAGTATTTAAAACCTGCTCTCTAGAAGAATCGCCGCACTGCAGCCCAGATCTGGAACAACCTGCCTACCTTAATATAGATCTCACAGTGCAGAAAAACTAGCAGAATAAGGTAGAATACAATGGAGGCCATTGTCAACATTCCAAAATGGAGAGAGAGAAAGATTCTCTTTGGGCCTGTTCCATAGCACTGTATTGTTTTATATTTAGGAATATCTCCATTAGAGCATGATAGAGTGGCTAAGAGATGGGGCTGCAAAATCCCAGGTTGCTGCTTCCTTAAAATCACTTAGGATAAGGATGGTAGAGAAATTTCCTCCATTTGCATTTTAATGTGGACCTACCTAATTCACAAAAATCATATATTAGGGGAAAGTGTGCACTAATTGCGTATAAATGAAAATAATGTGCAGAGAATGCATTACGACTGGGAAATGTACTTACAGAATTGTGTATAATAAATAACCAGAAATGCATATAAAAATGTGTACAAATTTTAATGGAGACTTTAAGTTTAAGAACAGATGCAGCAGAGAAGTGAAATGAACTTAAGACTGTAAAAATAAGAGGGGGAGGGAAACCCCGAAATGATAGATTTGTCCACTCCTAGTTTAGGCAAGGGGACGCGGGTGGCGCTGTGGGTTAAACCACAGAGCCTAGGACTTGCCGATCAGAAGGTCGGTGGTTCGAATCCCCGCGACGGGGTGAGCTCCCGTTGCTTGGTCCCAGCTCCTGCCAACCTAGCAGTTTGAAAGCATGTCAAAGTGCAAGTAGATAAATAGGTACCGCTCCGGTGGGAAGGTAAACGGCATTTCTGTGCGCTGCTCTGGTTCGCCAGAAGCGGCTTTGTCATGCTGGCCACATGACCCGGAAGCTGTATGCCGGCTTCCTCGGCCAATAAAGCAAGATGAGCGCCGCAGCCCCAGAGTCGGTCATGACTGGACCTAATGGTCAGTGGTCCCTTTACCTTTACTAGTTTAGGCAAGCAGTCACGACTCAGCCACCCACCTGCAATTTGTTGGTAACTAATAATGACCAAGCTTCCTAAGGCTATCAGAAATAATCATTTTTATGCTGCAACCCATTTTGATACTCTGTTCTCTCACCACACTCCTAATGACGTCATTGAGAACACAATGAGGCATGAGCGCTTCCCCACCCTATTCATCCACCCCCCCAGTGCTCCTATCTGCTTCCCTGCCTTCAACTATTTTGTGAACCCCCACCCCACCCCCCCACCTGACCTCCTCCTGTCTTTTCCTGCTAGGGGTGGCACAAGTCTTCACCAGGTGATTAGTTCATAGCTGCCTCTACTCAACAATGAGTAGCTCGCTTTGAGCTAAAGGCAAAGGTAAAGGTACCCCTGCCCGTACGGGCCAGTCATGACCGACTCTGGGGTTGCGTGCTCATCTCGCTTAAGAGGCCGGGAGCCAGCGCTGTCCGAAGACACTTCTGGGTCACGTGACGAAGCTGCTCTGGCGAGCCAGCACCAGCGCAGCGCACGGAAACACTGTTACCTTCCTGCTATAAAGCGGTACCTATTTATCTACTTGCACTTAGGGGTGCTTTCGAACTGCTAGGTGGGCAGGAGCTGGGACCGAACGACGGGAGCTCACCCCGCCGCGGGGATTCGAACCGCCGACCATACGATCGGCAAGTCCTAGGCACTGAGGTTTTACCCACAGCGCCACCCGCGTCCCTCACTTTGAGCTAGGACAAACTAAAAAGAAGAAGAAAGGGCTTTCGCAGCTACCTTCCTCCATCCTAGTCCCTTCACTTTTCCAAAAAGTGTGGTAATGTTGCCAGCATAAGGAAGACCAACGGCAGCCAAGAATTCCTCTGGGAAGGTTGCAACATAGTGTTACTCCCAGGAGTCAATGTGTCCCTAATTGAAAAGGGAATACCCCAGCCTTCTGAAAGTAACCAAACCACAGCTTGAAGCAGGAACACAGCTCTCTCTCTTTTATCTCTATCTAATACAGTGGTTTTCCCAGTAGTGATGTATGGAAGTGAGAGCTGGACCATAAAGAAGGCTGATCGCCGAAGAATTGATGCTTTTGAATTATGGTGCTGGAGAAGACTCTTGAGAGTCCCATGGACTGCAAGAAGATCAAACGCATCCATTCTTAAGGAAATCAGCCCTGAGTGCTCACTGGAAGGACAGATCGTGAAGCTGAGGCTCCAGTACTTTGGCCACCTCATGAGAAGAGAAGACACCCTGGAGAAGACACTGATGCTGGGAAAGATGGAGGGCACAAGGAGAAGGGGATGACAGAGGACGAGATGGTTGGACAGTGTTTTCGAGGTTACCAGCATGTGTTTGACCAAACTGCGGGAGGTAGTGGAGGATAGAGGTGCCTGGCGTGCTCTGGTCCATGGGGTCACGAAGAGTCGGACACGACTAAACGACTAAACAACAACAAAATACAGTGGTATACTATATAAGCCCATTCGGTTGGAGATTATATACAGTGGTGCCTCGGAAGACGAAATTAATTCGTTCCGCAAGTTTTTTCTTCTTGCGAGTTTTTCGTCTTGCGATGCACGGTTTCCCATAGGAATGCATTGAAAATCAATTAATGCATTCCTATGGAAACCGACTTCAGACCAGGTCCGGGGACAATCTGTCCCCCGACCTCTTCTGAAGGCTGGGGGGGCCGAAAGTCTCTGCTCCCCCCCCCCCCCCACGGCAGCATTTTAAAATCGCCCCGGACAGCGGAGGACTTCTCCGCTGTCCGGGGCGATTTAAAAGCCCTCCCGGGAAGGCAGCCAGGGGGGACAAAGATTTTCGCCCCCCGCCAGCCTTCCCCTCTTTTGAAGCAAGGGGCGGAGGGGAGAAGATCGCTTCTCCCCTCCGCCCCTTGCTTCAAAAGGGGTCCGGGGAGAGAGGGGAAGGCGCGCACCTTTCCCTCTGTCCCCTCTTTTGAAGCAAGGGGCGGCAACGGGGAGAAGATTGCTTCTCCCCGTTGCCTGCCCCGCAATCTCCGGGGAGAGAGAGGAAGGCGCGCGCCTTTCCCTCTGTCCCCTCTTTTGAAGCAAGGGGCGGCAACGGGGAGAAGATCGCTTCTCCCCTTTGCCGCCCCTTGCTTCAAGAGGGGTCCGGGGAGAGAGAGGAAGGCGCACGCCTTTCCCTCTGTCCCCTCCTTTGAAGCAAGGGGCGGCAACGGGGAGAAGATCGCTTCTCCCCTTTGCCGCCCCTTGCTTCAAAAGAGGTCCGGGGAGAGAGAGGAAGGCGCGCGCCTTTCCCTCTGTCCCCTCTTTTGAAGCAAGGGGCGGCAACGGGGAGAAGATCGCTTCTCCGCGTTGCCGCCCCTTGCTTCAAAAGAGGTCCGGGGAGAAAGGGGAAGACGCCAGAATTTTAAAAAACCTCGGGACAGCGGGGGACTTATCTGCTGTCCGGGGCGATTTTAAAATGCTGGCGGGCGGCAGTGAAGCGTTCGCTGCCGCCCGCCAGCATTTTAAAAAACCTCGGGACAAAGGAGAAGTCCCCCGCTGTCCCGGGGTTTTTTTAAATGCTGCTGGGCGGCAGCGCTGCCGCTCGGCAGCATTTTAAAATCGCCCCGGACAGCGGAGAAGTCCTCCGCTGTCCCGGGGTTTTTAAAAAACCTCTCCGCCCCCCGCCAGGCTTCGGAGCAGCCTTCCGAAGCCTGGCGGCGGGAGGAGGTCCGAGGACAGTGGGCAAGACGCCCTGTCCCGGAGATTTCCCTATGGGCTTTCGTCTTGCGAAGGAAGCCCATAGGGAAATTCATTTTGCGAAGCGTCTCCAAAACGGAAAACCCTTTCGTCTAGCGGGTTTTCCGTCTTGCGAGGCGTTCGTCTTGCGGGGTACCACTGTATATATATATATATATGATCATCATCACCATCATCTTGGGGCAGGCTAATTCTAAGAATTCTTAGAATTAGCCTGCCCCAAGACGATGGTGATGACGACGACAACAACAACAACTTATTACTTATAATATAAGGCCTTCCCTGCCACTCTGGGCGGCTCCCAACATAATATTAAAAACACAATAAAACATCAAACATTAATAACTTCCCTAAACAGGGCTGCCTTCAGATGTCTTCTCAAAGTCAGATAGTTGTTTATTTCCTTGACATCTGATGGGAGGGCGTTCTAGAGGGCGGGCGTCACTACCGAGAAGGCCCTCTGCCTGGTTCCCTGTAACCTCACTTCTCGCAGGGAAGGAACCACCAGAAGGCCCTTGGAGCTGGACCTCGGTGTTTGGGCTGATCGATGGGGGTGGAGACGCTCCTTCAGGTACACTGGACCAAGGCCGTTTAGGGCTTTAAAGGTCAGCACCAACACTTTGAATTGTGCTCAGAAATATACTAGGAGCTAATGTAGGTCCTTCAGGAGTGGTGTTATATGGTCTTGGTGGCAATCTCCGAGGGCTGTTTTTACCCCACCTCAGAGACATAAAGGTCTCAGCTAAAGAGTTTTGGCAACACTAGTTGACTTCATCCTAAGGAACTTGCGTTCTGGGGAAATGGTCATAATGACACACACAGACATTTCACAATATGCTATCATATCACACTCTGGGATTGTCAAGGAACACAACCCAGGTTGGGATCTATGCCAACAGAGAATGGCTTGATGTTTAACAGTCCCTATTATAATAGAGAAGGCAGCATAAACAGACTGTCATGAGTTAATTAGGCTTTTGTGTTAGGTTTGAAAGAGTGGATCTCATTCTACCTGAGGCACTAGTCACAGTGACCATATGGGAGGGTGGGCTTAGAACTGTAAAACAGTGATAGGCTTTTAAACAGCTGAAAAATAAACAACCATTTATTTGTTATGCTATTGAGACACTGCTGGAGCAATCACCCTAGATTTCAATACACAATTACCAACGGGTTACCTCTATACCACACAAAGGTCACCCATCATAACAATACTAACATATTTCGAGTGACACCAAAAAAAAACCACACAAAAAACTAATGAAAATGACTGCAGGGTGTCCTCTACTTATTTACATATTTTAACAAGAAACAGGAGGAAAAATAAATTGCATTGAGAAATCGTTTATCCACAGGGACTGGAGATCCCTTTGTCCCATTAAACTATATCACCATTATTTTTAATTGCCTCGCTTTGGTGGCAAGCTTGAAGAAAACAACCCGTGCCGAGAGAAGTAAGATAAATATAACTGAAGTGCAAAACTTTGCCTGTGCTGAACGTTGCACACTTTTGCCGCACTCATTGCTGCTCCTCCAATCGTTTTTTAAAGGCAATCATTGTATTATGGATTTGGGAAACCTATATTCCCACTTAATACAGCCCTCGTCTAATTGCATATAGAATAAGGCATTCATTTCTGCTTACTTTAATATTATGAAGTGCTTGGTAAATTGGAGGGAACGAGAGCAGAGCAATTAACATAATTATGAATCTGGAGAGAGTGACTTATGAAGAAAGATAAGAAATTGTGGGCGTATCTCTCTCTCTCTCTCTCTCTCTCCCCCCACCCCCCAAATCATGACTAACTGAGGGTAGTACTCATGTTATATACAAGCATTTGCAGGCTTCAGAGAGCATGTGAAGGAATATTACTAGAATGAACGGATAAAGAGCTATTAATAGGAATGTTTAATGGCAGCACTTAATGATACTTTGTGCAGAGTCTCAGTACTATTGTGAAAAAGCAGCACAGGAGTTTGAAACATTTGCTCATCCTGCAAAGGACTAATGGGTGCTTCTCTCTTGACATTTTGTACTCATACTTTAGAACAAAATATACACACTGAAGGTCAATTGTGAATGGCATATTCATGTTTAAAATGGCAGTTTGCAAAGGAAGGTGGCAAAATCATCCTTGCACACACTGTTATGAAAATAGGGCAGGATTCAGTGATGTTGCTGCACATCGTCTATTCACGTCCCCTAAATCTGCTCCAGAGGGTCGAACAATTTTAAAGGGTATGTAGGGGCATGCAGGAGAGAAGAGGGGGAATCCCATTGCATTAAGGGACTTCGTTCCAAATTGCAACCATAAATAGCATTTCAATTAGAGCACGAGACTCTTATTGATCTCAGGGTCGTGGCTTTGAGCCCCACACTGGGCAAAATATTCCTGCATTGCAGGGGGTTGGACTAGATGACTCTGGGGATCCCTTCTACTCTATAATTCTATGATTTAACTTATTGACCAAAATGTTTATACCACCTACCCTACAGAAGACCTCTAAGCAGTTTACAATTGATGTGGAACATCCCCAACATTTGGTGTACCAGGAATTTACTCAATGCACAAGATTTTACAACATTTTAACCTTCATGTTAACCCAACATGTTAAATATAGAACATTTAACCTTCATGACTAATCACCCTTGATTGTCTGATTGTCAGTCAAGCTGTCTAATCATGGGTATATTATTTTGTTTAAAAAGGGGAGAAATGTCATCATTTCAATTTGAACCCATAAAATCACTCCCTCTCCTACCTTCCTACTGCATGGAATCTTTCTTAATCTTTTAAAATCATCGTTGGTGAACCTGTCTCCCTCCAGATGTTGCTGGACTTCAGTTCAATCATCTCGGACCACTGGCCATGTTGGCTGGGGCTGATGGGACTTGGGAGTCCAGGGACATCCTGATGGGCACATGTTCCCCAACCTTCTTTTAAAAACCGGCGTGAAAATAACTGAGATTAAACACAGAATCTTTTACTGAGTGGGTTTCCATCTTCAGAAGTAGGTTAGCACTGTATGACAGGATGGCAATGGGCAGCTGCCTCTGTCCAGCTTGTGGGCTCACAAAGGCTTCTGCTGAAAATGTAGTATCACTGTATTATACATGGAGCTTTGTCTCGTTCCAGCAAGCCAATTCTGAAGTTCTTATGATCCTGGTAAGTGTATTCTTCTGTTTAATAGACATGCATCATGGGTGGGTGTGTGTGTGTGAATTATTTCTTTGGACAGTCCTCCTTCAGTTGTGCAGCAAATTTTCAAATCCCATTAGATTTTGGGGGGTAAATTTATCTGTTAAATAATAAAGGGTGATGTGGAACAAATAATTTTTTTAAGAAAACCACTCCCATATTTCTACAGGCCAAAGGGTACAGCTGGGGAGGTCAGTAATATGTATCTCGAACATTTGCACAAGCAGTTGTACAGTGGTACCTCGTGTTGCGTAACCTCCAGGTTACGGAGTCTTTGGGTTATGGCTGTGGCAAACCCAGAAGTGTATACTTCCGGGTTTCGCCACTCGCTCAAGTGCAGAAGCGCTCTGCATGCCGTGTGTGTGTGTGCACAGAAGTGCTGTATCGCACCGCACATATGCACAGAAGCGGCACCCCTACTTAAGGATTTTTCAGTGTGCGCTGCACCCCGAAACGAATTAAATCTGTAGCCAGAGGTACCACTGTAATTGTGAGGTCAAAGTGTTAGTCTCTAGATTGCAAGCGTGGAGTTCTAGTCTAGTCTCTCTTTCTTGTCAGCCTGTTTCTCCCATGGGAAGGTTGCTTAATGGCAACACACTTACAAAGGGGAAGATCCATTTTTCAGTGCTCAACATTTGCAGTTAAAAGATCTTAGATAGCAAGGCCAGGTGAGAGTCTCCCTGCCTGAAAGCTTCAAGAGTTGTTACCAAACATTGCCCTACTAGATAGAAACACAAATGATCTGATTCTGTGTAAGGTAGTAAATGGCCGAATAAAATTTCTGAGTCTGGTAAGGTGAATCAATCCTTTGTTTCTATGAAACCATATAATGCTACAGTCTGTCATGAGTGTGTTTGCCCTTTACTCATTAAAGCAGGAAATCCTGCGTCACGTGGAACAGGAGGCTTCCTCTAACAGGAACTGCAAAGTTATTCAAAGCATACTTGCAGAAAATGCGTGATCGGGTCTAGAACTTCATGTACAATGACTCTGTGACTCAAGCACTTGGAAGTTTTAGCAGCCTGAGGGTCTGTTTCTTTCTCTTAAAGGTTCAGGCGAGACTTGATTGATTGGAGAAGACCTAACGAGGCATGATTGGTCCGCTTTCTGCTTTTAGCTTGCTGACTACCTTGCATCTCAGCTCCAAGTGCTACAGAGGAACATGCCTTGAAGGCTACCCAAATTCAGGTCACTTGGAAGAATTGCTATGTCATCTGTGGAGCAGTATGTCAGGGCACGTATGACATCAATGGGGAAAATGTAATGTTCAGATCCCACAACCCTGAGATCATTTATTGGCAAGGTACTACAGAAATACTTTGATATCAGTATTTTGGAATAATACCACAGAAGCATAGCCATTTGTAATCACAGTAATCCTTTCAATGTCTCTGACCCTGAACAATACCCACCATATGTGAACCTGTGAAACTCTGTCTCATACTGAGTCAGACTGTTGGTCTACTTTTACCTGTTATAACTGATTTCCCAATGCCTCAAGCAGACTTATTTTGCAGCCCCACTTCCTAGAATCCTTTGAGCAAGAGATATCAGTGATCAAATGCGACACCTTACGCATGAAAACTTTACCACTGAGTCTTATCTCTCATGTGCCAAACTTTCATCTACATTCAGGTAACAAAGCAACTATACGTGTTCATCCAGTTTATGAATG
The DNA here is from genome assembly GCF_964188315.1 of Podarcis muralis. Classification (NCBI taxonomy): domain Eukaryota; kingdom Metazoa; phylum Chordata; class Lepidosauria; order Squamata; family Lacertidae; genus Podarcis; species Podarcis muralis. The sequence continues at coordinate 13,535,283 of NC_135660.1, forward strand.
CTTTTGAGTTTCATCACATGAAGTCCATCACATCTTAGAGCAGTGTTTCCCAACCTTGTGCCTCCAGCTGTTTTTGGCCTACAATTCCCATCATCCCTTGCCACTGGTCTTGCTAGTCAGGGATGATGGGAGTTGTAGTTCAAAAACAGCTGGAGGCACAAGGTTGGGAAACACTGTCTTAGAGCACATCAAACAGATGTTTTTGCTTGTCTTGTGGACCTTTTAAGACATATCTTCAAGCCTAGGCAAGTCAAAGATATGAATGCTAAGTCATTTGCATACATTGATCCAGACTTTTCTGCCATTTCCAAAATATGAAACAGTCTAGATAACAATAGGCAGCCTTGTTTTAGTCATCTGTTGATCTTAATTAGTTTGTTGAGGAATTCTTCTTCCAGCATACCACAGTGTTATAAATGTCAGCAAATAGTTGTTGGATCAACCTCAGCATTCTTGTGGACTTGATGTAGAGCAGGAAAGGAAGAGAGGAGAGGGGAGGGGAGAGAAAGTTTGTGGTGGGTACAGTTTATAGCTAGATAAAATTCTTAGCCTAAATTCATCCTTATCAGCATAATAAAGAATGCATGATACATAGCATAAGTACATCTTTCTGGGAGTTTGCAAATAAGTAATTGGATAAAAGGCATAGAGGAGAATTTTGTTTGGCTAACATTTTATATGAACTAACCTAATTCACACCCCTTCAGCTAGTTTGGGCAGAATTCATATTTCCCTGAATTTTGCAACAGAGCCCTAAATTCAAAAACTATCCCAAAATGCATGAAATATATGTGCCTTTAAAGGTAAAGGTAAAGGTACCCCTGCCCGTAGGGGCCAGTCTTGACAGACTCTAGGGTTGTGCGCCCATCTCACTCAAGAGGCCGGGGGCCAGCGCTGTCCGGAGACACTTCCGGGTCACGTGGCCAGCGTGACATCGCTGCTCTGGCGAGCCAGAGCCGCACACGGAAACGCCGTTTACCTTCCCGCTAGTAAGCGGTCCCTATTTATCTACTTGCACCTGGGGGTGTTTCGAACTGCTAGGTTGGCAGGCGCTGGGACCGAGCAACGGGAGCGCACCCCGCCGCAGGGATTCAAACTGTGACCTTTCGATCGGCAAGCCCTAGGTGCTGAGGCTTTTACCCACAGCGCCACCCGTGTCCTTATATGTGCCTTTAGGGTACAATAAACTTATAAATGTTGTGCATTGGGATAAAAATATGTATATAAATACATACATAATTAATTACATGTGGTTTTGATAAAATTCATATTTTAAATATATATTTAAATGTGAATGTGTGTGTGTGTATCTATCAATCATCTATCTATCATCTATCTATTTATCTATCATCTATCTATCATCTATCTATCTATCTATCTATCTATCTATCTATCTATCTATCATCTATCTATCTATCTATCATCTATCTATCATCCATCTATCATCTATCTATCTATCTATCTATCTATCTATCTATCTATCTATCTATCTATCTATCTATCATCTATCTATCTATCATCTATCTATCTATATCATCTATCTAATCTATCTATCTATCTATCTATCTATCTATCTATCTATCTATCTATCTCTATATCTATCTATCTATCATCTATCATCTATCATCTATCATCTATCTATCTATCATCTATCTATCTATCTATGCAATCCTATGGCAAGATCTTTCTGGATGAATGAGATTAGGATCCAGCAGCAGATCTCAGGCTGAGCTGGAAGATTTGTTGTGTAATTGGGCTATGCTGGTGCAACGCTTCATCCTCCACTCAGCCAGCAATATCCTGGTGTATCTCCCCCACCAACCAGATGAGCTGAACCCAGCATATCTAAAGAGGCCATAAACTCTGAAAAGGGGGCATGGGGAGGGCAGGACTAGTGAGTGGGACATCTAAAACCCATTCAGCTCAGCCATGTGTACTGCCAACTTGGTATTCAGGCAGCAACAAGGGTAATGTAACTCAAACTTTATTTCAAAGACTTGCTTCCCCTTGCCCAGCCTTAGGACAGCTCATCCAGTAGTAGCCCTGAATGGAATTTAGATTGGGTACATTTTATGCCAGTTTCATTTATGCTGGCTTTCTTTACACAAGCTGCTTGTGTATAGGATTGTTTACTTAGCCACAGATTAATGCAGAAACAGGATGTTATGGAATTATGAATGAACACCAGTGAAATTGCCACTAGGGTTGTGGGATACACCCAGTTCAATTCACGTAGAAAGGCAAATCTGTTTACAGTGGTGCCCCGCAAGACAAATGCCTCGCAAGACAAAAAACCCGCTAGACGAAAGGGTTTTCCGTTTTTGAGTTGATTCGCAAGACGAAAACGTCTTGCGATTTTTTCCCGCTCCCCCCCCCTTTTTCTAAGCTGCTAAGCCACTAATAGCCTTTTAGCCGCTAAGCTGCTATGCCTTTAATAGCCGCTAAGCCGCTAATAGCGCTAATCCGCTAAGCCGCTAATAGGGTTGCTTCGCAAGACGAAAAAACCGCTAGACGAAGAGACTCGTGGAACGGATTATTTTCGTCTTGCGAGGCACCACTGTACTTTGCACTTTCTGAAACAATATGTGAAACAGAGCACAGTCATTCTTCAAAAATTACATTTCTCTGAATTTTGCAATGCAGTTCCTTGGCCAAGTAACGTACAAAAATATATGTATCAGAATAAATTGTGCATATATGAATATGAATATATATATATATATATATATATATATATATATATATATATATATATATATATGAATGATTTAAAAGGTTTATTTAAGGAAATTTGCTTTGCAAAGCTGTGTATACTGGTATAAAAGGTAAAGGTAAAGGGACCCCTGACTGTTAGATCCAGTCGCAGATGACTCTGGGGTTGCGGCACTCATCTCGCTTTACTGGCCGAGGGAGCCGGCGTACAGCTTCCGGGTCATGTGGCCAGCATGACCAATCTGCTTCTGGCAAACCAGAGAAGCGCACGGAAACGCCGTTTACCTTCCCGCCGGAGCGGTACCTATTTATCTACTTGCACTTTGACATGCTTTCGAACTGCTAGGTTGGCAGGAGCTGGGACCGAGCAATGGGAGCTCACCCCATCACGGGGATTCAAATCACTGACCTTGTGATCGGCAAGCCCTAGGCTCTGTGGTTTAGACCACAGTGCCACCCGTATTGGTATATAGCCACACAAAAATGATACTGCTTTTTTATGAAGTATTTTTTGGGGAGGGAATTGAAAACAGATGTGGAAATGTGGATATTGTAAAAATGAGAATCTGAGGGAAACTAAAACTGGCAGATTTGCTCATCACTGATTAACAGAGTCTGGAAACAGACCAATTCCTTCATCTTTATTGGGCACTTTAACCTATATTAATGCTTTAATGTAAATATCCTATTTATGCTCCACCCCCCACCCCCGCCCACTGCTATATTTATCTTCCACTGCAGACCTTGACATTTACATTTCACTACAGATCCCAATGATTCTGTATGCCTGACCTGATACTGCAGACTCTTGGGACATTTATGTCACCAAAGAGGCCCTTTGAAGTCAACAGGATAATTTGGAAGCTGGTGAAAGTGGAGCATGATGTTTTGCAGCAACAGTGCCCACTGGGAGCAGTTGATCTTCTGACCAAGGAAAAGAGATCTGAAGGAAAAGAAAGTGCAACACTGCTCCCTGAGAAATTGCATTCTGATTCAGGCACCCTGAAAACAATGCACAATCTCTTTACAAACAAAAATCCTTTGCTTGTTCTGTCCGACAAAACAGAATTAGTCAAAATTGTTGTTCTATGAAATATCGGAGATTACAAACCCATTTTGAGCCAAACACAGCTACGGGATGTTTACTGATTTGTGTTTCAAATCAAAGTGCCATTATCTCAAGGAGTCTTCCACATTGTTATATATCCTGAGAAGTATGAATAATCAAGTTGTCAATTTCATAGGCAATTGCTGTGATACCTTGGGAAACTACATGTGGCAGACAACTTAAAATAAAAGTCATATTAACATCTTTTGTTTACTACCTCTGTGCACAGATTTGCCTCTACAGTGGTACCTCGGGTTACATACGCTTCAGGTTACAGACTCCGCTAACCCAGAAATATTACCTCAGGTTAAGAACTTTGCTTCAGGATGAGAACAGAAATCGTGCTGTGGCGGCGCGGCGGCAGCAGGAGGCCCCATTAGCTAAAGTGGTGCTTCAGGTTAAGAACAGTTTCAGGTTAAGAACGGACCTCCGGAATGAATTAAGTACTTAACCCAAGGTACCAATGTTTATGTCCCAGTTAAAGGGAAGAGGCCTGCCTACCCATATCTCCCTGGGTTTAGGGTAAAATTGATTGCAGGTAGACAGGATGTAGGGTTAAAATATCAGACCACCTTTAGACCTTTTGGTTGAAAAGCAGAATTCAAGTGTAACAAAGAGATTTGAGGAATAAATCATGGAGGAGAGGACTATCAAAGACTCTTGGCAATGATGGCTTTGCCCTGCCTCCACAGATGGAGGACATAAATGCTTCTGAAGACCAGTTGCTGGAAACCACAGTTGCTCTTGTGTTGAGGTCCTCCTTGTGGGTTTCCCATTGGGGCATCTGGTTGGCCACTGAGAACAGGATGTTGGATTAGATGGGCAACTGGCTTGATCCAGCAGGCTCTTCTTAAGTTCTTAAATGATCTGCTTTGCCTTCTGCTCTATCCGATGTTTTGGGTAAAGATAAGACCAATGACATTGAGAATACACTGTACATGGCTTCTTGCTGACTCTCCTTTTGTCCCTGTGTCCTATGCACCCTTATCTCACTTCCTACACAGAAACCACACCCTTTGTCAACTTCCCATTGGTGGCCGCTTTCCCCTGAGCAGCTTGAATGATGTTAATTAGTGCTGCATCAAAAATTTCTCCTGTGGTTCCCCCCCCCCCCCCTGACTGTTCTCCATCAATTAATGAGAAAAGAAAACACGTTTGAAAATTATCAGAGGGGAGAGAATTTTTTTGTGAGGTTCTCCGTGTGCAATGTGAGGTTTATTGTTCCTGTTGCATTTACTTTACTTTTGAGGTGGCTGAGGAATCCTAGCAAGTGTCCTTCCTGTCAATTCAGCAAATCACCTCACCAATGGCCGGCATCCTGCAGCCTCCCCAGGTGCCCAAAGTTCAAGCAAAGCCTAGTGGGAGGCAACATTCCCTCCCATGGGACATTTTCAGATCAGGAAATGATCTGCAGGGAGGGTGCAGAGAGCCTTGAAATGTTTATTGGGAACAATAGCACACCTCACAATGATAAGGTGAGCACAAAACCCTATGGCCACCAAACTTCCAGAGAAAATCTCAAGTGCCCTATGAACGAGACAAAAAAATGAAATGGCTTATGCAGTCTCAGTCAGCAGCAACAGTTTCATTCCTGAACAAAGTTAGGATATGGTGTATTTCATGCCAGCTTAATTTAAGTTAGTGAAATTTATGCTGGCTTCCCATTCTTAGTATTAAACTGAGCAGCAAGGTCACATGACCAGGCTGAATGGGATTAGGATCTAGCCAGTCTTGGTCCTGCTACTCCCCCAGAATGCCCATTTTTCAGGGCTTACACTGGGCTTAGCTCAGCAGGTTGGGGCCTGGCTGAGCCAGGACGGGGGAGTAATGCCAGCCTTTCACTCAACTTCCCCATTCAGCCACAGAACCACTGGATCCCAACCCCACTCATCCTGGTGGATCTTGCTTTAGGATTGCACCAGATGCATCCTTAGTAACAATAGCACCTCTGTATCTGCCTAATAAGCCTTAGAAGATTGCCGTAATGCTTTGCTTTTAACTTTATTTGCAGATGCCTGATTGACTCAGTGGTGGGGACAAATGTGGAATGAACTAGAAATCTTTCAAAGTTCTAAACCCAAATGAACCCAATTCACCTTTAGTTCACCCAGCAATTATAAAACTATTTTCAGGTGTAATCCAGAGATTTTCGACTTTGTTCAATGAACTTGGTTCAGCTGAATGAGTTCATTCCAAGCTATGAGCACATGTCTCCTTTAACATTTCACAACAAACCCAGCAACCTAGCCAGAGGATATGAAGGTTTGATAACAGAGATGAGACAAATCAAGTCATTCTCTGCCAGACTTCACTTACGCATTTTTTTGTTTCTTTAAGGTTCAAGAAAGTCTTGTAAAATCACACTTACATAATGAAGACTTCTGCAGTGTTTAATTCCATTTAAAAACTGTAAAAATTCAAGAAATTTCTCCTTCAGAAATTATGTTGTTTTTAAACTCGCATGATTGCTGGATCTTACTTTGTTGCTTATTTACCCTCCGGCTCTATTATAGATTTTAACTTGTTTTTCCACAGTTGTAATTACCATATGTTTTCATTAATCTGATTCTGTTAGCTCTCTGTGTGCTTAAGCGATCATGGTGTCAATCAATTACTCTGCTAGCCCATGCATCAACCCAATTAGAAAAGCTTTTGGACTCTCTTGCTTGAGTCCTTAATTCTGAAGATTAGTTCTCTGTAAAATGATCAGCATCATTAAAGGATTCAAGAGAAAGGGATGCTTAAGAGAAAGGAAAATAGTTTTCAGTGACTATTTAAGTGAATACAAGTGGGGTTGAATTCCCAGTCATTCATGAAGCCCACACTGGGTGATATTGGGCCAGTTACTGTTACTGTTGTTTCTACAGGGACAGAATATTATATTGGTGCCTGTTTTAAAAACTAGCTTATTCTCTTGAGTTAGTCATATTGAAGGAATGGCAGTGAAAATGGAAATGGGCACTATTCAGATATGCCAGGGATGGGGAACCTGAGACCCTCTAGATATTCCTGGACTCCAACTCTCATGATCCCTGACCAGTCACACAGACTGATGCTGTTGGGGGTTTTAAGTCCAACAACACCTGCAGGACCAGTGGTATCCCACCTATAAAATCCACAAATGGGCTTTCTGGGGAATTCTACTTCTTTGCATCAGGAAAACAAGCATGAAAATGGTAGCCCACATTTGGAAACACCTAGCACAGATTATGCAGTTGGAACAACCCGGATTGAGCCAGTATAGTGTAGTGGTTAAGAGCGATAGACTCGTAATCTGGGGAACCGGGTTCGCGTCTCCGCTCCTCCACATGCAGCTGCTGGGTGACCTTGGGCCAGTCACACTTCTTTGAAGTCTCTCAGCCCCACTCACCTCACAGAGTGTTTGTTGTGGGGGAGGAAGGGAAAGGAGAATGTTAGCCGCTTTGAGACTCCTTAAAGGGTGTGAAAGACGGGATATCAAATCCAAACTCTTCTTCTTCTTCAAGATGCTGTCATACGTCAGGCAGACTCATCGATGGCAGGTATGTTTTGAGGAACAGAGCATCAGCCTCACCATGGCCAAATATGAGTCACTGGCATTTGCAGGTTAAATACAAACAGGGAAGAGAAAAATCAACATTGAGCAATGCTTTTTAAACAAGTTTTGGATGTGTCACTGTAATTAGGGGGAAAATCGATCTCAAGAGAAAACAAGTCTCAAGAGTTAAGAAAAAATTCCCCAATCACATAATGTGTGTGTGTGTGTAGTTTAATAATTCACTGTGGCTCTCATCTCATTACATCACCCCGCAGGCCTATGCTGTTTCTTGCAGGGCACAAGGCCTAACTCTATGGGGTCCCTTCAACAGGGCATTCAGCAAACCCCCTTATATTTGTACCACCTGCAACACAGATCTTACCCATGACAGGAAGGTAATGTTGAATCCCAGGCCATGTGGGAGAAGTACAGCAAAAAGGGAGAAGGCCAGGCAAATGGGGGTGGGGAGGCAAATGCAGAAAGCAAATATCCTTGCATTTTGGAGTTTCAAAAGCAGAAGTTCAATCTTTTGTTCTATGGTCACTTTTAATAGTAGATAATGCTCTTGAACTTCTGTACTTGAAACTCAACAATGAAGGACTTAAGAGGTTCAAAATGTTTTGGAAAATTGAATGTTTTCCTCTAGCCCTTTGCTTCCTTCTTCATACACACACAGAGAGAAACCCACATGTTTCCATGACATCACTCTTCTCAAGCACCCAAGCAACAATATCATGAGAGAGATGGCGGCCACATCACCTGCTACTGTTGAGTTACCCGAGCGGTGAGAAATTTCCACGCTGCAAATGTAACACTGGAAAGGAGGATTGGTAACCAAGTAAAGCTTGAAAAGTCTAAATGACCAACTGCTGCCAAGCTTAGCCAACGAAAAGGAAAAAGGATCTAGGAGTCTTGGTTGACCACAAACTTGACATGAGCCAACAGTGTGACGCGGCAGCTAAAAAAGCCAATGCAATTCTGGGCTGCATCAATAGGAGTATAGCATCTAGATCAAGGGAAGTAATAGTGCCACTGTATTCTGCTCTGGTCAGACCTCACCTGGAGTACTGTGTCCAGTTCTGGGCACCACAGTTCAAGAAGGACACTGACAAACTGGAACGTGTCCAGAGGAGGGCAACCAAAATGGTCAAAGGCCTGGAAACGATGCCTTATGAGGAATGGCTAAGGGAGCTGGGCATGTTTAGCCTGGAGAAGAGGAGGTTAAGGGGTGATATGATAGCCATGTTCAAATATATAAAAGGATGTCATATAGAGGAGGGAGAAAGGTTGTTTTCTGCTGCTCCAGAGAAGCGGACACGGAGCAATGGATCCAAACTACAAGAAAGAAGATTCCACCTAAACATTAGGAAGAACTTCCTGACAGTAAGAGCTGTTCGACAGTGGAATTTGCTGCCAAGGAGTGTGGTGGAGTCCCCTTCTTTGGAGGTCTTTAAGCAGAGGCTTGACAACCATATGTCAGGAGTGCTCTGATGGTGTTTCCTGCTTGGCAGGGGGTTGGACTCGATGGCCCTTGTGGTCTATTCCAACTCTATGATTCTATGATTCTATGATTCTATGAAACATTGGAGAAGCAGCATTTCTTCAACAGGCTGCTTATCAAGTAAGGAGAACTTCAGGCCTGGGAGACACAGGCACTCTTTCCAGGTTATGCTAGGCTCCTTAGATCCAGGCCATGCTCCACATTGGCTCAGCTCTCCCTCTCCTTAAGTGCCTTTGTCTGCCTTGAATTGTAGCAATGTCTCTGGCTTCCCTGGGTGGAGGGTGGAGAGGTGTGCAGGTGTGGAAAGCTCTGTCTTCTGCATGCCTGGGATGCAGCTTACTGCACAAAAGCTAAGAATCCTGTCTTTTGTTCCACCTACTTTTACCTCTGGTCCCACCCACCACCGGTACGTGGCCCCTGGAAGTTTGCCTTTGAGGAAATGTGGAGCCCGGACTGAAAAAAGGGCTCTCTTCCCTGCTGTACATTAATATTGGACATCCACACCACCTGCCCTCACCAAAACCTGCTGGTCGGAACGTGCAGGAGTTCAGCCCGCAAACGTCTGCCATTTCCCAGGGCTGAAATGAGCTCCTGAACAGCCCTTGCAATGCCTGAGGGGATGGGGAGGTCGTACATTCCACTGAGATTCCACAACTAAGCACAGGCAAAAATAAATAAATGTTGCATTGATTTGGGAGAAGGGTGATAATTTTGCAACCTGCAAGATTTAGCCCCCCCCCAATTCATGTTTTATTTTCTAAAAACCCAGTCATTTAACAATTACTAGCAATTAGCATCTGCTGCTGTAACATGACACAACATCTTTTGTGTGCAAATTGTGCAAACGAATAGTCTAAATATTTATCTCTCGATCAAGTTATTCCGAGCTATTTCCTCCTCCCCCCCCCCCCATCAGTGGGTCACGTTTGGTGCGACTTCAGTTTCTTGGGAAGATAGGAAGAAAATTATGGATGACATAAAACAGTAAGCGTGTACTTGACTTGTTTAATGGAACCCGACTGGCCCGGCTCTAAGAATTTGCTGGGCCAGCAAATAAATGCAAGGCGCAGGGTGCTTTGACCACTGAATCAGCACAACATTACAAATGATGTGATGCTCATAATGAAATGATGGCTCTCCGCCATTCTAGGCCAGTATGTTGGTAGATGTTTGGAACAGAGGGATAAAACTCAGAATGCTAAACAGCCTAAACCTTTCAACAGTATCACTAAAGAAAGATACAGTGAAAGTCAATGGGAGTGGAGTCGTTATTAAAAGTGGGACCTCTTTGAGGAGTTTTGGCAATAGTGGAATTTATAATTGCATGCTCAAAATTCCACTTCCTTATCTTTGCCAAGTCAAGATTCCAAAGCAAAACATCTGGTACAGTGGTACCTCGGGTTACATACGCTTCAGGTTACATACGCTTCAGGTTACATACGCTTCAGGTTACAGACTCTGCTAACTCAGAAAGAGTGCTTCAGGTTAAGAACTTTGCAACAGGATGAGAACAGGAATCGTGCTGCGGCGGTGCAGCAGCAGCAGGAGGCCCCATTAGCTGAAGTGGTGCTTCAGGTTAAGAACAGTTTCAGGTTAAGTACGGACCTCCGGAACAAATTAAGTACTTAACCCGAGGTACCACTGTACTGGTAAGGAGGAAGTAACATAGCACAGCTTTACTATCACAGCAGAATCCTGAGCGGAAAGAGTGTTGTTGAACTCAGGATCTGTTTATGGGCTTTCCAGAGGTATCTGGTTGGCCACTGTGAGAACAAAGTGGCTAGATCAAGACACATCAAAAAAGCATTTCAGGAAAAAGCATTGTAAACTTTATTTTGGGAAATAACGTTGGCAAAAAACAGGACTCTACAGGACCATCTGGTTTCACAGTGTTTTAACGCATATAAAAGGTTTTTTCTTAACTAGTGTAGCTGAGTCCAGTGCTAGGCAAGATAAGCCTATGACCAGATTCAGCGGTGCTCTTTTGATTTTCTAATAATCTGCTTTCACATTTATTATTATTATTATTATTATTATTATTATTATTATTATTAATACCCTGCCCACCTGGCCGGGTTTCCCCAGTCACCCTGGGCAGCTTCCAATAAAAGATTAAAAACATGATAAAACATCAAACATTAAAAACTTCCCTAAACAGGGCTGCCTTCAGATGTCTTCTAAGGGTCAGATAGCTGTTTATTTCCCTGACATCTGATGGGAGGGTGCTCCACAGGGCCGCTACCGAGAAGGCCCTCTGCCTGGTTCCCTGTAACCTCACTTCTTGCAGTGAGGGAATCACCAGAAGGCCCTCGGAGCTGGACCTCAGTGTCCGGGCTGGACAATGGGGGTGGTGACGCTCCTTCAGGTATACTGGGCCGAGGGCATTTTGAGCTTTAAAGTTCAGCACCAACACTTTGAATTGTGCTCGGAAATGTACTGGGAGCCAATGTAGGTCTTTCAAGACTGGTGTTATGTGGTCTTGGCCGCCACTCCCATTCACCAGTCTAGCTGCCGCATTCTGGATTAGTTGTGGTTTCTGGGTCACTTTCAAAGGTGTTGACAGTACATATGTGACAGAATCGTCTCCACTAGATAAAATTTCAGTGTCTTTCCCCAAAATATTTTGCTTCTCATGCACTTCCTTAGATTCCCCCTGCCCCAGAACAGGGACTTCCAATTTGCCTACAAATTCCAATGGATATTCTACCACAACTTCTTTCTTTCCACCCCCTCCAACCCATCTTCTTTGAAACGCATCTTAAACAGGACTAGTAAAACCCTGAAAAGTATTACCACTGAAGCACTTTGAACCAATGAGAAATATTCACCTCACTTCTTTTCCTTACATGGTTTCTCCGTGGGTGGGGCAGGGGAACTAGCCATGCAAAAGAAAGGAGATTATTGTGCAACTTCAGATATATGGTCATGGAGGATGGATGTGCATAATTCATGTTGGTTTCTGTAATAATGAACTACCCAGAGTGCCTGCTCTTATACACAGCATACAAAGTGCACCATCTGGCTGTAAAACAGATCCTACACATTATGCACTTAGCAAATTTCATTACAGTTCATCTACAAGAGAGAAGAGCAGGTAGTGGTGCATTTTTAAAGAAGATTGGAAATCAAGCCACTTACAGCAGCTCGGATACGAAACACGTTCAAATGTCACTCAACCAGACACCCAAAGCTGTGCGAAATAAATAAGAAGATGGAAGAGTACAAACTACTGAAATGGCACGCACTCTGGCTTGGACTCAGGTTGCCTCTTGGATCCAAACACCTTCTCCAATATTTGTCTCCCTTTCCTTTGAGATCAATAATAAGAATACAGTACGAGGAATTTGGGAGCACCAAAGTCATCTGCAGCAATACTTGCTATAATAAACTGGGAACTTCCTTTGAAATATTTTTATGCTGCCCTTCATAGCAACCTCAGGAGTGGCTTGGCATTAGCAGTGTTGATAGTTGGACAGATATAACATGATACAGAGGTGCAAAATGGGCATCGAGGGATGCCTCAGCTGTTTGCAATACAGGTCCTGCAAAAAGGTAAGCAGCATTTTGCTCACGGAGCCCTGCTTGTCTCAATCCTCCGAGCACCTGTCATCGCCACTGTCTACCCCTTTCCTCGCCCCAAGAGAATAGTTCTGAAGCTTGGGCAGGGGAAGGTTTGGGCAGATGCAGCATTGAGAGTCATAGGGAGCAACAGAGCATGTTTCAGCAGCTGGGAGTAGCAGTCCTATCAGCCACAACTGGGAAATAACATTGTGGTTTTAATTTTAATTTTAATTTTAATTTTAATTTTACCTCACCCATCTGGCTGGGTTTCCCCAGCCACTCTGGGCAGCTTCCAACCGGATATTAAAAACAGAATACAGCATCAAATATAAACAAACAAACAAACAAACAAACAAACAAACAAAATATTATTTTCCAAAACAGGGCTGCTTTCAGATGTCTTTTAAATGTAAGATAGTTGCTTATTTCCCTGACATCTGATGGGAGGGCATTCGACAGGGCGGGCACGACTACTGAGAAGGCCCTCTGTCTGGTTCCCTGTAACCTCACTTCTCACAGTGAGGGAACCGCCAGAAGGCCCTTGGTGCTGGACCTCAGTGAACGATGGGGGTGGAGATGCTCGTTCAGGTATACAGGACCGAGGCTGTCTAGGGCGTTAAAGGTCAGCACCAACACTTTGAATTTATACCCCACCTTTTTCTCTAACGGGACTCAAGGTGGCTTACAAATAAGGACAAGAACCTCTAAGACCATAGAAAATTCAGTCATTGGAATACAATTAAGCATTGATAGTTTAAACCACATGTATCTACAAAATTTGTTTAAAACACACCAATAATTACAATAAACACAGCATTGCATGAGGCCTTCAGTTAATAGCAGTTGATCCCCCAAAGCCTATTGGAACGAGGAAGTCTTCACCTGCCTGCAAAAGCGCAGCAAGGAGAGGGCCAGCCTAACTTCTCTAGGGAGAGAGCTTCTGGCTTCTCCACAGCGGAAATAACACAAATAGTATAATCCCAGTCCCATCCCTGGAGGAAGAAGACACAGCTATGGAGACTCCAGAGCACTTTGGAACTGTGTTCCTCTAGTCTCAAGGTAAAGTCATTTCATCTGGGAGAAGTGAAAGCGGAGGTGACGGCGATGGGCATGTTGAGTACCTTAGAGCTATTCTTGCAAGCCAAACATTCACCGATGCTTGTTGCTCTTCAGGTCAAAAGCCAAGATGCTCATGTGTCCATGATCGAGGAATGGAGTTGTACATAAGAATAGCATTTAGGATTGTTGCTTAACAGAGATTTTCGAGGCAAATACTAAGATTCCTCCTGGAGCGAATCATTCAAGGATTCTTCAAAGAGAGCAAAGAGAGTTTTAATTATGATACTAATTGAGAGGGTCCCTCAAATCTCTGGGAAATGTGTGTTAGGACACTTCAGTGAGATTGTAGGCATCTTTCCCAATCGAAACAATTTATGAGGGCTTATCCCCCAAAGTGCAAAAAAGTTTAGTAGCGGAAACAACTGCTCAATGCTTCACATACAAATTAACAGAAAGTGCCACTAACTTTCTCAGACTCTGTCTCATTGAGACTTTCGAGTATTTGTGATTAGTGAAGTAGCAACACAAGCTAATGAAGTGAACACAGACCTGAAATTGCATGAAATAAGTGATCTAGACTAAGGTAGACAAGCAGAGTTTGTCAGCACCAATATGCATTCTGGAGTATTTTTTATAAAAATAAATAAATCAAGAAATTGAAAATGGAAATATGCCATGTTGGCGTATAATTTTGACCTAAGAGGGATTTTTCCTCCTTAGAAATGTTGTATAGAAGTGCGAGAGAAAAAGCATAAATGTGACATTTCTATTGTTGTAGAGACAAGCATTAAAAAAGCAACCGCTAAATGATGTTTGCCTCTAAAACCATGTCGTCTGCTGCTATTTTTTATTATTTTGTTTTATCATTGAGAGCAATGCAAAGAGGTAGGAAATAAATCCTAAAATAAGCAAATTATGAATTTTTTGGTTTGGAATCCTTAGGCTTGCCATACGTCTGGGAAATTCCAGACACATACGGACATAGTGTCTCTTTTCTGTTTTCTCCCCTGTTTTTTGGGGTGTGTTTTTTAAAAAAATTCCAGGGGAGGCTGCACCTCGGTGGCAGTCGAAGTGATGAGAGGTCACTTTCCTTGGCCAGGGGGAGGGGGAGAGAGGGAGGAGGCGGGGGAGAGAGGGAGGTGATTAGAAAGAAGATTCCACCTAAACATTAGGAAGAACTTCCTGACAGTAAGAGCTGTTCGACAGTGGAATTTGCTGCCAAGGAGTGTGGTGGAGTCTCCTTCTTTGGAGGTCTTTAAGCAGAGGCTTGACAACCATATGTCAGGAGTGCTCTGATGGTGTTTCCTGCTTGGCAGGGGGTTGGACTCGATGGCCCTTGTGGTCTATTCCAACTCTATGATTCTATGTAGTGGTCTAGCCACCCCTAGTGTGTTGAAAAAGGGACCCCATGCCAGGGGCATCCCATGGGCAGTTCAGTTGTGGTGGCAGCATAAGAGCATCTGTAGCTGGGTGCTTGGAAGCTGCAAGCACAGCCACCTCACCTGAGGGAGTTGAGGTGGCGTTGCTGGTTCGGGTCACCCACTGGGTAAATGGTGGCAGGGTGGGCTGCAGTGGCTCAGGGCCACCGTCCCATTCCAGCTGCAGCACCATCAAGGTGTAGATGGGGGGTGGGCAAGTAACTGGGGGGGGGGGGGGCAGGTTGTGCAGGAAGAGTTTAAATGAGGCCTGGATAGTGAAGGAAGCAAACTGTGAGGGGGACGGACGGCTGTAGTAATTTTGAGATTGTGGGGGCTGTTGTTGGGGGCCTGAGCAGCTGGGTGGGGTTTAGTAGAGAGGAAAGTAAGGTGGGGAGCCTTGTTGGAGAAAGGAGTGCATTAAGGCCTGGCCATTTTCGTTTTTTTATTGTGTTTTTTTTTTCTGCGTTCTCCCCCCCCCCCCTCCAAAAAATCCCTTTCTTTCCCTGCTAGAAGAGTAATAATCATCTCTTGAAGATGCTGGGGGGGGTCTTTTTGTTTGTTTTTAGGGCCCCCCCCCCAATTTCAGTGGTTTTCTAAGAAAAAAACTTTGGGGGTGTCAGGAATTTTCCTTTTTGAAATACGGCAAGCCTAGGAATCCTTAAGCTTGGAGAACTTCCCTGATGTTGATGTTTTATGAATGATAGACCACAGCACTTTCCTTCACTTGAAACATTAGCTATAAATAATGTGTGTTGTGTAACATGTTGGTCCTTGGAAGAAGAAGGGGAAAATAGGGGAAAATCTAAATATGTGCATAACCTTCTTTAGATCCCATAACCCAAAACAAGGTGGCAATTCAGCATAATGCTGGCCCATGTTTTCCTGGTGGGAACATGGAGTTCTTTGAGAGGCAGTTCTGTTACTTTGATAGTATTTGAGCACATTAAAATAAATGTAAAGACTAGGATGCATTTCCACAGTGAAATAAACTAAGGCTGTTGGTGTTATCATTCCCAAATGTGCCAGGGCATGTTAGTGTGCCACAAAACACATTTATTCTATACATTTGTATCCCATCTTTTCTTCATGTAGCTCAAGGCAATGTGCATTATTATCCTTCCCCCATTTTAAGCTCACAACAACTCTGTGAGGCTTAGGCTGAAATACGTTTACTGGTCCAGGGTCATTGAGTGAGTTTCACGGCCAAGCTGGGATTCGAAACTTTGGCTCTGAAGCTAGTAATCTCATACTCGAAGTGCCACACTAACTCTTCCAACCATTAAAAGTTGTTATGCATTCAAAGTACCCACCCTTGGAGGTTGTCAGTGGTATCTCTGCAAGGGTGATTGCTCTAGACCCGCCTCCTTCCAAACCAGAAGGCAAACACTGAATAATGAGTCACACAGGCGAGAAAGAGGGAGCTCTACTGAGGGAAGAGGGCTCTTTGATCCAATGTTGTCCTACACTGAATCAGACCATTGGTTCATCTAGCTCTGCCGTGTCTTCACCAGGGTAACCAATACAGTGCCCATCAGGTCTTCATAGAATCATAGAACCATCAAGATGACCCCATCTGGTCCAACCCTCTGCCATGCAGAAATATCAACTAAAGCATGCAAGACAGGTGGTCATCCTGTTAGGATATTTCTGTTCCACCTTAAAAGGGAGCAGGCTTTGTGAGTCACAGAGTCTGTGCATTTCCTGTTCACAGGAAGTTTATGTTTTCTGTTGCTTTCATTTCTCTCTCGCTGCCTGAAACACTGAAGCAGGCAGTCATGTTTTTCTCTGTTCTGACTAACGCAGAATAAACTCCTAAATAATGCTCTCCTGCGTGCATCTTTCGCTGTGCATTATCTGCTGATAAGAGCGTGCATCAGCCCTGGAATGTGGCAAGCTATTTCTGGAGCTCGTGTCGCTAATTGCTGACACTGCATGTCTACGGGAGATCGATGGACGTCCGGAGGCGACGTGGGGCCATGATGGACTTTGTCTCCCTGGCAGTATCCCAACTTCTGCTTAAAAACCTCCAATGAAGGAGATTCCCCAACCTCCTGAGGGAGTCTGTTCCACTGTTGAACATCTCTTGCCATCAGAAATTTCTTTCTGATGTTTGTTGAAGTGCAAATCCCACCATCTCTTTCCGTGGGTCACTCTGGCTGGGCAGAATGAGTCCAATAATTTATGGAAGTCACCTTGTTGGTTAGTTCTTGTCTACATTGACTGAGCTTTGCACAGAGATGTCAAGGGTTGACTTTGGGGGTGTCTGTTGTTCTACTGAGATTTGCTCCTTCCATAAAGAGATTCTCCTCTAGCACACTCTAAATATAAGCTATTTAATGTGTACGGGTGAAGGATGCCTCTACTGTTAAAGGTTTGGAAACACTGTGTTAGGGATTGTGATTTACAGGACACCGGCATTTCTATATGAGGGGGGAATTCATACTTTAAAATAATCATAAGCATAAGGGCAACATGTAGGAATAGGCCTTGTACATTCTGTTCTTCAGCATCTCTTTCAATTATTGATTTCCCCCCCCCTATATTTTTGCCCCGTTTCCAAAATGCTGAAAAGTTTTTGCAACTTCGTATTAGGCCTTAGAAATAAGGAAGAATTTCTAGGTCATCATGCTGAATAAAACATGCCCCATTGTAAATTTTGACAGGGCTCATTATGCAAGTCACCTAGTCTGACATTAGTGGTAAAAGAAATTGTGAAATTCATAAGCTCACATGTTAGTGGGCTCAGAAAGCATCGCTTCCTGTCCCTTCGCATCCCTAGACCTTGCATTCTGGGAGCCGGAAGCAAAAAGCATAATACATACTGTGCAGCTATGCATAAAACATTCACTGCCCTCCACCGCCCCCTGATTCAGGAAGCCTTAAAAATGTATCTGGAAGAAAGATGCTGACTGTTCCATGGGTAACAATCATACATTGACATATCATATCTGAGCCACTGTGGCTGTAGCCTCAGGTTGTTTGCACCTAGTATAGGAAGAGAAACCTATGGATTACTATGGAAAGGTACTCTTGTATGATGTACTGCACTGCAGAAATGCATGCACACCGAAACTATCACATGGTTTATTGTGCCATGTCTAGAGAAAACAAGATATACCAGACCAGTGATTGGAAGCGAATTGGAATAATAATTGGAAGCGAAAAGCCAAGGAGACCTCACAGAAGATCCTTTGCTGCGCAGTGTGTTTTGAGTATTGAAAGTCTTCTTTGGGAACAACTGTGTCTTGGTTATTTCAAAGACAAGCCAAACCGATCTCCATGCCATCTCAAAACAGGGAAGGATGAGTGACAGAAGGAGAGTAAGATAGTTCATAGAATCATAGGCATATAGAGTTGGAAGGGACCCCAAGGGCCATCTCAACTAAAGCATCCATGACAGATGGACATCCAACCTGTTCTTAAAAATCTCCAAGGAACAGCTTTTGGGCGAGTCTGTTTGACAATAAACAGCTCTTAAAGTTCTTGATTTTTAGTCATAATTTCCTTTTTTGTAACTTGAAGCCATCAGTTCAGGTCCTACCCTCCAGAGCAGGAGAAAACAAGCTTGCTCCATCCTCCATGTGACAGCCCTTGAGATATTTGAAGATGGCTTTCATGTCATGTCTCCCTCTCAGTCTCTTCTTTACCAGGTTAAACATACCCCATTCCATAGTCCTGCAGAATAGAGCATGATTATTACATCCCTTGACTGAGACACTATAATTCTGGTGATGCAGCCTACAATAGTATAATCTCTCTCTTTTTGCTGCTGTATCACACTGTTGACACATTGTTCAGCTTGTGGTCTACTAAGACATCTAGATCCCTTTCACATGTATCACTAGCAAGCCAGTTGTCCCCTCTCTTATATTTGCTCAGCTGGTTCTTCCTGCCTACATGTAGAACCTGACATTTGTCCCTACTGAAATTCATTTTGTTCATTTGGGCCCAGTTCTCCAAGCTGTTAAGGTCATCTTGAATCCTGACTCTCTCTTCTGTGGCATTAATTACCCCTCCTAGTTTGGTGCCATCTAAAAATTTATTAGCATCCCCTCAATTTCCTCATCCAAGTCATTTATAAAGATGTTTGGCAACAACAGGCTCGGGACAGAACCCTGCAGCAACCCCACTTGGCACTTTTTCCCCAGGAGGATGCAGAAACAGTAGTGAGTACTCTTATGGAGTCAGTCAGTCAACCAGCTACAAACCTCGTCCAGCCCACATTTCATGAGCTTCTCTGGAAGAATATATTGGGGGACTTTGTCAAAAGTGTATATTAGTTATTATGCATCCTATACTTTACATTTATTTTAAAGTGCTCAGACACTATACTGTGGGTGGATTACTGGGTTCTTCTTGTTTTTGTTTTTTATTATGTATTTCGCATTTTTATATTGTGATTTTGTGTTGCCAGCCGCTCTGAGACCTGTGGCTATAGAGTGTTATACAAATGTATAATAATAATAATAATACAACAACAACAAACTACTATTTGTATCCCGCCCTCCATGGCCGAGACTGGGCTCAGGGCCAGTAATATCAAATATATAACATTGGTATAAAATCAGACAATAATTAAATTACCTCCTAAAAACAAGTTCAACAACAACAACAACAACAGGGAATTTGAATTCATTTAAAGTTGCTAGGTGTTTCCTTACAACCTCTTTTCCTATGCTGGGCTGCAGCTCCCTCCTTGTATTGCTTATTCTTTTATCATCAGGTTGGGCACTGCTTTCCTTTTGGGTGAAGTTAGAGGTGCCTCTTGGTCAGATACTTAGGTCAAACTGCTTGCTAGGAAAGATCCACACCTTTTTTTATCTCTGTGTGCGTGTGAGGGGCAATGACCCTTTGCAGTTGCGTGCCTCTGTTACGGAGGGATGCAATG